>NC_069139.1:17248214-17561071 GCF_025200985.1 Drosophila gunungcola
TTCCCCTAAAAAAAATGTAGCATTTTCAATTTCCCACCCATGGCGCATTTAAAGCCCCAACGTATTTCTCCCGCACATCTGGCAACGCCGCAGCACTTATCACACACTAGCTGGACCGCTCACACCTTGTTGCTCATGCAAGTGTTGCTATCTCGCTCCAGAACATCATCATAGAGTATAGAGTCGAGTGGCGAGAGCTGCGCAGCGTAGGAGCTACACAACAACTACGTTTTTCGTGTGTGTTTCCCTCTTGAAGATAATTAAAATTTAATTATTTGACTTATTATTAAGTTTTGTGCCCCCACTGTTGGCGTTGCTGTTGATGTGTTTGGTGCATGGAGACGAAGAGCGTAACAATAGAACGCAATCAACGCAAGAAAATCGGATGTGTGATTGTGAGTGTGTGTATCTGAAGCGAAGGGAAAAAGTGTGCGTGTGTATTCGAGAAAAGTAACATCTCCCCCTGCAAATAGGCTCCCCTTTCCAACAAAAGTCGTGGCATCGCAGTCGACGTCGGCAGAGCATCTTCATCCGCATCTTCACTTGTATACTTGAATTACCGCTTCACTTCGAATCCAACCTTCGCCGCATCCACTTCGCAGTCTATCTTTTTCTGCCGAATGCAATTTACAACTCGTTTCGCTCCCACTATTAATATTTGTTTACCGTTCGGTGTGCATTACTTGTGTGTGCGGGAGAGGCCGAGCTGTGTCGGTGTGTGTGTGCCGGCTTAATGATAATTAAAAGATAAAAAAAGGATAAAGTCAAGTGTACCGACTATGGGATACTTGTTATTCTTTTCTCTGTTAGAAAATGTTTTCTATACCTAAAAGTGTTGTTTAGAGTACTTTTAAAATTAATCATACATGGTAACTATCTTGAAAGTGGACACTTTTCGTTAGTTTAGAAAAATTATTGATTTAATTGCAATATGAACCGGATTTTGACTAAAAATCTTTTTTAAGAATGAGAATTGTGTGGGTGCTAACCGACTTTCCTGTTAATGCTAATCAAGAGAATATATTCATTATAGGGCATTCATTACATACTTTTGTCCGACCTAGAATACTCCGAATACATCAATTACCCGGTAAAATCTGCAATTATAATGACGTTGTTATAAAAAGGTCATGCTTGGCCTGAATGGTGCGGCTAAGGGGGCGTATAAGACGACATAAACCTTTCGGTGCTTTAACATTAATTTACAAATTTATTGCAACTTAATCGTCGTCAAACAGGCGTTTTTGTGGGATATAAACCATATGTTTGATTGTTTATTTATAAATTTGTCAAATTTCCAAATAATTATAACAGTTTTTGTATAACTTATTATTATTCTGTGCTATTTTAAGCTTAGAAGCAATGGTATTAGTACATTCGCCTAATATTTCGCCTATTGGTCAAGGAAAAAAAAAAAAGATAATTTGAGCTAGTGCCTTTACTTCTTCAGATCGTTTATAATAAATATCCAAATGTAATATATATATTTATTTAAAAATGTAATGAGCTTTTTTTGAATGCGTCTATTATAATCGTTTTCTTAAACAATTTTTTAGGAGTGGATCCGTGTACACAATGCCAGCCTACTAGATAAACCGCTTCATGTCCTGCTTCAGCTGGCAAACGAAGTTTGTCGGGCAAACCTAGTTGTCGGCAGCAAGACCCATGTGAAATGCCTGTGAGTGACCTTTGAATCAACCGATTTTCCTAAGATATTAACCCTTCACCGTTCCGATAGTATGAAAAATTCAACAAAAAGCGCCGACAATGGGAGGATAGTGGTGTACTAGAGCTGATCAAACTATGGAAAGTCTGCGCCTATGAGCTGCGCACCATCAAACGCAATGGCCATCTCTATGTGGCTATGGCCAAGCAGCTAACCTCGCTGGGCGTCCCCGTAACAGCACTCGAGGTTCACTTCAAAGTCAACAATCTCACACAGCGCTACCGGCAGGAGCAGAAGACATTCGAGACCACGGGCATAATCAGCACCTGGAAGTTCTATAGTCAAGTGGATGATGTATTCAAGAGTCTGGCCGCGCACACCGGTTACAAGTGGGTCCTGAACATAGAGCTCGAGAGAAGCTAATAAGTTACTTAACATTTAACTTTGAAATTCATACGTTTCTCTCAACAACCATTAACAAAATGTGTTCCTTAATTTGAACCAAACTCACTATTACGTATTTGCTTCCGCAGAGACAAACGCATGACGAGTGCATCTAATACCAGCAGTTTACCATCTACATCCGAGTCACCAGTTTGGAAAAATCCAATGTCTCAGCAAGAGTTTAATAGCAACAACACGGAGGGGTTCTATAAGTGAGCGCAGAGAAGATGACACATTCTGCTCAATTTCACAAACTAATTGTAATTGTAATTGCAGGACCGAGTACGGAATGCACCGGCACTTTATGGACCACTCCCAGCCGCCGCCCAATGCAGGCAGCGTGGACAACTTCATGGCCTCCTCGGCGGCCGTGGCGGCGGTGGCTGCCGCTGCTTCGGCCCGCCTGGCGGATAACAACATGGATCAGCAAATGAACGCGGCTGCCGGAGGAAGTGGAGCCAGTGGCGGCGGCGGGGGCAACACCAACGGGGGCGTGGCCAACTACCAGAAGATCAAGAAGTCGCACGAGGATTACGACAAGTTCGTGGACATCGTGAAGAACATCGTGGACACCCACAAGAGCACTCCCGATAAGGTGGACACGTTCGGCGACTTCATCAAAGTCGTATATGAAGCGCTGGCCGGAACGGCTGCAGGACGAGGCCATCAACCACATCACCAACTATGTGATCGTCAAAAACATGGAGCACAGCATGGTCAGCAGCCACAACCCCGAGGGAGTCAACAACCGACAATAACAATACAAGCAGGAGCCCAACAACTGAACGTGTTGTTGGACGAGGCAGCTCCAGGAATCAGGCACCGAAGGCGAAGGAAACGAGATGGCAGGCGAGGATTACTTAAGGTGGCACGCAGTTACTTAAACCGCATCTGAGTTGCAGCCAAGTTCATTGGACACACACACGGCATACAGTATTTTTTGTATAGTTAAAATATACATTGGAGTTTTAGTTCTCGGCGATCGCTCCCTCCGTACAGAGTTGACTTCAGTATTGGGGGAACAAGATCAATCGTACATAGAGATCCTAGCGAGTACATTACATTTAGAAACCATTTCCTACTGTTAGCTGTAAACTATTATACATAAATTAATAAATGCTTTAACGATTATTTATGAACGGCAGAGAGGATTCCATTTCTTTAGTGATCAATGATAAATTTGCCTTGATTACCTGGAGATTCTTTTTTAATAGCTTAAGTTATTAACAGTTGTTGAAAAATAGATGTTTATTAAGGAATATTAGGTATTGAAAATCGAATGATAGTAATCACCAGGTTGAATATAAAAAGATGACTTATTTTATAACTAAAATATTGAAAGACAATCATAATGTTATTATATATTTTAAATTATTTTATTATAATTATTTTAAAGTTGATCAATTGATTAGGGTGGTCAGATACGTTTGACTTGACACGCCACACTGTTAAACATGTTGGCCGCTTTTCCCGGCGCAGAGGGTGCCACCAGAAACCGGGCGAAAGTTCCGCCCTTCTTGTCCGACAGACGACCGGGATTGACCACCAAGCAGTCGCTGACCAGGCGGATGAAGTGCCGCTGATCGCCCGGCAGAATGAGTACATTGGGCAGCTGCTTAATCTGGGCGTACTTGAGCGCCAGCTGGGAGTCGTAGGCCATGTCCTCGTCCGCTGGCGGATATAATGGATAAAAGGAGCCTTGGTGAAACAAGTGGTTGATGGCCCGGTGCATCCGCTCGCCGGCATTTGCCGCGAACTCGTGGCTCAGCAGATGATCCACCACGTCGGTGGAGGTGACGCCCAACGTGATTCCATCCAAATCGACCAGCGAGGGATCGGGTAGCATGTGCAGATTGGGATACGTCTTGCGGAGAGTGGGCGGCGGCGTTGGATAGACAGAGTGCGCCATGGCATCCTTCTGGCAGCTGACCACCAGCACAGCGGTGTGGCTCCCAACCGCCTCCATTATTCCAGCGATCATCTTCTCAAAGAAGGAATCGAAAGTCTCGGCCAGCTCGCCGACGATTTTATGATCGGCGTCGAGGAACGGACCCGTCAGCACCAGAACATCGGGTCTGTGCTCCTTGATGTACTTGAGCAGGTCGTGCAGCGGTTCGTAAAACAGATCCGTGCTGTCTGTGAAGGGTCCGGCGGCCACCACGAACTGCAGCTCTCTGTCCACTTTAAGAGGAGTGGGCGGCGTCAGTTTCCGTTCCGTTGTGATCTCCTCTACGACAAAGGTCTTGCCCTTGGGTATAAATCCCTTGGCGAGCACCACCTGGCCGGGAAATATGCTGGCTGACCTAATCCTAGAGAAGTTGAGTGAGAGGAAGTTGTCCTCAACCTCATCTGTGGAGTCATCTATAACAGCCAAACAGGCTGAATGGGCATCCAGTGGGCCATCGTCCTCGGAGTGGATCATGCCCACCGCATGGAGGCCACCTGCAGCCTGCAGAGCCTGCTTGTCGTGCGGATACCAACTGCACTCGGCCGCTCCCGCTGCTCCGAGTTTCTTGTCCACCAGCGCCCGTCCGGTGTCCTCAACACGGTCGTGCAGGTCATCACATCGCTCGCCCAGCAGATCGTTCATGTAGCCCAGATTGGCGAGGGTCAGTGGGGCGTCTTTGTGAAGCAATTTTTGGGTGACAGGCAGCTGGTGCTCCATTTGCGACTGCCAGCTGGAACCGGCCAGCAGTTTGGGGTGTCCAAAGGAGTCCACAATGTCGCCTGGTTTACCGGCCACAGAGGCGTTTGGCGTTCCAATCGTTGAGTTTCTCTTGGCGGATTGCGGTGTGTAGCTGGCGGGGCTGAAGAGCACTCCGCCCTTGAGGTTGGAGGCTCGTCCCGAATCCTTCTTAGCCTTGGGCGTGTGCATGGCAGATGAGTCTGCCACGGACTCGCTGACATAGTCGTCAAGCATGGGATCGTCTTCCATCGCTCCATAGGTGGCCAGCGAGCTCGTCTCCTGGACAGAGGATGGAGCATAAGACTTGGCCTTTGACACGGATGCCTTGGAGCCCACTTTGTCCTTTCGCAGCTGCAGCACCTTGCGCTCGAAGTCACCCAGGTTCTCCAGCGCTGGATCATCGCCATGGAGGTGGGACAAGCTGAAGGCCATCCACTGCTCCACGAACTCGGTGGCGTCGTGGACGTTGTACGAGATGGCCAGCTCCACGCATCTGTCCAGCACAGCGTCCGCGGGCTCCACGCCCATCTCGTCGAACTGCTGCTTTATTTCCACGTCCATTCGTTGTCCTTTCTTCGATTTTGCGTGCGGCTTTCGTAAATAAACACTAATAATTATTTTGGCGGCAAATAATGAGAAAAGCGTTGCCAGATTGGAGGCAAGTTTCGCTAAAATGAGACTAACGCATTTTTAAAAAATGGTTATCGGAATTATTTTGAATTTTAATTAAGATTAAAATAAATCATATTATCCATCGAAGTTGATGCTACTAGTTTATTTCTTCTTTTGCACAAGCCAAATTGATTTCTGGAACAACTAAAATACAAATACGTTGTTACTTTGCCAATAAACTGCAAGTCAAAAGTAGTATTAGTTCGATAACTTTTACTCACAGTTTCGTTGAGTTATCGAGCCTCGATTACAAGTATCGCCCTTCCCCAATCAGCGATGCAACAGCTGTTTTAATTTGTATTGACAAACTTTTTTGTTTACTCCGTGCGCGATTGAAAAAAGCGAAAACAGCTTGAATAATTGATTCGTGTCAATTCATGTGATCTTGTGTAGTGTGCCTGAAAGTGTCGCGAAGTGAGTGATTCGCCATGAGCACGGACGATCTGATGGTGCGTCGCGAAAGGAGCGAAGATTCCCAATCGCTGTCGCATTCCCCAAGTGCCTCTATTACGGTTCCGCCCCCCACGGGGGGATCTGGTGCTCCGGCGCCTGCGCCCACGTCCTCCACATCTACATCCACATCCACATCCTCGTTGGACCGCATTCGCAACACCTTCCGGCGAACGGAGAGCATATCCTCGCAGATATTTAGCCACATCTCCACGCAGTTCTCAAATGCAGCCGCTGCGGCCGCCTCATCCGAGGTAATTGACGGAACCACCACCTATCCATATCCCGAGGAACCCACGCCACCTGTTGTGCCATCGCCACCTGCTCCGGATGCGAGTGCAGGTGCTCCCATTCCGTCGCCCTCGAAACTGAAAGCAAAAAGAATGAAACGCGGTGAGTTATAACTATTATTCATAGAACGATAAGCTTTGTTTCCTATTCTGAGATATCTATGTATGTAACTTGTCTTTCAATTATTGCATAAAGATATATGTATAAACAGTGCGGTATCAAACTCAGCTTAAATTTAAATATATTTGAAATAAAAAAAATATATATTTAAGGGGAAGTATATATTGGACCAAAGTTGAATCTCATAAAGAAATTGATAAAGTAAATATTTAAAAACTACTAAAATAATCAAGTCTAAAAGATAAATCATATACAAATAAAAAAAACTTTATTCTAAACGTAGCTACTAATTTATTGTTTGATACATAAGTGATAGTGAAATAACTAAAGATATTAATTAAAAAAACGAAACTGAGAGCAGTAACATACAATAAAATATTTACATTTATTTGTTTACATATCTATATTCATATGTGCTTTCAAAAGATTTTAATAGGACGGGTTTTAAGATACTCCATCTTGATAACAAAAATGCATAACATTATTTTTAAGACTATGGGAAGTATTTGACTTTTCTCTAAATTTTCAATAATTAACCATATTAACCAATCAACAATTGTAACCGAATAATACTTGCATCGGAAAAGTGTCAACGGTAATATGTTCAATATATGTATCTGCACCATATCAAGAACACCCTCAACAAAAGCTCGCAAAAAGCTTGTGAGCTTGGCATACTTGACAAATCAATAGGATAAAAAACTTTTGTGCCAGTCTTACTCAACGCGTACACAACAGGATAACGGTGCAACCTTATAGCGGCTATAATCTTTCAGTTATTTGGTTAATTTTAAAAGGAAAACCCTCTTTAAAAGAGGTTTTCAATACTAGAAAACATTCAAGGGTATATAAAAGGTAATATAAGAGCAGGGGAGGAAAATCTGCAGCAAAGGAAACTTTGAACTTATTGAGCATCTAATATCGATGTATATATCTGTATTTTTATGGACGCCCACGTACATACACAGCAGCAGTAGCTTTGAAGCCTCAGCAAAATGCGTGGTCTTGTCGAGGACACGAAAAAGACCAAGTTGTCGTCGACCAACAACAACAACGTCAGCAGCAGCAGCAGCAGCAGTGTCAGCAATCGCCTAAAATCAGCTAGTACAGTGGCAGGATCAAGTGCCAGCAGCACGAGTGCGAAGCCATTGAGGAGTGCGGTGAAAACGCCAACAATGAGCAGCACGACGTCAGTTGGCAGCAGGAGCAGCTGTGGCCAAGAAGGCGCCTCAAACGGGGCAACAACAAGTTGGCAAGTCTGCAAAGTCCTCGTCGGCAGCAGCAGCAGCAACTACAACTGGAGCAACAGCAACAACAAGGGCGGCAGCGTCAGCGGCCAAAACACAAAAGGGTCAGAATCCACCCCCACAACAAGTGCAACCAAAGCAGCAGCAGCAGCAGCAGCAGCAACAACAGCAACAACAAAAGACACAGCAGCAACCCCTTGTGTTGCCGCAACAACCGCAGCAACACCAGGCGAACAACAGCAGCAACACGATTGCCCTGCCAAAAGCCTCGCATGCCAACACCAGCGAGGAGCTGGCCGGCGGTGTCCAGGACACCATTTACCTGTGCAACTTTCGGGTGTCCGTCGATGGCGAATGGCTCTGTCTCAAGGAGCTGCAGGACATCGATGTTGCCGGCGGACCAGGCAGCCAGGCAGTGCAAGCCAGTGAAAAGCTGGGCGGCACTTCGAACACAGGCTTTGGGTCCAACTTTAGCACGGGCTCCAGCTCCAGCAAGCGCAACAGCAAGCGCTTCTCCGGATTGTCCACCGGAAGTGGCGGAGGAGCAGGAGCAGGAGGAGGAGGAGGAAACGGAGGCGTTCTGGACATCACGGACAATGGTATTATGGCAATTGAAAACCTTATCGGCCGCCGGCTGTCCGACATGGTCCACAGTGGCTCCTCGGCACTCGGCCAGTCCCAGTCGCACACCCAGTCGCAGCACCAGAGTGTCGGCCTCTTCGCCGAGTGGTCGCATCTCTGTAGGTCGCTTCTTGATGCCTCTGTTGCCCAGCACGCTTCTCCTTTGTAGTGTCTCTTCATTTGTCAGTTTGATTATCCGATGATAACACAGGCCAACAAAATGAGGATCATATCTAGAT
Organism: Drosophila gunungcola; assembly: GCF_025200985.1. Classification (NCBI taxonomy): domain Eukaryota; kingdom Metazoa; phylum Arthropoda; class Insecta; order Diptera; family Drosophilidae; genus Drosophila; species Drosophila gunungcola. The sequence continues at coordinate 17,256,651 of NC_069139.1, forward strand.
CCAAATCATACTTTGTAAACGTTTTTGGGTGACAATAACAGGTTTTTATTTATTTTCTTGTAAGGTTTTTTTATTTTTAATTATGTTCAACTGTTACAAAACGTCGTACATTTTTGCTTTTAGTTGAACTTGTAGGTTACGATTATAATCGTTTAAGGGTTTGAAACGTTTTACGTTTAAATAAATTGGATTATGCTTTTGTTTTGTCGGGATCTTTTGCTTTTAGATTATCGTGTAGTTTTCGACTATAATCGCCAGTAAACAATCCAAAGATTTACCACTCATGATTCTTTATCAGCACGAAAACGTTTAGAAAAGTATGGGTTAGGTCTTGGTTTTCGATTTTGTTGTCCTTTGTTATCTTTTAATTAATTTGCATGCCTCTTTGCATTGTTGCACATTTGGTTGCCAGCTCTCTCGTTTCGGGTAACTAAACTGAAAGGGTTTTTTATCTTACTTATATGTATAAACTTATCTCAATTGACTCTATAACAATCTGGTCGACCACTTTTACCACCCTTAGCTATCTGAAGATATTTGAAATAGTCCGATTAATCTTTCATTACCAAATTAATTTGACGATTCCAGCTTTTTGTCCATCTTTTGCCGCGTAGATTTGTCCGACTCTTGTATTTAGCTCAAACTAGTTTGATTGGGACCGCAGCATTGACAAACAACTTCAATAGAAATTTTTTGTTTTTTAAAGTTATTAAAATGAAAGGTTTTATTACCTTATCATAAAATATACACAAAAACAAAATTGCGACGCATACAAACAAAAAAAAAAAACAGTTGCCGATTAGTTATCCTCAAAGGTTGTTTCCCAGCTGGGGGAATCCTTTACCGACTGTGGAGAGATCGCCGGGGTTAATCTTCTGTCATCCGATGAATTGAATTGATGAGCCTCAGTGCCGCCCTTTTTTCGAACCGCACTGGTTTCCGGCTTTTCTTCGGACTTCTCTCGGTCCAAACGAGGATCGTCGGTTGACTCGTTGTCCGTCACTGGTATTCGGAAAAAGGGTTAATGTCTTTAAAGCTTATATTGAGAAATAGCTACATTTATTTTAGGTATTTTTTTTTTTTTAATTTGAAATATTTCGGATTTTATATACATAGTTTAGCTTACCGATCCTCACTCGGTTGGTAGTTCGCCTTTCCGGCGTTGACTGCTTTCTCTCTTCTGAGGATTTAGTCTGCTGGTGATTCTGGGTTCAGGATTTCGAAAGCTGTCTCATTTTTGATAGCATACCTCCTTTTTCTGGCTCGCCTCGGTGTCCTTGTCCCTTTTCCGCTTGACCTCCATGCCGTAGTGCCTCTGTCGCTTCTTCTCCTTGTCCAGGGCGGTCCGCTCGCCTTCCGAAGTGCGATTTGGGGATTCATTTGATTTTAAAGCCGGCTTTTTGGCAGGTTGGCGAGCTCGGCGAGCGAACGAATCCTCAGAGTGAATAGCTAGGGCGGGGACTTGCTTGTTCAACTCGTCGCGACCCTTGTCGGGTACATAGTACTCCTCCCCTTTGGCGCGGGCGAACTTTAGGGGCACGCACTTCCTGTTGAACTGACAGCCCAGCGAGGAGGTGGAGGTGTAGGAATCGAGCTCCGGATTTGCCGGATAGCCTGTAGTGTTAGGCAGGAACAATTAGCCAATGGATAGACACCAATTTTCACTTACGATCATCCTGAACTGATCTCTGTGAGGTGCTGTGGCGACCAGATCCGGAATAGTAGTACCGATTAACGCCTTCGTCGACGTTCTTGACCTCCAATTGAGTGGTCTTAGCTATCAGCGGCTCCTTTTTCCGTTTCTCCTTGGGCGGCGGTGCCTCTGGAACCGGGGGCCGCACCGCCTTCTTCTTTCTGCCCCTTTTCATGCAGCAGCAGATGATGAGCAGAATGAGGAGCAGGAGCAGGGCCAGGAAGGCGGCGATGCACCAAATCAAGGAGTCATCGTTGTCGCACTCCCGACACTCCTCCAGTTCGTCCTGGCGGGTGTGGACCCTCTCCAATCCGGACAGCCACTCGTCCTGGTGCGCCTGTTCCTGCTCCGAGTCTGGGGCCTCCTGCCATTGGATCGCGGAGCGACTCAGCTTGCGGGAGTCCCCTTCGTAGGAGGAGGAAGGAGATCCGGCCTCCTCCTTTTTGTCGGCTGGGGTCTGCTCCTGATATTCTTCCTCGGGACTATTTTTCTGAATCAACAGTCTCTCCTTTATCTGGAGGATCCCACCCAGCCCCGGGTAGAAAACCTCATCCTGGTAGTGCATCTGCACATTTTCCCTTATCCAGGAGAGAAACTTGCGATTATAGTCGACCTGGCTCACGGCCAGAAATCGATGGCAGCTGGTGAGGGCTTGGAAGAATCTCACCAGGACAAAGGCGGATTTCGGGGAGCGAAGATTGTAGATCCTTCGCTTGCGGAAGGGCACATAGATGTTGTTCAGAAAGCCATACTCATCCACCGCCTCGAGTCTCGGCAGTGGCACAACCATCTGGTCCTGACCCGGCTCCTGGGAAAGACAGCTTTGATCCAGCAGGGCACAGCTGGAGGCATCCTCCTGGGATTTGCAGGACCTCGTGGGCAGCTTAAGAGGCTGGATCTTGGCACCTTTTAGCCTGCACAGTATGTCCTTGTCCGGTGTACGCCAGCCATTTCCGTTCGTATTGAGAGCCGTCTTGCACTGCCGATAGATGTTCACCAATCGCTCCACGGTGCTCAGCTTGAGGCGACCGGCGTAGAAGGAAACCTGAGCCATGGGCAGCAGGTAGTAGCGAAGGTAGCCGCCCAAAGCGTCGTAGAAGGACCTCTGGAGGATTAGTCGCGTGTCCTCGTCCGACATCCTCTTCACCAGCTGGTTAACGGTGTTAAAGTACCTGACGAGCATGTGCACAATGCTGTCGCTGAGCAGGCATTGCGGAAAGGATTTGGGCACCAGCAGCTCAAAATCCTTGCGGGCCGACATCAGGGCAATGTCCTCCGTGGAAAAGCAGTTCTTGCGGCAGTTGCCAAACAGATTGGTGCCCAGAAAGGGCACACTCGTCTCCGAGGTACTCCGCGCCGCTTTGGACAGATCCTTGAGCCAATCGGGCTGTGGGTTGTGCCTTGGTGGCGGGGAATGCTGACCACCGATCCTCTCGTTCAGGCCATTTCGGTATTCGCGCAACTCCGAGCTAAGCATCGATTGCAGGGTCAGCTCGTTCTGGAAGTAGTTGGTGGGCACCTCCAAGGTGGCCAGGTCTATGCTGTAGATGGGACAACCCCCGGGCGCCAGGAAAAACAGCAGCCAGGAGAGCACATAAAAGTTCATTACTCAGTTAATCAGTTGTCAGTTGTTTTGAAGCAAAACCCAGCGCCGGCCGAGTCACTAATCTTTTGGGCCCGCCGTTTTTACCACTTGCAGCCCGGGACACGGCGGAAATCGAGCGCAGCAACCTGGTGAACATCTGCAAGCTGGTGGTCAAGGAGCTGCTGGAGCAGTCGCTGCGCTACGGCCGCATGCTGGACTCCGACCACCTGCCGCTGCAGCACTTCTTCATCGTCATCGAGCACGTCCTGGGCCATGGGTTGCGGCCCAAGAAGGGTCTGCTCGGGCCGCGCAAGGAGCTGTGGGACCTGCTGCAGAGCGTCGAGCACTACTGCCCGGAGGCGCAGGACATTACGGCGAGTGTGAGGGATCTGCCCACGGTTCGCACCCACATTGGCCGGGCTCGGGCCTGGCTGAGGATCGCCCTGATGCAGAAGAAGCTGTCGGACTACCTGCAGGCCCTCATCGAGCACAGGGAGGATTCGCTGTACGACTACTACGAGCCACATGCTCTGATGATGAGCGACGAGGTCTGAGTGTGCCTATATCCCCAAAGGGGTAGGGGTCCCATTTAACCCGTATCTTCCTCATGCTGCAGATCGTTGTGATAATGGGCATTCTGGTGGGCTTGAACGTGATCGATTGCAATCTGTGCGTGAAGGAGGAGGATCTGGACTCACAGCAGGGCGTCATCGACTTCTCGTTGTACCTGCGCTCCAGCTCCCGGAATGCCGATGCCGCTCCGGAGGACAGTGCTCCGCCTGCCCTGCTGGATGCCACTGGGCAGGGCAACATGATTGCGGTGCTGGACCAGAAGAACTACATTGAGGAGCTCAACAGGCACCTAAAGTGGGTTATGGTCCATCCCATGTGGAGCGACCCCAGCTAAGTTATTCCCCATCTTTCAGCGCCACGGTGGGCAATCTGCAGGCCAAGGTGGAGTCGCTTACGACCACGAATGCCCTGATGAAGGAGGACTTGGCCATTGCCAGGAACAGTTTGCTGGTCCTCCAGGCCGAAAACCAGGCCATGCGGCAATCCACTCCGGCAGCGGACAACAATTCCACAGGTTCTGGCAGCTCCTCCGACAAGGACAAGGAGAAGTCGTCTGAGGAGCTGATTGAAGAGCGCCGCAAGACCAGCGAACTGGAGAAGGAGCTCAAATTGCAGGTGTCCCTCAAGGCGGAGTCCGACATGGCCATGAAGCTGCTGGAGAAGGATATCCACGAGAAGCAGGACACCATCATCTCGCTGCGTCGCCAATTGGACGATATCAAGCAAATCAACCTGGAGATGTATCGCAAACTGCAGGTGAGTAGTCCACTCAGCATCGTCAGGATGTGTTCAATTGGATAGAAGGCAGGGTAGTCAATTATAGATTACTTTCTGTAGAAACCAATTGAACCATCCCAATCATTAACACCGCTCACAACTCATCTGCACACATTCATTCGCTCATCTGGTCCCTTGCGTTTTAAGCTTTCGTTTATGATTTAACCATTAGCTCCCATTAAATCGGTTTAAGCCTAAAAGTCAAAACGTAATCCCGTCTAAAATTCAACCAGGAATGTGAAGATGAACTCACACAGAAGGGCGAGATGGTCTCGCGCCTGCAAACGAAAGCCTCACAAATTGGTAACATTTTACAATCGCTAGAAAAGAAATACGAATCGAAGCTCATCGACCAGCATCACCATGGACCAGGATCGGATCGGGATCGGGATCGGGTTCGGGAGGTGGAGCTGGAGCTGGAGCTGGGAGCGGATCCTATGGCGGAGACCGCTCACCCAATACAAGGCGACAGCAGAATCTGGAGAAGTTCGAGGCGCTCACCAAGAAGCACAAACAGGACGCCGGTCCGCCCATGAAGCGGATGCACCTCAAGATGGACGCCTTTCCGCCCTTCGATCCGAGCAAGTACCGGAAGTCGCCGCGACAGCCGGATGCTCCGGATGTACCAGATGCTTCGGATCCGGCTTCAGAGGTGGTGCCGCAGGAGAGCAAGGATGCCAATGCCAAGACGCCCATGTCCGCCAAGTCTCTGAACGATGAACTGGCCGAGGCGGCGGCTGAGGTCAGCCAGCATTTTGGCGTGGATGCCTCCCAAAGCGATTACGTCCTGTGCCGGGAGCAAACAGCCGACGTAGATGCTTAAACAGCAGCTAAATGTAGAATAATATCCTTAATTTATAGAGCCAGTTTCGGTTTTCACACTCACAGAATTAGTACTGTATCAATTTGGTTAGCTTATCCAGTTTTCACACATCTATACAGTCCATAGATTTGACCTGATGTCTACAATTAAGTTAAAATCCCTTCTAAGTGTATTTAGTGACTGACCGCATTTATACATATTGAAATTTATTTAATAACCAATATTTAAACGTCTGGCTATTAAACTTACAAGTTATTAGTGCCTAAAGAAATATATGTACTTTAAAATTCATTTAAAAACTAGAGGCAAACTAATTGGCTCTGATATGTGAAAACTTGAACATGTTTTATTGCTCCCACATCCTTCAGGCCTGGACAACCACTCAAAGTCCGCGTCCAGGTCCCGAACGGAACTCAAAGTGCAACTGCTTGACAAGACTTTCAACGTTGGAGTCCACAACTAACATAAAACATAAAAACAACCATGCAGCTCTATAGCTTGTGTGTGTGTGTGTACCATATAGGATGCCTTTAATCCCTAGACCAGATCTCCTAATGGAATAGAATACCAGTATACAAATTGTTAAAGGTTTTGAATTACTAATGTACGCAACCTGTTAGCTAAATTATCTTCCCAAAGCCCCCGTAAACAATGATTATATACGACTATAATGTAACGACGTATGTATGTATATAGGTATGTATAGTGCGATTAAAAGAGGCTTCACATGTTTAATATACATATGTATGTACGTATGGGTCCCCACGCAACAGCTTATATTGTAATTATACACTCAGCCTAGTCAAATACAAGTATTGTAATTATATAAATAAATATTGAGACGATATGAATCTATGAATCCATGCAATGTACTATACGCGTCGGAGCATCAGCCTATATTCCAATACTCGTACTCCTCCTCTAAATCGAACCCAGAGAAATAAAATTTATCCAAACCCCAAGTGTTTCATTTTCACCAAGATACTAACACCAAGGTTTGAGTTAATGATGGAACATTGCGACGCTGGTACATCCGCTTATTTTCTTCGTCGGCAGGACTGCAAGGCCTCCTTGACGCACAAGACGGAGCTGATGACCAAGCTGGAGCTTCAGAAGGAGGACATGGCCAGCACGATTGATCATCTGGAGAAGAAGTAAGATCGCTGAGTGGCTATAGTGAATTAGGGAACGGGATGGTCACAATTTTCAACGAAACAATAGGTTATGAAGCCCACTGTTTCTTTTTGCTCTTTCGAAATGGGTTTTAATCCAATAGAAATTAATTAAACACAGATAAGGATCTGTTAACATTTTCGAAATTATTTAAATTAAATTTATTAAATTATTATTTATTATTATTTGTTTCCAATTTTAATACTCAAATCTTATACGTCAAAAAGTTTTTGACTTAATTCTGAATCGGGCGATTTTTAATATTTTGGATGAAGGTTTATAAGAAAGGTGATCCAGAATTCTACTTTTGGTAGTTTTTTGAGTTTAGTTTTGACTTTTGGAAATTTAATAAAAAACAAAATGGTTACAATAAAATTGCCAATGAAGGCGTAATTTTAAGGTAACGTTTTTTGTTGAATTACCTGTTAATCACAAATATTATTTTCACTTTTAATTTTTAACGTAATTTTTAGAATTTTAATACAAAAAATGGTTTCAGTAAGCCTAATTTTCCCTCCATAGGTGGACCCATGACAAGAGCAACCTTGGAGAGATACTGAAGACCACATCGCAAACCCTGACCACCCAGGTGACCGCTAGCGAAGAGCGAGCGGCCCGGGCGGAGGCCGAGTCGAGGATTGAACGCGAGTGGCGCATTTCCCTGCAGGAGAAGGAGCTGAAGCTGAAGGAGAAGATATCCAATCTGCAGGGCTGCCTCAAGGAACTGGCCGAGGAGAAGGAGAGGAATGGCAAGCTGAAGGCCGATCTGGACAAAGTGCGAACCCAGTGGTCCGAGGCACAAACCACGCTGGAGGAGCTCGGCATTCAACTGAGCGTAAGCAAACTGAAGGTTTCCGAGATGCAGGACCAGGAGCGTCGCCAGCGGCAGCTGCTCTCCGGCTCAGCCCAATCCCTGCAAGCCATGCCGGAGGCGGTCGGCAGTCCCGGTATCTGGGCACCGGACTCCATCGCCTACCCACTGCACCGCCTGCGAGCGGGAGTTCAATCTCACGCGACGGAAGCACCACTGCCGCAGCTGCGGGGAGATCTTCTGCAAGGCCTGCTCGGAGCACACGCTGCCCCTCATCAATGCCCAGGGTCAGCCGGGCAAACCAGTTCGTGTGTGCGACAACTGCTACGCCGCTAAATGATAACGAACTAAGTGTGTATATAAAATTGACTAGGAATCGCAGGGACAGTGTGCAACCTTGGGATGTGCAAGTTTTTAAATTTCTATTAAATGTTTATAATTATCTTCTTACCTTATGTTAAAAAATATAAAAAATAACAGTATAAATTAGAAAAAACATATTAAAATTCGTAAATTTTTAGAATATCTCAATATTGTTGGTAGCACTGCCCTAGGTTGTGTGACTATTATTTGTAGTTGACCTAGCGAGGAATTTACAGTCGAACCCTCTGACATTATTTTATAAACTGATAAAGTTTTGTAATCAAATTTTAATAAAACTTTTGTTGACAACTTGTAAATCTATTTATAAAATGCATTTCTTTTTTTGGGTTGCATCAAAAAATAAAACGAGATAAGTTAAAGTCGTTTGGGCAAATATAGATGATTTTTAAAAAGCAAACTAATTTTATTTTCAATTTACATTAGAAGAGTTTAATAAAAATTGATAAAATGTTTTTTTTAAAGCTTAGTATTAAGTTATTTTTTTAAAAACTTGAACTAAAGACAAAGAGAGATTTCAAAAAATAACGGATTTGATTTTTTCTTACCGAATACCGCTAATATCAAATAAATCATTTTAAGCGATAGTATCGATGGTTATATATAAATCACAGCGCCTATCGATGGGTCGATTGTCGATAAACAAACTGCTCCAAAAATGCAGCTCTCGCGTAAATAATTTTAGAAATTCTTATTTGTAATTTGCGTAGAGTGCGGCGAATTAGCATATGTAATTGATGCACATGCAGGACTAGAGATGATGATTAGTGAATGAAGCGAAACAGTAGCTCGGGCCAATCTTGGTTAGTTAGCTCCAACTCCACTTCCTCCGCTGGCAGCGGCGCACAGCAATCGATTTTTGTTCGAGGCGAATGTTGAGGAATTTCCCAGCCGAATCTCCCACACTCTGAACTTGGCTCGCATTTAGCGGAGCGCAATGAAGGACGGCGGTCACATAACGCTCACACTCTCGTCGGGATCACCATTGGTGACGACGGTGGACGAGCGGGGCAGGAAGAGTCTGCGGCGGGTGGGTGTGAATGGGGGGATGGTCTCCTCCTCCCTCCAAAAGCCAAATAAACCCATCTTAATCTTTATTTATATCTCATTCAGGCCTGGAATCAGCTGCCTCGTTGTCAGCGTAATCTCATTATTCTGGGAATAACCGCCTTCTGTGTCACGGTTCTGCTCTGCCTGAGTGGCGATCAGCTACTGGCCGCCAGCCTGAGGGATGTGGACGAGAAGGCCATGGTGGCTCCCTATCAATTGCCCATGCCCAATCCGCACCATCATCCCGGAGTCGATAAGGACCTGCCAGAAGTCACAGCAGCGGAAGATAAGGGGCCACCCCGGGCGGAGGCTCTTAAAGATAAGGTAAATAGGAGACCCCCACTCAATTGATAAGTACCTAATTGACTAGCGTTGTTTGCCTATTAAGATAGCCCTGCCTATCAGTTCGATTGGCAGTTGGCTTTTTGATTTATGGCCGACGCACTTCCAGTGAAACTTTATAATGCTATCTCAATTACCAATCAATTTCAGTTTAATGAATTGGTTGCCTATGGAGATGCTAACTCAGCCGAGAACGTGGTCCGCCTGCCGGAGACAGTGGCCGCCCAAGTGCCTCCGCAGGCCGTGGCACAGCCTCCGCCGGAGAACAACAAGGAGCAGGACCTGGGCGGCATCGACATCCTGAACAATGTGGAGGAACCCATGCCACAAGAGCCAAGGGAACCGCTCAGCGAACGCGAACAGCTCGACGAGGCCATCAAGAGTCCACTGAATATGGGCGGTGTCAGCTTCAAGGATCATCTGCGCAAGATTCAGCCCATTCTGGCCAAAGCTCAGCACTTCCATGGCGCCACCAACGAGCGGCAGTCGGCTGTGGTGGCCGCCTTCAAGCACTCGTGGGCGGGCTACAAGCGGTACGCCTGGGGACACGACAACCTCAAGCCGATTTCGCAATACTCTCACGAGTGGTTCGGTCTCGGTCTGACCATTGTGGATTCATTGGACACCATGTATATAATGGGACTGGATGATGGTGAGTTTGCTTTTTTTCAAACTGTAGCATATTTCCATTTTTCTCTAGGGCAAGAAATCAAACGTTTAACTTTCACTTCTTCATTATATTTTGGGTTTCACGGGATCAATGTGTCACAAACTTTTCCATCAATGTAGTTGTAAGCTATGAAGAAATAGAGCGCTTTTTAATTGTTCCAATAATTAGTAAAAGCAATTAAACCTTGAAATCTTGCGAAAATATATATTTTTAAATACTTTTTGATATTCATAGTAAACTAAACCTTTGTTTTTAAGTGTAAAACTTAACTTTTGGCTTATTATAAAATAACATTCAGCTTCTGTTTTTGTTTAAGAATGAGCAAAAATGCTTTTTAAATAAAGAGAACATTTTAAATGCCCTGATATTTTAGATATATATATATATTTGAAATAAATATATGCTTCGTTTACCCACAGAATTCAAAGAAGCGCGCGACTGGGTGGAGCACTCACTGCGCTTCGATACCAAACGAGATGTGAATCTGTTCGAGGTGACCATACGAGTCCTGGGCGGATTGCTGTCTGCCTATCACCTAAGCGGCGACACGATGTTCCTGGAAAGAGCATCAGAGCTGGGAAACCGCTTGTTGCCCGCCTTCCTATCGCCATCGAATATTCCCTACTCGGACGTGAATCTCGGAGATCTGTCGGCACATTCGCCCAAATGGTCACCAGACAGTTCCACCAGTGAGGTCACCACCATTCAACTAGAGTTTCGTGATTTGAGTCGGTCCACAAACGTTTCCGTTTATGAACAGGTAAATAAATGGGATAAGAGACAATTAATGAATATAAAATAATTGACGTTTATCAGGTTGCTCAAAAAGTAAACGAAAAGGTGCATGATCTGGATAAGAATCATGGCTTGGTGCCCATATTCATCAACGCCAACACAGGAACGTTCCGCAATTACGCCACCATTTCGCTGGGTGCACGAGGTGATTCCTATTACGAGTACCTACTCAAGCAGTGGATTCAGACTGGCCGTAAGGATAACGATAAGTAAGTATTGTTATATGACGCAACAGTTAAGGGATTAGTTTGGCATATTTCATTTTCGGGATAATATCAATATTTAAACCAACATTCCACATCTGTTGGTGCAAAACACGCACATCAATAGGTGAAAATCGTTGGAACTGTGATGTTACAGCTGTGCAACCAATTGGTTATTATAACTATAAGAATTCTCTGATGGATTCAGCTGTGCAATCAATATGTTATATTCGTTGGGGCTAAGCTCGAACCATAGTCAATTATTTATTTTCCTGAACCATGGTTTATTTCAGTCTCATTTTGGATTATATGCAAGCAATAGATGGAGTACTAACCCAGCTAATGCGGCGCACTCCTCGAGAGCATTGGGTCTACATTGGCGAGCTGATCAATGGCAAAGACTTCAAGCCGAAAATGGACCATCTTACGTGCTATCTGCCGGGCACTCTGATTCTGGGACACCAGAACGGAATGCCCGACTCGCATCTAATACTTGCTAGGGATTTGATGGATACATGCTATCAGACCTATAAGATGAATCCCACACATCTGGCGGCAGAGATTTCGTACTTTGCGCTCACCGAAAAGGACGATCAGGACATTTATGTGAAGCCAAACGACGCTCATAACCTGCTGCGTCCGGAATTTGTGGAGAGTCTTTATTACTTCTACTCCCTGACTGGCAATCGCACATACCAGGACATGGGGTGGACCATCTTCCAGGCGTTTGAGACTCACGCCAAAGTAAATGCGGGCTACACATCGATGGGAAATGTGAAGAACACACAGAACACGCGTCTGCGTGATCTGATGGAAAGCTTTTGGCTGAGCGAGACCCTGAAGTACTTCTACCTGTTGTTTAGCGACGACCGCAAGGAAATCGATCTGGAGCAATGGGTCTTCAACTCGGAGGGCCATCCACTGCCCGTCTATCCGCTCAAGACTTAACTAGTGCCCAAACCGGGCAACTAAAAGGCAACGCAACTTAGTTGCGCCAGCGAAACTAACTGGAAACCGAATAGTGTCGGCGCATTTAGGCTGCAACAATCGTTTTACTCGTATTCGTACTTTAGCGCAAATGCCAAATACTATGCTAAGCTTAGGATCAGGCCGAGCACTTTTGGCCAATCGAATAAAGCAATGCCCATGGAGGGTTTGGGTCGATTTCTACTGATAAGAACCAATGTTAAATCGCAGGGGCAAAATGTGAAGGTGTAATACTAATATTGAAAAGAATCCGGAAAAATGTACTAACAAAAATTATTTAATTTTTTTACTAAATATGGCCAGAGATCTTAAATATCGATTAGCTTTAGGGGCTGTTAAATTTGATAAAAAAAAAAAAAAACAACAGAACGCTGAAACATTTTTCGCCCCAGCGATTTTGAACAAATTGTCGACCCGTTCCATCTTCCTAAACAAAATGTCATTTTAAAATCAGTAGTAGTGTGTACTGAGAACTGTTATTTTGTAATAATTTATTTCGTACCATAAGCACCTACTGTAACTTGATATTGGGCCATTGCTAACCCATCTCATTAGCCAGTAGCATCAATCGAATCAGCCAGCTGGTTTTAACCTTGTAATCTCTCTTGTAGTTAAATGTATATGTTTATGTTAGCAGGATACTAGAAACTCAGTTGCACTCAGCACAAAGTCGATTTGTGCGTTAATCTTTAAAGTACGTAATAAACGAATCTCACATGAGAATGCGCCAAGAGCATTTTCGATACCATAGGCAACCTGCGTGTTGAAAACAGAGCCGATAATAAAATGCGATAGTTTTTAAAATTGTATGGAATTTTCTTTATTTTCCTAAGAACATTTCACCCAGTACAAACGCAAATGCATGAACTTTGATTGCATTTCCTTTTATTTAGTTTCCGTTTTCAGTTGGGCTTTCGGTTTTGTTGCGTTTCAGTGAGATTTATATTGAATCTTTTGTATGTTTCGTTTTGTTTTGTTTAATGTACTTAATGTTTATGACGACTATGAATGGATGGGCTTAATAAACTATCAAATATTAAAGTTGTTTCCTTGCTTTGCTTTGCTGTCTCTCTCTCCCTATGCTGATGATGTTTAATTAAAACTCACAATGTTTGTTTAAAAATCTTTAGTTTTCTCTTTATGTTAAATTACATTTAGACACATTTAGCTGAACAATACAATTCAAGTGACGACACTGCGCTTATTGTTGTGGAAATGTGGTTGCGGGAGGGGCGACGACCGATTTGAGTTGTGTGGCTTCGATTTTGTTCTAAATACAACTTAAAACAATTCACATTAATAATCTATTAATAGATTTTAATTTATTCAGTTTTGGGTTGCCAACTTAAATTATGCTATTACATGTACATTTTTACACGAAACTTATTTGTCTTTGAATAATAACTAGAAAGTTTCAAAATAGAAATACAAGATCATGCAACTCAGACGGAACGCTGGACAGGTGGGAGTTTTGTTTTGTGTTTTGGGGGGTGGTATGATGATGATAGGTTTGGGTTTAGGTTCAGGTTCAAGGGTCATGGATGGATGGATGGGTGGCCTGAATAAACGAAGCACATCTTTAAATATGGTACCTCTTGAAGTTCCCTTACAGACTACACGTAATACAAGCATTCCGTCCATGGTAGTACGTATCGTAGTAGGTGTGTTAGTGGTGGTATTAAAGTAGTAGTTAGTATTGTAATTGGTATGTAATTGATGCGTGGCGCCCGCCCTTCCCACGCCAAACATTTACAATTGCGCTTCCGCGACTCGCGATTCGTTTTGGATAAACTTCGTAGTGGCTTACTGAGTGTGGGTTTTTGTATAGACTTTAATCGTATTTATTATGTATGTTTGTTTACAAGCTAATCAGACATCTATATTTAAAACGTGGCACAAATCACAAGTCAGATTTGTCGCAAGATCAAGATACAATTGATACGATTCGTTAATTTGTGGTTTTTGTTTTCATGTGGTTCCCCCCCATTTCGATATTCTCCTCATCGGTTTAAGTGTATAAGATATTACATTAGATTCAATAATTTATAAATGTTTAAACTAAATTGGCTAAAATTGTGATTTTTGAACTGCTTTTGGTTTGCTTCGTAGTTTGCCATAGTTGGTACTCGTTAATCCCTAAGATCTTTGCATTTGCTTTCCAATGACACCCGTAGCTATGCCGAAATATTCTTTACTCTCGAATTGAGCACGTCGTTAGGTTGGTTGGTTGGTTGGTTTGTTTGTTTGTTTGTCTGTAATATCAGAAGCAGTCGTACGTAAAGCGCTTTAAATGATATCTCTCCTCTTGTTTAAAAATGCTTAGCTATATATTTATAATCGTGTAAGACAGTTTCTGGGGTCGCAACTGCATGCTCTAACTATTTACAAACTTTTCCGCAACGTAATGCGTAAATAAATATATTTTATCTGGGGGATCTCTAAAAATTGATTGGATGCGGATAAATTGCTCTGTCTGATATTCCAACCGACAACAAAATTGGCAACGTGATTTTAATTGTTTCTCAGAATTGCTTCATGTAACTTAATTATGAATTATACAACCAATTCGTTTTCTTTCCTGTCTCTTTGCGCGTGTTTATCTCTCTTATCATTCAATTCAATTCAATTTCTTACGTACTTCTCTTGGTTTCATTTGAATAAATTGCCTAGGGGTTTTCTCTTAGTTACTGTAACTATATAATTATAAGATTAGGTTCCATTTAGTGTACCTCTGTGAGAAGCATTTGATGCTATTCGTCGTTTAGTTTTCAATTCACCACGTCAGTTGCTTTCTTGGCTTTATTGGGGCTTTGTCATATGATTGATGATTGATGCCTACACATTCACCAGTCCCCTTGCATTAAGTAATTGGTTATCTGAGGGTTTCAATTCAAATATTGTACAAAACATTGGACTAAACAATACAAACAATAAGTAAAAACAATTTATGCTACAGTGTCTCAACTTAGGTCTAATAAAAGGTTGTGCTCGGGGGTAAAACAATAACCAAGGACAACTAAGACGGGTATCTATACAATCAGGAAGTCATTATTATCAAACGTTTTTCACAAGGTGGTGGCATTAAACTCTAGTATCAGACTGTTGGAGGCATTTTCCGCTGCGGACGTGGTTGGGGCTCCAAGTCAAGAGGTCATGATCGACTTGACCGGATCGTCCAGGCCGCCGGCCACGCAGCTAAAGTCGTTCAGCTGTCCCAAATGCTGCGCCTGGGCCTGGGTCATGTTTTGATGGTGATGGTGCTGCAGGTGCGGTTGCTGCTGGTGGCTCTGCATCATCTGATGCTGTTGGTGGTGATGCTCCAGCAGGATATTGCTACTGTTGTCCGCCACTCCACTGACAGCGGATCCACCGCCACTAATCAGGCAGTCGTTCATCTCTTCACCCAGCTGGCGTCGTCGCTGAAGCACCTGCTCCTGTTGGCAGCTGGGAAGATTTGCGCCCGCCTGCCGCTGATCGTCGAGCATGCTGTCGCCGAGGATCGAGCCCAGGGAGAACTGCAGCGAATCGCCGCTGTTCTGCAGGTTCAGGATGCTGTCGATGGCGCTGGCCACATGCCGACTGATGTCATCATCGTACTCGCCGCCAGCAACCACTGGTGCTCCGCCCATGTGGCCCACATGCATCTGCTGCTGGAGATTGTGCTGAAAGTGTTGCTGCTGGTGCTGCTGCTGTTGCTGCTGTTGCTGCTGCTGCTGGTCCAATATGCTGGAATAGGCAAAGTTGTGTTGCTGCTGGGCCTGCTGCTGTTGCTGATGCTGCTGCTGTTCCATCAGCATCTGGGGGAATCCAGCGGGCAGCATGTCCGGATCCAAGAGACCATGCTGTGGCACCTGGACATGCTGTTGCTGCTGCGACGACATGGGCGACGAGGAGGAGGACGAGGAGGCCGTGCACAGGCGCTTGCTGCTGTTGTCATCCTCCATGTCGCTGCCAGAGCCCATTAGCTGGCTGTCCCAGCTGCGCTTGCGCGACTCTCCGCCGTTTACCAGCTCGCCATTGCTGGTTCCACTGGAGAGGAAGTCGCTGTAGTGCGCCTCCATGCTCTGCATCCAGCGGGGATTGTTGTTGCAGTTCAGCTCAATGTGATGTTGCTGCTGTGATGGTTGCTGCGCGGCCGCATATTGCTGCTGCTGCTGCTGTTGCGCTGCCTGTTGCTGTTGCGGTACCTGTTGCTGCTGCTGCTGCTGCTGCATAAATGTGGCATCTGGCACCCACATGTTCATCTTAGTCTTGTGGTTGGCAGCCGGCGATTTCGAATCGCCAAATATCTCGTCCAGGTTGGACTCAATGTCGTGGGCATCGCTGCTGCTCTTCACGTCCAGGTGCACGGGTGACTCGCCGAACATGGCCTCCAGTCGCGTCTCCACGGACTTTTGCACATCCGAGTCACTGCTGAAGAACTCACTGATGGCCGGGTGCTCGTTCTGCTGTTCGGCATCAATGACCACCGGCTGTTCCCGCTGGCCGCTGCACGAGGACACAGTCTTTACGGGATTGGAGCCAGCATGGTTGTCGCTGACGCAACTGCTGTTGCTGCTGCTGGTGGTGCTCTGGTTGCTCTTGTCAATGCATCCGTTGGGGAACAGGTCCGCTATGTGATTGCTGTTGGCCATTATGTTGTTGCCGCTGGCGTTGTCCAGATAGTGGGCTTGTTGCTGCGTAGACTGGCGATTGAGGTTCAGATGCTGCGGGTTGCCATTAAGCTGCGGTTGCGGCTGCTGCATGGGATCATTGTTCATAAGATTAAGCTCCTTTTGCAGGCAATACCAGCCATCATCCTGATCCACTGCATCCACTCCGTTGCCTTTGATATGTTGCTGCTGCGGCTGCTGCTGCTGATGTTGTTGTTGATCCATCAAACTTCTATCCTGGTAGCGATTCTCAGCGCTCTTGGCCAGGGCCGCTTTGTGCTCAACTTTCTTCATTATGAAGCTGGTGGTAAGCTCTGACTCGATATCGAAATTGTCGTAGTCCTTTTTGATGTATTTCGAGGACTCCTTGTCCTGGCCTTCGCTTTTCACAGCTCCGTTTACTGAAGGTTCGCCAACTTCGTTGTTTTCCTCTTGCTTGACTGCGGATTGCTGCTGTGGCTGTGACTTGCTGAAGGCTTTGTTGACATCGGCGCTCTTCTTCAGCAGATCAAACGTGTCCACCACATCCTCTGACTGAGCTGGCTTATCCACCGGTTCCTGCTTGATCTCCTCCTTCACTTTGGCCTCCGACTGTGGATCGCCTTCCAAGAGCGTTGTCTTCTCGCTATTCTGCTCCTCCTTCAGCTGCTGTTCCAATTCCTTTTCAGCGGTGCGTATGTCGTTAATCTCGCCTTTGAGATCGTCGATCATCAGCTGCTGCATTTGCAGTGACTCTGAGGTGCGATGTGGCAGCTGCAAGAGTTAGGAAATTAGTTAATATCAAGTATTCTGTTTAATTTAGTTTACTTACCGTTGACTCCTGCATTAGGATTTCCTGGAACTTGCCGTTCAACTGCCGGAACTTGTCCTGTAATCCCAAAGCGGTGGACTCAAACTCCTCATCTTCATCGGACGGCAACTCCACATCGTTTTCGTGCATGCAATGGTACCTGCAATAGTACATAATACCTCTTAGCAATGGATTCACTGTCAGATAACTATCGCTCAGTTTCTTACCTGATTAGCCTCTTAACCGCCTCGTCCTTGGTGCGGAAGGGCTTCACGTAGTCCGGCTTCAGACAGCTCTCCTGATCGACCTCCAGTTGTCGCACGAATCTGCGAAAATATAAGCGTTATTAACGAGTTCCACATTGCATTGCTGCATCTGCAATCCAGTTGGCCGCTTTTCTTGAAATCGGCATTGTTCAACCAACTACTCACAAGGAGAGGCGTGCAATTTTCGGCTTCTGCGTTGGCATTTCGTCCATTTTGTTCGGCATATAAAGTGGCAGGCTCGGTATGGTCGGCAGTGTTGGCACTAGACTTCCAATCGCTGGTGGTACGGTCATTCCTACACCAACTCCTACACCTACTCCTACACCAACCCCTACTCCCATTGCAGAAGCCACTGGCGGCAGGATTGGTGTTGGTTGCTGTGGCAATTGCTGGTGCGGTTGCTGTTGGGGTTGCAGTGGTGGCATCGGCAACATGTTGTTCACTTGCATCGCAGAGTTGCTAGTAAGAGTGTTACTACTGCTGCTGCTGCTGCTACTGCTGCTGCTGCTGCTGGTGTTGACCAGATTTGTGGAGCTGGCGAAGATCAGAGGTGGTGGTCCGCTTTTGCTGAGCAATGGCTGCTGTTGCTGCTGCTGTGGTTGTTGCAGTTGCTGCTGTTGCTGCTGCTGCTGCTGCTGGACAATTGGCAGCATATTCACTTTTTGTGGTAACATATTGACGATGCTTCCATTGGGTGGCTGTTGCTGCAATTGTTGTGGGTTTTGCTGCAGCTGTTGATTGTTGGCTTTGTTCCTGTTGGCCGGCTCTTTGGGTTTTACTTGGAGCTGCTGCGACTGCTGCTCCTGTTGTGGCTTTGGCTGTGCCTGCTTCAGTTTGTTGCCCGCCTGTTGCTGCTGCTGCTGCTGTTGGTGTTGCATAGGATAGATGTGTATCCGCTGGGTTATGTTCTGCTGGGCATTGGGAGCCGCTGCCAGACCAGCCGTTGCTCCTGAGGCAGAAGTGGAAGAGTGGTTGTTGGGCTGCACCACATTGGCGGGCACAATTGTCTTCAGTGGCTCAGGCACTGCCGCCTGCAACTGCTGTTGTTGTTGCTGCTGCTGCTGTTGCTGCTGCTGCTGCTGGACTGGCTGTGCCATCAGGCTAAAGCCTCCACTGCCATTTGCCGTGGGCAACATACCCTCCGGAGTGGGCACCTCCTTGCCGGAGGCCAGAATACGATGCTGCTCGGCAAAGAGTCGCTGCAGTGCCAGATTTATCTCCACATCGGTCATCGGTTTGTTGTAGGCGGCTATTGTCGCCGGATCGATTTCCGGGGAGACGGGCAGGAAGGTGGCCTTGTTCTGCAGCTTGATTGTGAGGAACTGGATCTGCATCTGCACCTGCTTGAAGACCTGCTGCATCTGGGGCGTTAGTTGGATGGTCTGCACCCGGGACACAGTGTTCGCTTGCGGTTGTTGTGGCTTGGGCTGTGGCTGCAATTGCAACTGTTGCTGCTGCGGCTGCTGTGGCTGCAACTGTTGCTGTTGCTGCTGCAGTTGCTGGGGTGGCAGCTGCTGCATTTGGACTTGACTGACCCCCGGCGTGACAGTTGGCGATGGCATGGGGGCAGCAGTAGCCACTGTGGTGGCCGTTAAACTAAAGCTCGTCCTTTGTTGCTGCTGCTGCTGCTGCTGCTGGTGCTGTTGCAATATCGCTGCCGTGGCAGTGGGTTGTTGCTGCTGCATGGGCACAGTCACGCCCACCAGCTTGGTGCCACTCGTCGTCTGGAAGGGCTGGATGCTGGCGCTCATCGTGGTGGTGGTGGTGGTGGTGCAACTGGAGCTGCCAACCACAATCATCTGCTTGCCACTGGCCACATTCGGCTGCACAATCTGCACCGGATTGTTGTTGGGCTTCTGCGACAGGGGATCCAGCTTCGGCATCGGCTTGACCACGCTGGCGTTCTTGAGATTGGCCAACTCCGAGGCGTTGGTCGGTGTGGCCTTCGGTTTCCTCACCGGCTTCTTCTTGACCACCGCTCCGCCACCGGCTCCACTGGTGGCCGCCTTGGCCGGTTCCAGTTTCGCTTTGCTCTGGTCTATTATCGGAGCCACATTGGCCACCTGCTTGGTCACCGTCGTCGTGGACGAGGTGGTGCTGGTGGTGGTGGTGGTCAGCGTGCTGCTAGCCGTTGTGGTGATGGCCAGGCCATTGGTCACGGGCTGAATTGGATGGACGATCTGCTGCTGCGGTGGCTGGGGTCGCAGTGGCATGGAAAGCGCCATCGAGGATGAGGCCGCCGCATGCTGTGACTGTGGCTGTTGCTGCTGCGCCGGCAGTGGATTCACATCGTTGAAGTGCAGCTGGCCCAACTGCAGGCACTGGGCCAGCTGCTGGGCATTGATACCCGCGGGAGCAATGAGCAACCGCTCCGTGGGCCCAATCGAAGCCGCCGTCTGACCCGCACTCATGGCCGTGATCTGGTTGGTCACGCTGTTCAGGCAGAACAACTGCTGCGTGGTGGGATCGATGGGCGGCAGGGCGATGTACCGCTGCTGCCCACTGTTGGCCAGCTGTGGAGCGGGCACCGGCGAGGGTATGGGAACGGAGATGGTGGCCGGCTGGGTGGGCAGGCTCACCGGCACGGTGACGGGTTGCAGCTGGGGCTGCAGCTGCGCCGGAATCAGCGGCTGCTGCTGGATGAGCACCTGCGAGTTGAGCGGCAGCTGCGGGAACGACATCACTTCGTTTGGCTTGGCGGGCATCGTGGCCGGTGGCTTCATCGTGGACATGGTCGTTGTGGTGCTGGTCATGCCCAGCATACTGCTAGCGGTATGTCCTCCCTTCCTATTGTTGGCCACTGTAATTGTAGAATGCAAATTGTTTAGTGGTTTCAAATCTACCCTTTGCAAAGTTAACTCACCTTTGACTTCTATTTTGGGCGCTGTTGAAACCTTGGAAAGCGACTGCTGCTGCTGCTGCTGCTGCTGCAGGATAGTCTGAGGTGGGGCCAGTGGCTGGGGATTTGAATCACCTGCTGCTGCGGCTGCAAGCTTGGCTTGTTGGCATCCACTCGCGTCGGCTCATTGATGATGGTCACATTGGGCAGGGCACCCTTGAGCAGAGCCTGCAGAATGAGCTGCGACTGGTGATCCTGGGGATTGTTGGGATCATGGCGCAGGATCAAACGCTCGCACTGCTCCGACACGGTGAGCGTGAGGCTGCCGGTGAGCTGCGGCACCAGGGCCGCAGCCGAGGCGGGAGATCCCACTGAAACCGATACATTGGCGGGCATTCCGGTCAACTGAGGTGGCAGAATGGTGGCTCCGCCGGCGGTTAAAGCAGGCGTGGCGGGCGTGGCCACCGCTGGTTGCGATGCACCAGCTGTCTGCTGCGGCGCCGCCGGAGTGGCCTGTGGTATGGCCACCAGCTGCATTTGCCTTCCATCGCTGGACAGCTTGAACCCAGTCGACGACTCCGCACCGATCGTAGGCGCCACCGCGGGCACCGTGGGCTGAAAGACCAACTGGGCTGATGGGCCGGCGGAAGCATGATTCCCGGTCCCCGGCGTTCCACCCATCACCGTGGCTCCCGGCGGCAGGATCGGCATTATCTGGATCTTGTTCTCCACCGCACTGCTCACCGGCATGGCGGACTGGTGGTGGTTGTGCACCTGCGAGATCTGAATGTTGCCTATCTGGCTGGGCACCGCCGTGGGTGTGCCGTGTGCCAGCATCAGCGTGGGATTGCTACTGCTCGACACCGAGGTGGGCGTGGTCAGCGTGATGGTGTTTACAGTGGTGGGCTGGCTGCTGCTGAGGATCGTGCTGGTGCTGCTGCTGATGGTGGTGGTTGTGCCGCCGCCCGAGGAGATCATGCTGGTCGCCTCCGGTTTCTTGGCGTTCCGCCGCACCGCAGGCTTTCTTCTTGGCTTCACGGCCGCCGTGGTGGACACCGGGTTGGAGTTGGCGTTGACTGGCGGCGTTGGCGTGACAATGGGTGAGGGCGTCGCCGGCGGGTGCAGCGTCATGCTGGGCAGGCTTATGTTTATGGTGGGTGTGGCAGTGGCCGTTGTGGTCGCCTTGGCCGCCGCCGCCGCAGCGGCTGCCGCCTGTTGGGCCAGATGTTGCTGCGCCTGCTTCTGGATTTCCTCGGCCGTGGGCAGTCGTGGAGTGGACAGACCGAAGGGCGGCACTGCTGCCTCCGCACTAGGATCGATCTTGATGAGGATATTTGGTATTTCGGTGGCTGATTCGTTGCCCGCCGCCTGAGACGCCGTCGCAGACTGCGCGGGAATGGTCAGGGTGAAGGGCAGGCCATCGCTGCCGTTTTGGTTCGGTATGGAGATCATGATGTCGCCGCTGCCGCTGCCGCCGCCCCCGCTACTGCTGCTGCTGCCTGCCGTCCCGGCTCCGCTGGCAGTCGCTTGGGCCGCCGCCGCCGCCGCCACTGCCTGTGCTGGCTCTGGCTCTGATGCCAGATGGCCCGCATCCAGGCCCATGCCATAGTCCTCGTCGTCGTCATCGTCGCCGGTGATGCCGCAAAACTTCATCACATCGCCGAGGTCCAGCTTGCCGTTGCTGCTCCGCTGGATGGTGGTGGGCGGAGGCGATGGCGACTTGGAGCGCACAGCCTGTGGCGGCGTGGGCGTGGCCGCAATGGCAATCTTCTGGGGCGTCGGCGGCCTCACCTCCACGGGCACAACCGTCGGCGTGGCTACCGGAGGAGTGGGCACTGGCAATGGCGCTGGCACCTGCTTCTTCTTGCGCGGTCGCGGTTTCTTCTTCGTTTCCGGCACCGTGGTCGCCTGGACAGATTGCTGGGCCTGCTGCACCTGGGACTGGGTCTGCTGCAGTTGATGCTGCAGCTGCTGGATCTGGGCCTGCTGCTGCTGCAACTGTAGGATCTCCAGACTAGACTGTTGCTGGTGACTCATTCCTACACGGAAAATAATATGAAATGATTAGAGGAAATTAAAAATGTAAATTTAAAAAGTAAGCTGTATCTTAAAAAAAAGTTAGCTGAAATGTTTTACTTAAAATTTAAATGCTTTCTTTGATCTTAACTTAATTTCAAATTAGAATAAATTTTATAATTTTTGACAAAAAAAAAATGCTGGAAGCAAAATTCATTTCATTCCCTCAAAAACTTACCTAAGCATAATATAATAATAATAATAAATCGATTGTGTATTTATCATTTATTATATAGAATGTTTAATCAAATGTTTAAACAAAAATACAACTTATTCATTAAATTGGTCATTTAAGCTAGCTATTTACTTTAAGCAATAGCAACTATGGCCTTCCGCTTTTAATTTAGGAGAAAAAGAACAATTTTAAGTCCCATAAAATTTTAAAATTGTTACCTTTCTATTAATAAAAATAATTTTGTTATCCTAGGCGAACGGAGGGCCATAGTTGCTAATGTTCTTAATATCTAGTTAGCTTTTAGTTTTAAACCATTAGCTAGCTATACTTCAACTATTTAAAATGCCTGTATAGGCAAGGTGGTTATTTATTTAGTCAAATGTTTAATAAATAAATAAATAAAATGATTATTGGACTTTATAAAATGCTTGTATAGGCAAGATGGTTATTTACTCAGTAAAATGTTTAATAAATAATTGAGGAAAAATGATTATGCATTCGAATGCCGTCAAATGTTTAATATGGATGTTCTCGATATAATACTCACCAATCATGTGCTGCGTTTGCTGTTGTCTTTCCTGTTGCTGCATCATGGGCACCGGCGTGGGCTGTCGCAATGGCTCCGGGGTGACGGCCAGCGGCACATGTGCTGGCGAGGATTGGGTGAATAGCTCCGTCGTGCTGGCTGTTCCGCCGCCATTCGATGCCGGTGCCTGGGGCGTCTGAAAGGCGTTGGCTATCTGCTGGATATGGGCTCCATTCAGCTGGTTCAGATTGATGGTGGCTCCGCCCAAGCTCTGCTGCAGATGAGCCGGCAGTTGGGAGATGGCCGTGAGGCCATTGGGCATTTGGATTTGGGCCGCCGCCAATTGCAGATTCTGCAGTTGGGCGGCCACACTCTGGCCGAGAAGCTGTGTGTTCAGCGTGGCCGTCGTGGCAAACGGCTGAGATCGTGGCGCCTGCGCCTGTGCCTGTGCCTGTGCTTGGGCCTGGGCCTGGGCTAGTGCCGCATGGAGGCCGGTGAGCTGCGTGCCAGACTTGATGGCGCTCTGGAACTGGCCCGCCGCCGTCTGGTGGATGAGGTTCGCCTGCGAGGACACAATGAAGGTGGGCGCGGCAGCCAGCTGCATGGTCGCTCCATTGGTGCCCACTATCCGCAGCAGTTGCTGCTGCGCCGGCTGCGTCTGTAGCTGCGGCTGCCCCCGCGCGTTCTGCTGGATGACAAGCGAGGGCGTTGTCGTCAGCTGGGGCGTGGGCGGACGCAGGATCAGCTGCACGCCCTGCGGATTCTGCTGCACCAGCACGGGCATCTGGTTGAGGAGCAATTGCTGCGGCTGGCTGGTGGTGGCAGGTAGCAGGATCTGCTGCTGCTGTTGCTGCTGCTGCTGGGTGGGATTGTTGTTGGACTGGCCTGCCTGATGCGGCGTCTGCGAGATCTGAGCTCCTCCGGCCGTTGAGCCCTTCTTCTGCTGCTGCAGCTCCTGCTGCGGCTTGGGCAGGATTTGTTGCGGCGCCTTGCCGGTCTTGCCGGTGGCTCCACTGACTCCCGCATTGCTGACGAACCGATGTTGTTGCTGCTGCTGTTGCTGCTGCTGCTGGAGAGGCTGTGTTTGCTGCTGCTGCTGTTGTTGTTGCTGCGTCTGCTGCTGTTGCTGATGCTGCGGAGTGGTGGCTATAAGCTGGCCCTGCGGTCCCTGGATGAACTGGAAGACCTGCTGCGCTTGCTGCTGCTGCTGCTGCGGCTGCTGCGAGATGGTGAACTGCTGGGGCAGCATCTGCATGGTTTGGGGCTGCGGAGTGGGTGGCTTGATGGCAGCCGCCGCAATGGTGCCGCTGGGACTCGGGATGGGACTGTCCGCTATCAGAGGACTGCTGCTCTGGTAGTGCTGGAACTGTTGCTGCTGCTGCTGGTGCTGGTGCTGCCCCTTCTGACCCTTCGTCGGACCTTTGGCGCTGCTGCTGACCAAACTGCCCGTGGCCGTGGCGAACGAGGTGGGCGTGGTGATGGCGGTGGCATTGAACTGTCCATAGCCTCCGCCGCCACCTGCCACCGCAGTCGCACTGCTGATCGAGGTGGGTGCAACGGCGCTGCTGAAGATCTGGTGGCCCAGCTGTTGCTGCTGCTGCTGTTGTTGTTGCTGCTGCTGCTGCTGGGTGGCCCGCTTTGTGCCCTTCTGTAATGTAAAAAACGGGGCACGTTTAATAACAATCAGTAGCGTTAAACCTAAACTTCAGTAAACACTTACCTTATTGAGCTGGATATTGTTGGACCCCACCAGAGTGGCATTTAGCTCATTCCCGATGGCATTGCTGTGCAGGGTGACTCCTACTCCCACTCCCACTCCGGAACTGTTGCCAGCTCCCACTAGTCCGGCACTTAAGCCGGCTGTTCCAGTTCCTCCGGCGGCGGTGGCTATGAGGCCACCACTGGTCACGCCGATGACCGTCGTGGCAGCGGCCGGCGATTGTGAGGGGCTCGGCTGGAAGACGACGGTTCCAGCGTTGGGACTGCCATTGGTGAACTGGTGGATGGACTGTCTCCTGCCAGGCGTCGCCGCCTTGCGCTCCTATAAAGAAGAAGTAGATTAAATAAAGATTTAAAAAAAAAAAAAATGATTTTTGTTTTTTTTTTGTTGTTTATTTTTAAAATCAATTTCTTCTTTAGTCGTTATTTAAATTGAATATAAGTTTCATAATCTACTACTTCACTTGATGAAGGACCAAAGATATAACACTAAAACTACCCTCGAACATTAACTTCTTCTTTTATTTTTGTGCTGCAATCTTTTGGTCGTTTCTCGCCAAGATCAACTTACGTGTTCCTGGGGATTGCTGTTGGCGTTTACTTGACTGCCACCGGCTACGAGCACCACATCCTGTGGGAACGGCGAGAGCGATGGCGATGGTTGCAGACGAGGGCTAGCTGAGATCGATGGCGATGGACTGGGCGTCAGAAACGGACCCGGAGGAGACAATATTCCTGGAAACGAAACAAGGCGCAAACGCAAGGGCGAAATTAATATTTGCTTACGAAATCGGGCGCAAAGTTGACCCAAATATATATATATATATACATAGGTATATATGATACATTTGTTGACTGAGTGTTTAAGTGTGTATATATGTATGTGGGCATATCTGGAGCTGCAATCGTTTTTTGGTACGTGACCAAAGTGGCAACTGTCCTCGGGTTCGGGTTGGGGTTCGGGTTCTCCAAGTATCTCCATAGCCATAGCGATGCCACTACCAGCAGCAGCGCATTGCATCGCATCGCATCTTCCATAATTGTCCGCCATTTCACAAAGCTGTTTACTCTGCCCCTTGGCCCTACTTTTTGTTCCCCTTCTTTGTGCATACAAAAGCGAGGCAAGTTAGCACATTTTCAAACACCAGCTGAGAGCCCCCACTTAGACAGCAACAAAGCGACATAGCGACACAGCGACACACGAGCCAGCCAGCACCGAGAACACAGATACAATTTGGTTTTGGGCCAGAACCAGAACCAGTTTCATTTCGAGAGTTCTTTGCACTTCTTCAGCTCGAGTATCTGTTGTCTCTCACACTCTGCTTTTGTTCGAATTTTGGGCTTACTGCTCTGCTTTCAGCTTTCAAAATATTGGCCAAAGGCATGGGCAATCTGGATGGGCATTTAATTCAATTGGTAGCTCGCTTTCAGCAGCTCTCAAAAGGCGTCGATGGAAAGGTGTGTGTGTGTGTGTGTGTGTGTGTGTGTGGAGCGTGCGAGCTTAGATGGAGCTAATCCACCGGATATGTTCTTTTTATGCCTTAACGGACCCATACCCATTTAAATTTATTAAATTATGTCTTTTGTCCAGAGCATTACCATATGGTCCAATAATTCGTTACTTTGGCCAAGTAAATTGTATTAAACCCTTCTGGAAGCTTCGTTCGCAGCTTCCCAGGAATAATTTGCATATATTGAAGCAGCTGGAAAACGACAAGTGGGGGGCGGGCAAAAAAAAAAATAGCAGGCCACAAAGGATGTGGGGGTCGGCAGCAGATGCAAGTGAAGAGTTCAAGAAATGAGGAATAAAAGGGAATATAATACTCAAACGTTAACAGCCCGCCTTCAAGTTGTGTTCGTTAATACCCTTATATAACCGTTAAGGAAGTTTCAAGTTTAAATGGTAAAGAATATTAAGCATTGTGATTATTCTTTTGAATATCAAAGCATTCTTAAATGTTAAACCACCTGTTTTTTTTACTATCTAATATTAATTTAAGCAAAACGTTATTAGCAACATATAGTTATAAACTAGTTTTTAGTGGCGACTTGATATAAATGCCTTTCATTTGTGAATCCTCTTCGAACTGTTTATTTCGCTTGGAATATATTACATAAAAATGCAGTATTTAAGCTGGAACCCTCTTTTAGATTGAACAAATTTAAAAAATTAATGTCATAAGTGATATGATCATTTTGTCGTTTAATACATTTGTAAGTAATAAATAACTATTCACTTTCAATGGTTGTTGTATTTAAACTTTTATAAATAGTAGAAATATCTGGAAGGTTGGGGACATGATCTTTTATCCATATCCTTCGAAAGAGTATAGTCCGACAAGAAGGAGGATAAGCGAACATAAGCATGCATCAAAATCGACATCGTAGTCTCGTTGTCGGCAACTGAATGGATTGGAGGTGGCAGGAAGGTTGCTTCGCAGAAGGAGTTGCAGTGTTTCGAAGTCGGTTGCCGACACAGCATCATTATCGACAGCAAAACTAAATGAAAAAGAATTTAACAAGCGCCCCTTGCATCTGCCTATTGCTCCTCCTGCCGCTGCTGCTGCTGCTGCCCCTCCTGCCATTCCTTTTGAATGCCCCCCCGCTGGCAGCAGTCGTTGTTGCCATTCAATCCTCATCATCGCAAGATGGCCCAGAAGGCTGGGGAGAGATTGTGTTGGCCGTGATATATTCCCGGCAACGAGAAATGCGAGACTGCGTCTGCTGCCTTTTGTGTACGTTGTTGCCTGGTTGCCCAGGCGATGTTTGTTTGCAGCCACCAAAGGATGGGGAATCTTGGGGATGAGGAAGAGAGCTGATGTGGCTCACAACTGCAAATCAAAAGCAAAAGCAACAGCGCCAGCACCTCGTGTGTACTCCGCTTGCCAACTGACTGAATGTAGTCGAAAACGCGGATAATCCCCTGTTCAGCTTGACTTGCCTTTGACGCTTTTGTGCCAGCATTTTCATTCCAATTATGTAATTAGATAAGTGTATATATCTAAAGGGATAAACTTCAAACGGCCTCAATTACATTGCAAATAGTAAAATTCTGTTTGAAGAAAGAGAGAGTGAGAAAAGAACAGTGAAGTGTGCGTTTTAAAGATCGATTTACTCTTAATGCTTAATGCAAATTTAAAGCAAAAGAAGGAAAATGTAAAGATATCTGATATTTTTAAAAACTTATTCAAGATAGAACCCATTTTTAACAAAGGATTCAAATAATAATTAAATTAGAACACTGGATAGACCTCAATTAAAATATAATTATTTTATTTACAGCATCAGCGGCTTTATAATTACGGCGGCATCCTGCTAAAAGTATGCGTCGATGGGCAGCCAGCGATATCTTTGACACGACAAACTCCCTCTTCTGCAGTCTTTAATTAAACAGTTAGCAGTAGGAGGAGCCTTGGTAATTTCGCACAAAGGCAGACCACAAACGCAACTAACAGGCAGATGGGTGGCACGAGTGGGTGGCGGGCAAAGAAAAAAATTGAAAGAGAAACTAAAGGATAATTGACAACCACCAGACACAGATACAAACTGACACACACACACACACACACACACACACACACACACATACACACCAGGCACATAGATACGCCAAACTTTTTTGCCAGGCGAGCCACAGATGAGCGCACTTTTGGCTGCCGCCGCCTGACATGGCGAAAATGGTCGGTATGGATGCATGGATGGATGCCGGATAGATAGATAGATAGATGGAAGTTGTGGAAGCTATGGAAGAGGTGGGTGGTGGGGTGTGGCCACCCGACTGCCTGACGGCCATTTACTTGAGTGTCTGGGCGCAAAACAGAGGCAGCAATGGCAACAGCAATATCAACGGTCTGAGGACGCCTTTTGAATAAAAACTACACTAGGCGATTAACTATTGCACTTTGCTCCTAAAGCAATACATTGTTTTGCATTGTAGCACAATGCAGATCACTTCTAAGGACTCTTTAACTTCAATATTTATATTGCAATTTTTATTTATTTAACGTTATTCTTTGAAGTTTCTTCTTATTACACTTTTTGATTATTTAATGTTTATTATGTAAATTTATGATTCAAGATTCTGTACGATAAGTTAAATTGTGCTAATGGCCAATTAAAAAAAAAAACACAAAATTGATAAGCATAAAGGAATTAAAGATCCCACAAGACATACTAGCTATCGCAATTTTTTGATAAACCAATAATGAAATATATTTTCAGCCTTTCAATAATGTTTGATCAATGTTTGTTTCAGTGCAGCCAGGCTCTGAGCCAGAGCCGCGTAATACTTTGCATTTCGTGCCGCAGTAGAAGCAAGCTGCTGTTGGTCGCGACTCGTCGCGAGATGAATCCTATTTACCAGGCACAATTCTGACTGAGTGCACACACACTATACACACTCGGGGTTCTATATAAGGCTGGGGGGGGGGGGGGGTGAATATGGGGAGTGATGTGGAGGGGGAGGGGGAGGAGGGTCGGGCCAGAAGGCAGCTTGTCAAAGTCAGTAAAAATTTAGTTGCTTTGAACGACAGACGTAACTGCAGCACAAGTACAAGAAAACGAAGTGCGGGAAGGCAGGCGCAGCTGGGAAAAAATTGTGAACCGAAAAGGTAGTAGTGGCAAAGTGTTTTTGCTGTTTTCCTCTGTGCAACTGTAGTGGCATGACCCCCACTTTTCCCTACGCTCAAGGAAAGTATTTTCCAGTACGCCTTGGAGGTAATTCGGCTTGTTGAGCTGCCTTTGCAACCAGCAAACAGCATCGTCTAATTGATTAAAATGTGTACAATAAATACCCCCAACCAATACAGTAAAAATAATCCATATATTATATATACAGACAAAAAATAAATGTGTTTTAAAATTGTGACTAATAAATCACAAAACACAAATTAAAAATACAAAGTGACCATTAAAAACACACAATCTCTTATCGTTTTTTATATTTCTGTTTTCTGTCTGCAAATATTAATAGGTATAACAAAATTAAAGAAAAATCAATATATTTCTGCAACGAAAAAAAAAAAACCTAATTGATTGGCGAGTGTTTGGCAAACACTAGCTGCCTTAGCCAAGCATAAATCACATTCGAAAGTATGAATTACCAATGAAAATGAGTCGCACTGACAAACTTTTGTCAAATCATGCGTTAATGGGATTTATCCACATTATAACCAAGCAGACTCACCAGACTCGAGCACTCAGCTTCCGAGCATCATATAATTTTTTCGCTCCAGTAAATTTCATTTTACCGAGCCACAGCGAAAGAAAAAAATGTATATTTATATGCAAGAGCTCAGAACTCAGACTATGCGACTATGAGTCTGGGATAGGACACTCTGGAGGCAGACTTATGTTTGAGAGGCAGACTTATGCTTTCGCATATTTTATGTGGCGGTAAGTGTGTGTTTGTGTCTGTATCCTAGTCTTTGTTGTTTCATTTATTCGGTTGACTGGCATGACCTCAGCATGGCGACTCCTTTCCACCTTGTGCCCGCCCCGCCCCTCACCTCACCTCATCCCAATCCCCCGACCATTTCACAACAAAAATTGCTAAGTAGGAGCTGCTGCAAGCGGCGCCGCCATCGTCATTTTCTAAAATTTTCATCCTGTGACTCTTTGGCAATTGTTGGTCTTCTTATTTTACCCTTTTATAGGACATTATGCTCTAAGAAGTTAGAAGTTTGTCGAGCACAGCGGGGTACTCCTTTTAATCGAATTGAAAATGTGCATAGAGGCCGTAAAAATTGAAAATTTGCCATTTTTCCATTATTTTTATTGTAGCGTAAAATCATTGTGAACAAATTCACAAATAATTACCCTTGTTAAATAACCCAAGCCGAAGGAAACCTAATTACCCTACAATTGTTTCCTGATATATCATAATATTGGACTTGAATTTTTCTTTCATTTGAGATGTACAAGAGTATTCGATGTATCGGTCTTGAAATCTATTGTTTCGTCATTGTTGTTGCTGATTCTGCTCTTGGATGGCTGATTTCGCTTCTACTTTTTCTACTGTTTTTTTTAGCTGCTGCTGCTCCTGGCTCTCTGCATCTGCCTCCCGACTCGTTCTATTGTCACATTTTGTAACAATGGCAGCCGTGCGCGCGAATCGGACTCAGAAAAAGGAGCCGAGTAAACGACTGCAGGAGCAACACCAGCATCATCATCATTATCATCATCATCATCATCATCATCAACAACAGCAGCAACAACAACAACTAGGAGGGGGCGGTAGGTGGTCCAAATGGAGGACAAGGAGGACTACTCGCCTTTGCTTTGGCGTATGAACTGTTGATGGTGTTATGGCGATATGTCTCCGACTACGAACTCGGCATCCTCTTCACTCCATGGCCCCTCACTCACTCAACCTCCTTTAGTCGTACGCGCTTATAAGTAGAGGCATGAAAAAATGTTTTGAGCACAGAAGGAAGGAAAAACAATGCTCTGGCAGGACAAGATGAGAATGAACACAAAAAAAAATCGAAAACAATGGCTTTTCTAAAAAAACAGATTTTTTAAACTCAAGGTTTAAGGAGGTATTATAAATTCAATGACATAACGTAGAAAAACTATCAGTAAAAAAAGGAATACAAAAGTTAAAGGTATGATTTAAAACCGTTTGGTCAAAATCAAAATAAATTCTTAATTTATCGATTATTGCTATTAACTACCAAAGTAATAAAAAAACATTTATGATAAGATAACTTAAGTTAGAAATCAATATATATTATATATTTTACTAATCAAAGCTAAAATATATACAAAAGACAATTTTTTTCTCTGCGTATTGGAGGACACAGTGACAAAAGTGGTAGTGGATGGGGAGGTGGCTGGCCGGCTCCTCGTGGAGCGGATAAAAATGAAATAAAAATCGATAAGTAGAGGCACGTTTTAATTCCCCACCACCCTCTGTTCACGTATGAAGGGGATTGGTGGGCAGACGATGATTTCGCTAGATGCTTTGTGTGTATACTTTGTGTATTGTTTGGCAAATTCTTGGAAACGTGCTACTCCCGAGTAACTCCACCATGGAAGCTACATTTTGTGTGTTTTTCCATGTCTGCCTGCCTTCTCTCACCCTATTTTGCACAATTAGATGTCATTTAATGCTTGATAATTCGCTTAATGACAGGAACAACAACATTTTCTCAACTGCAATTTAAATTGCGTCTAGCCGAAAGTAAAGGTCAAGTTTGCTTTCTTTTCTCCCAGTCTTTTGTGTCTTTGTCTAAGCAACCATTGTTAACTGAATAATAAATACGGTGAAATTGAAACTGCAGTGAATTAGATATTCATTTCTAATGAATCAAGAGGCTAACAATAAAAAAAACATTTGGTGATATTCCTTTTTGTAATGCCTAGGATTTAGTACAACTTTTTACCACTAACATAAATATTTTATTAACGTTTAATTATCAACAAATTAAATTCTTCCATTTATCTGACTAAAGAAACTGTCAAAATAGCTGTAGAGCCTTTCCCTAATAAATTAATTCAATGAAAATGTACAAAAGTCAACGGCAGACAATACAAAAGCTATGAAAATACGCTCAATTGACAACGCTTGAAGTGACTGCCAAGGCACCAATTAGATAAATGGAGTTGTTATCGCCTAAATTGATCCACAGTTCAACCTCCGGCCGGAGCCCAACAATTACGGATAATGCAGCCGGACATTAAATATTCATTTAATGACAGCCAAAGTGATAAAAGCGAGTGACGGAATCAATCGATACCAAAGCTCTCATATCGATTGAGTGACGTCGGTTTCAATTGGGCCACTAAGCTAACACTAATTATTGGTTATTGAGCCAAGGTAACCGTTAAACCAAACCAGTTCTATTCTGCGCGAAAAGTTGTAAATTAATTGTTCCCTTATTGAACAGGTTTTCCTCAGTAAGTTATCCGCCAAAATCATTAACACATCTTGTGGAATTGTTGGCTTTGCCACCACTTTATGTGGTTGCCGTGGTTTAACGTTTGTTGCGGTTGAAGCCGCCGCAGCTCTAATGTCAGGACCTGGCCGACTCGTCAAAGCAAAGTTAAACCACAGCTTATAAGCGGTATGTGGGCTTGTGTGGTGCTATGGCCAATTGAAAATGCATTATTCAGGTCTCAAATGAACAATTCAGGGTGCCGTTCCTGCCACCGTAAAACAAAATCGTATTGCTTAGGCCATATTCCGCAAGTTCGGGATCCATCTCACATGTCACCCACTTTGTTGTGGCCCAAATAAAGGCAATTCAGGCAATCTCAGTCGACTTAGCTACAGCCACATAGTCATAGCTACGGCGACAAAGCCAACACACGCACCCTCAGGCGACGGCATATGTATCTAATGGATACCGGGCCAGGCCAGACAGCTGCAGGCAGGCACTTATCCAGGTACAGTGGATGCTCGTTGGGGTAAATCATTAACTAAGGTCTTATCAAGGTGATTCCAATTCAGAAGTTTATTTAATTGTTTCTTAGTTTAAACACAAATCATAGCTTGGTTAAACCCTATTGTTTGAAGTTTATATTGAAAACTGGAAATCACACATTTTTATATTCCTTGAAGCTGATCAATTTTATTTTGTTAATTCTGTGTTTTTAAATTTTTTTTTTCCTTTTCAACAACACAAGTTTTTGCTCTGAGAAGAACAGTTTTGGAATTTTCTCTTTAATCCAAGATTGTGCTTCTAAGAAAAAACTCTGATTAAAAGTATTACAAGGTTTTGTATATATTGAATGACTAACTCAATTAGTATTTTCCATTTTTTATTATTTATTATGAATTGGGTAAGGGACCATCTTGACTAATTAGCCACATTCGGTGCGCGTAAATTGAGCCCAGACCGTCTTAACTGCTGATAAATTCCGTAGCTACACCTTGCGTTCCAATTAGCGCGCACCCACTGTGGCTGAGAGTATCTAATGGTTACCTATTGGCCGGGCCAAGGCGAAGGGCCACCGAAAAAGTAAAGAAAAGGTGCCACCACAATCTCTGTATCCGTATCTGTATCGGTATTTTCCTCTACTTATTTTGTGTCTGTGTGGGAGACAAGTACATCAAAATGTGTTTAGGTGTGTGAGTGAGTGCCCACCAGCGAAGAAGAAACAAAAAAATTTGTATCTATATCCTATTTGTTGGGGGGTTAAACGGGGGGTTCGGCGATGGTTTTTATAGGGTCACACGAGCGCGCATTTCTTCACAAATTGACGTTGTGGTTGTTGTTGTTGTTATTTTTCTTGCTGCTGTTCTCTGTTGCTTGATGGCCCTGTAAGTGTGTCTGTGTGTATCTGTGTGTTTTGTTATATTGACGTATCTGAGCCTCAAGACGTGCGCTTTACACTTCTGCGCCCCAAAAGCCCCCAACAACAACACTCACAGAAATAAAAACTGACACAAATTATATCTAAATGCGCAGGTCGAATTAATGTTTACATTTTCACCTAATTTTGAGAAGTGAATAATGACAAATCGAGACGAATTACTCATCTCATAACAGTTTCTGTTTTTGGTAGCAAAAGAACGGATTTATAAATATTGATGAGATATTTAATTGTCAAATTAATATGTATGCAAACATCGTTATTAAATTTTTTAACATATATTTTTGGAGTGCAGGTATCTGAAAACTAAAACTCTGAATTTTTTCAGTGTCGCAGGAGGAGGCCAAACATCATTTGCACGCGTGCTCTTTCCGCTCTTTCCGCTTCAGAAAAGAGAGAGAAGGGGGCAATGTGGAGACGAAGGGGGTGGGGTGATGGCCCAGAGGCATCTTCGAGATACTCACTAAATATTTGCGGATAAATGGTGAAAATTTTGACTGCTTTTGTAATAAACTTGGTTGCGATTTACGCCTGTGTTGTTTTTGGCCCATTAAAAGCCAGAACGAGAGTGTTTGTGTGTGTGTCGTTAATTCTCCCGCACACCCACTCTTCTTTCTTCACTTCCCGTTTTACGGTTTGTTTTGCTTTTTGGATTTCACTGAACTTCACTTCACAACACTTTTGGGCAAGGGTTCATTAATTTGCATTTGGCATGATGTGCATGTGACACACAGAAGTAACGATTACGGCGGCAGGACGACAAGGACTACGACCACGGATACGGCACATTCATCGCGAGCCCGGCACGTACGTGAAACTAGAATCCCGACTCATTGCACTCAACATTTTTATATCCCTATTTCAATGCGAATACGATATCCTGGCATTTGCTCTCCTTCAATACGCTCTTCGCGTCCTCCGCCGCCTTGTTGCTGTTGTTGTTTCGCGCGCGAAGCCAAGAATGAGAATGAGAAAGAGAACAAGGGTCTCCGACTCGAGACCGAAAAAACAACAGAGCGCAGTGGTCACACTGGAAAAATACCATAATAACACGCTGTGGGTGAGCGCGAGAGAAAGGAGAGAGAGTGTGGAAAAGCGGAAGCGTGAGAGAGTGTAGAAAAATCAAAATTTGGGAGGACTGGGGAGCGTTGGGGCATCTGCAAGACGTGTGCGGTGCACCAGACACGTAAAATCACTTAGGCATTCAGAATCATAAGGCCCCCAGAGAGGAACCCAAGATGAGAGGGAAGCGAGAGCGCCAGAGAGAAAAATAAAGTAGCAAAAGGACCAAACACGGCGTTGCCAGATGCGAGAGGCTGCTTCGTGATAACAGGTGGTAGCACTGTTTAAAATACGAGGTTCATAAACACTAAATGGAAGAAATTACCTTATTATAAATAAAAAACAAAAAAGTTTATAAAATTTTAACAAGAAGTGAATTGCAGAAGGAAATGACAATTTTAAGTTGTTATAATCATGACATTAAAAAATGAATATTTATCTCAGGCTAAAGGCTAAATATAAACCTATAATTTTGAGCACCCCTGGGGTTTCAATTACCTAGCTTTCTCTTCCTCTTTATTGCATTTCCTTAATTTTAACAACATTAATTACGCCACCTGGTGGTTCGTTTAGGCGCTATTCGTTATAAGCCGTAATCGTCAAATAAAAACGGTTAACCGACAAAAAAATAATAAAACTACTTCAACTCACTCTCTCAAACACGTGAGACCCGGGAGAAAGAGAGATAGCGCTAGAATGGGGCTCTCTTACGCGCAGCCACCACCAAAACAATAACAACAAATAACGGTAACAACAGGGAGCACATCAAAAAGCAACCCTCGAATTTGTGTACAGCAATAACAAAAACAAGCGGCGCTCATGAATCAAAATATGGATATGGATTATAATGCGAGAGTAAAAATGGGCCACAAAAACACAGACTCACACATATAAGAACTTGGGCGATATAATCGACAAAAAGGATGAAATATTACACGTTTCTCTTTCCGACATTTTTGTTTTTTTTCGCAGACTTTGGGGAAAAGGAAAAAGGTTTATGGGCAATTTTACAGTTGCCGACAGCAATTTGCATTCACAAACACACAAGCACAAAGGCAAATCAATTTGCAGAAACCTGTTACAAAAGGCCAGAAAGAAGAAGGGGAAGAAGAATGTTACAGGCCATAAACAGGTCTAGCCATCTCACTCCCACGCAATTGAGGTATGTACACACATTTGAGTGGCATTCAATCACAACACAATTAACATGCATGTGTTGGTTGTCTTGCGGTCAAAACTCTCACGCACTGGATAAACCAGATAAACTATCTCAATAAAGTCAATAAAAAAGCCGGCGTGAAATAGCTAAAAGTTTCCCACACACACGCACACTCAATGACACACCTTCAATTTCCTTGGAGAATAATTTGGGTTGTTTTTGTTGCCATCGATGATGGTGCAGAAACTTCGATGACAATAGAAAATCGTCAAAATCAAAATTCACTCTTTCGCGTTTCTCAAAATCTCTACATTGAATATTAAGCAAAAGATATGTTTACAAAATATTTGTTAAAATAACATTTTAGGAAGTAACTTTTTATAAATAAATCATTTAAATCGATAAACGATCTATTTGTGAAAACTTGCTTCACCCTCTAATCCATCTTTGGCGAAATTTTGGTTTGCGTTACTGAATGGCCACAACTTGATATTTTTGTGTTTGGACTGCAATCGATACGCAATTTTGAAAATTTGAATGAACCATGTTTGTATTTCCTATGAATGCCAGGCAAACAATAGTCTAAAATGGTTATGATCCACTCAAAATGTGGTTGGTTCTGGCCAATAATTCACCCTTCCCTCAGTCAAGCAGTAAAAACTAGCAAAGCCTGGGAAGAAATATCTCTCAGGTGCCGAATCAATTTTGGTTTGTTATTTTTGCATACCTATCCGGCAACAAAAATGTAATTGAGTTAATAACAGACCGACGAAATGCTCCGGAATCATCAGCACACAATCTGAGTTTTGCTTTTGCATTGGATTTGGCTTTGGCAGCAGTTTTGCATTTATTTATCGACAAAAAAATGTTGCTGTCGGGGTTTGAAAAGTTCGGCAAAACATTTTTGACATCAGGGGAGAATGGGAATGTTTATTGAATTGAAATGGTTTAAAAAGCCGTCCAATCGATTTTTCCATAACTAGATTTGACAGCTAAAATGGTTGCAGCAGCGTTTATAACTTTATTTATCCTTATTGGTTGTTTATCCGCTAATAACATAATATAGACAAATATTTTGTTTTCCTATCATTAAAAATTTTCATTCGTTTTAATATATTTCGTTTGCAATATCTTTTCTCTTTTCATTCATATGTGATTGCACAATTGCAAATATTTATAGTTTTTTGGTTATATTTAAATTAACATATTTACCACTGTCTACATGCATTAATAGAAATTTCCAGATAGTTTTTGGTTATCGTTTAGAGTTTTATTTACCTGGAATGAGATAAACAAAATGATGGATTAGCGTGGTGACAACAAACTTGTATTTTAATTAACATATGGCTTCAAAATTCATCCTAAATAATTCAATAGGATGATATAACTAGAAATCGAGAATAAAATAGATTGCCAAGACCGAAACATTTTAAATTAAGCTAAGCATTTAAAAATAGTAATTATCAGCATAATAATAGCCCCCATATACATAATTATTCCAAGTCCACTTTAAAGACATTGTCAGAATTGTCAGAACCCTTGTTAAACGAGCAATTAATGACGCTAAAACTGCATCGAAATCACGATTGAGATTCGTGCTGATTTGCCTGCCTCAATTGTGAACCGAAATGGCTGTGAAATTGAGATTTCCTACTTAAGAGGAATTAAAATTAACTTCAAATGAAATCGTTAAATCGGACGGGCATTAGGGGAATGGCAGCGCAAACGGGAGCGGTTGACTTGACCGGACCGACAAACTCCGCCCCGGAATCGCTTAAAGGGCAGGGGGACTGGTCTGTCGGATCCGAGACCCCAGAACCCAGAACCCAGGTCCCAGGCCAGACAGCATCATTTTGCCCTCTGGTCCACCGAAACCACCCCACTTCTTCGCCTGGGCGGCGTTGAATACGCCGCAATCAATTTGTCGACTAATTGACATACATCAGACCAGTGAAGTGTGCTTAAAGCGCAATGAGAAATTATATTTTTAGCCGGCATCGTTCGTTCTACCGCCTCACATCAGGCCCCCCCGCCGATTCTTCTGACTATATTCGACTTTGGTTGGGTTAAGACTTGCCAAGCGCTGCAGGGCAAAATGGAATCAAAACGCAAACACTGCATTAAAGTGGACATCCAAAAGGGAGGTGGGTACGGATGTGAAGAGGTCATGGAGCAGAGCGAATCAAAAGCTAACTACAAACTACCCATAAATCATGCCATAATTTCCCATTACGTTCTATGGGAAACTGTTCAATTGGTTGAACTTCAATGTTTATTACATGGTAAATGTGTTAAAGAATATGTACCGAATGCACATAGGTTTTTTTAATGAAAAAAAAATAATTTAGTATTGCGAGTTTAATACTCATTTTGAAGAACTATAATTCAGAGATTTTATTGTCCTGTCCTGAAAATGCAACTGTCAATATGACGACCAATTTTATTGAAATCAATTAGAAAGACATTACTCCCATAACACAGAACTTAGTATGAATCATTTTCCCTGTCCGACACTTTTGTTATTGATGTAATGAAGTTCTCCTGAATTTTGATGTCCAAATCAAATGCACGTCTTGAGATGTGTGGAGGCTATTAATAGCGTTTGTCAGTTGATGTACTAATTTTTCAGTGAGCCGCACATCCCATTGCCATTCCGATTCCCACTTCCACTTTCCCACCTCCCCAGGCAATCCCCTTTGAATTCCCCGAGCTGTCTGTTTGTCACTCAACATATGGCGGGGATAATTAGTTTGCCTTCAGTGGCGGCTCCCCGAGCATCCGACTTCGTTGGATCTCTCTTTCCGTTCTATCTGTGCATCTCTATCTCTATCTCTATCTGTATCTGTATCTGTATTTGTATCTCTATCTGAATCTGTATCTGTATTTGTATTTCTCTCCATCGCTCCATCGCTATCTTCGAGATGTGGGCACAATTGCATTTTGTTTCACATTTCCACAATCGCAGCGTTCGTCTGCAGCTGTCTACATTAATTAATTCTTTTGAATGCATACACAAAAGCATACAAACGCACCCACAATCGGACTATCTATCTTGCTATCTCTTTCGCCGGCGGTATTCCCATCTCTTTCGCCCGACATCGAGTCTGGTTTGTGTGCTTATATGTATATGTAAGTACTTTGGGTGCGTTCGTTGTTTATTCGTTTTATGTTGTGTAATATATCAAATTGGAGTAGAGATGATGCCGAGCAATGTGAGATGCATTTAATAAATATGCAGATGCACAAACACGTAAAACAACAGGCAAATGCATCTGAGTGGTAGGCCGGGGATTATTTCATTGACATTCAGGCGAGCATTACGATCCCATTTACCTCCCACCACTCAATCCAATTTTTACCCAGGTCTTTGAATTGACATGACGTTTGTGGGTTTTCATATTTTGAGAGGTGGGCCAGATCATTTGTGACAACTTTAGCAATAGTTCAACACCGCATTTCAATGTGAGCTGGGAGAATTTAAGAAATAAATCCATGCTTCAGTCGTTAATCTTTAAGATTCAGCTAACAAAGTAGTGAGTTCTTTTAAAAATTGAAAATTTCAGTGATTCATATCAAGAGACAAACAATATATTATTATTTTTCTCTGTGCAGCAATATCGTTTAACGTATTCACCGCAATTAAGATTCCACTTGCATCTTTGGTTTGTTTTTAATGCTGATTTATTTATGCTCAGTTACGGGTATTTTAGCCACACAGGGCCCTTGAAAGCATCATTATTCACGGAGACTGATGAAGTGGCTGGCGGGAGGACGAGAGGTTCGACTAGAAGCTGGATGGATCAGACAGGTAAGAGAGGTTGGGTGAGGCGAAGGAACTGGGACCAGGAATTGGATCCTCATACCCTCCAGTGGGTTCGCGTTTCATCTTCGAGCACCTGCCGTGCAATAACCTGACACTTCAGACCGAAACTGAAACACATTTTCCGTTTCACACTCTCAGCTTTGCCTTTACCTTCCTGTGGTGTGATTATCTCCCTCGTATTCCCTCGTATTCCCTCGTATTCCCCCGCTTTTCAACACAAATACTCCTGTTTTGATTATGCTGATTGCAACAAATGTTATGGCCATTTTCGTTTTGGTGGCTTGCCGTCTGCTTCTGCTGCGCCATCGTCGTTTGGCTGAAACATTTGTTTGCACTTGACATTAGCAAAGTCATAACACAAATTTCCTGCCATGCTCACCAACAAAAACAAGAACCATAATAATAATGGTAAAAAGAATATATTGAAGCGGCTTTAACAAATTGCTGTCCCAGCACTTGACGACAGTGTTGTCATTTAAGCTATCTTCTATTCCATGTTGACTAACTTAAAAAGAATTTATGCTTAAAAGAATTTTTTTTTTGTAGTTTCAAATTGGTTTCTTTAAAAACAAGATATAAGTAAATTGGAAATATAGTTTTAAAGCCAAATCATTGAATGTTGACCTTTTTTCCACTTCTGTGTTATTATAATTCCCAATATATTACAGTCATAAGAGCTAGCGAATTAATGGCAAATCTAGCCATTTTATGGCTTAATAATTCCGACAACTCCACTTGCCATAGTCCAAAACACTTCAGACAGGTTTTCCGAGGGGAAAAGGGGGTGTTCAGGGACGCGTTCAGGGGGCAGACAGACATCCACAACAAAACGGTTAAAATTGTCATTTACAAAAGCCAACGCGTGCACAGGTAAAGTCGGCGAGTAAAACAGAAAAAAAAAAAAAAAAACAGGGCCCACAATAAATAAAACAACCTACCTACGGCTACCAAAACGCTCGTCGCACGTGAAAGTCAACGAACTGGAACACCCCTGCCAAAGCACAGAGCACCGAGTAACCCCCTTTGGAACTCATCCCCCCGCAACACCTGACCGCTGACTGCTGACGCTCACTGTCTGCCAACTCTTGGCAGTCACCGCAATACAACGAGCAAAAAAAAGGTCTAAATTGCATGAACAACAGGTCCGGTCCAGCAGCAAACGGTATTAACCATGACCATTGATCCCTTCTTTTCAGAACCCGCTCCACACATTGCCGTTAGTTTGTTATTGTCGCACAATTTACCCAGATAGCCTAAGAGAATCCCAAATTGTATCCCGGAATGGCCAGTCAATACGGGTATAATCAACTCGAGATACTTTTGTTGCCAAGATATCAAGTGTCCGCCTAGGGGAGCGTGTAATTCGGCCAATTGAATTCGTGTTTCCCAGCTTTTTTATGACTTTCCAACAAACAACTGTATAAATATATTTTGGGGTGCATAAAAAAAGGTTGAAGGGATACAATCTGCGATCTGGGAATTCAATTGCAGATGTCAGGAGAACATTTGAAAAAATTATATTTATTTTGGGGGTTCAGGACGTTTAGCTTACCATTTAGATATAAAATTTACCTACGTAGATAAAGCCTTAATCGCCTAATAAATAAATACCCAAAACATTTGTTTTTTTTTATTGCCATATTTTAAAATATTTTAATCGATTGTTGTTTACTGATAAGCACTCAAAAATCCATATCTGTATTGCTTTTGCGAATAATGTTTTTTATATAATTGATTTTTAATACTTTGAGGGCAGTTTTCGGTAGCCCATAATGGTACTTATCGATTCCTGCTTTATGTTAAGAAATAAATTACACAGCTCAGTGGAACGACTTCAGGGGCATTCCAAATCACCATTTTGAATCCAGGCAGCCCATAACCCCTTTCCCATTTTAACCCCCCCGATTATGTTCGCTCCACTACAGAAACAGAAAAGGAATTTAACGGACAATTTTATTTTGATTTCGTTACTTTATTCTTTTGGCCAGATTGGCCCGGCCCGGCGACGTGTACGTTTTATGGCCAATACGTGTTTCGCCCGACAATGAACAATGATTTTTTGTTCGCCCGTCTTTTTTGTTGGTCTGTGTTTCAGTTACGCCTCCTGCCATTTTTTGCTACTTCTTCGGCCTGGCCACCATCCATTAAATATTAGAGAACGGACAGAAATCGGAAACCTTAGGGGGAGATGGAACGAATCAGACAGCCCTTTCAGCAATCATTCACTCAATTGATGTTTTCGAATATGCATGGTGCGACATCAAAGGCCAAAACCGATGGTCGATCATAAGGTCAAGAGGTGGCGGTTCCGCCTCCAATGGCTGTTGGTTAGAAACCACGCTTAGAGAACATCGAGCCGTGTAATTAGATTGTCACACTGAAGTGGCCGCCGTCCTCAGCCGATGTCATTTCACTTTGGCCAGAGCTATTATGCCCGCTTGGCTGAATCACTCCGTTTTGTACCCTTTCGAAGGGTGTATGTTTTATATTTAATGCTAAGCGCCTTAAGCTATGTTGTTTTTGAAATTTAAGAACAACATTTTCTCAATAAAACAAGCATTTATGAGATAATTGCATTAAATAGTTGAGATGATTGTAGCTAAATAGATTAAGAAGACTATTTGGGTTTGGTTAACAGAATAAACCATTCAGGTTTCAGGTTAACATGAAGAACTTGTATTTGTTCTACAATTAACTTAAAGAGCATTTACTTATTCGGATAAACGTATTCGGTTTTGTTTTTTTTTTTCCCGCCGTCTGCCTGATTTCCCACACAACTCGGCCAGAGAATCATTTTGTTTACGTACCCATTTCATGAACAAACCGCACAGAAAAAAAGGGTTCCATTGGGTCGCGTGCCTCGAGTTATATTTCGTTTCAGTAATTCGAGCCATCGCGTTAGTGTCATACGCCACGGCATTGAGTGTAGGGGATAATCGTTGCCTGGTTATTAATTAAATGTATGCTCGAAATAAATGCAAATAATTTGAATTCTCCTCGCTCGCAAACACAACAGCCGCAGACAGCACAGCAGGTGGACACAACGGATGAGCTGGGAAATGGATGCTGCCAAAGGACCTGGTCCATTCATTTAGTGTGTGCACACACTCGTATTTGTGCGTATCTGCGGTATGACAAGGAGTAATTGCAAAATGCAATATGACAAACGCACAAAGATACTCGGATATATGCATTGGCGTATCTCAAACACACCTGCATAAATAAAACATGGCCTATAGGCCAAAGATGATTCATAAACAGGGGGGAATATCGTTTGGTTTGCTATGTGGTTATCCTTTTCATTTAAACGATACTTTATGCTTAATTTGAATTTGAAAAGTTATTATCTCCCACTCACAAAAGGTTTTTTATAAGAAATAACAGTAAATTTTTTTTTTTTTAATAAAAAGTTTTTTGTTTAGTTTTTAATTAGACATAAATTTAAGTCACAAAATTTTTAGTTCCATAAGTTTGTATATGGGGTAGAGTATCTCTTACGATAAAAAAGATGTAGCTTTTGGAAAATGTATTTTTCAATTTAAACACACTCGAGTTTGTGGGCAAACAAGAAATCAACAAACAGTATAAAGTCCACCCCCTCTTCAAAAAAGATCCTGCCTGAGGACACTGGCCAATGTGCAAAGTCTCAGGAAATCTCGCCTTATCTGTCTGACGGACCAAGGAAAACATTAAATATGAAATGTCGAGACGACAAAGCAAAAAGCCAAAAAGGATATGAAAATAAATTCAAGACGATAAAATCAAAGTGTTGCAGACTGGAAACGAAGCTAAAACACAAACAAATAGCAGAAACAACAAGACAAAAATGAAGAAAACTCAGAGTTGTCAATTATTTTTCCATTGCCAAAGGCAAATGCAATTTGAAATGAAAATGAGGAATGGGATTTCAGAGGA
Source organism: Drosophila gunungcola (assembly GCF_025200985.1). NCBI lineage: Eukaryota > Metazoa > Arthropoda > Insecta > Diptera > Drosophilidae > Drosophila > Drosophila gunungcola. The sequence goes on from NC_069139.1 coordinate 17,300,834, forward strand.
TTCATATTTTTAAAGTCTAATAGAAAAGTAATTACCCTGATAACCAGAAATGGTACATTCTTTTCTGGCCACTATAAAAATAAAATAGATTTAGGTGTATTAATTTATAAAGGTATAAAGCTGTACCTTTTTATTTTTATCAGGGATTTTAAAAACAACAAAATAAAAATATTTTTGGTACCACAAAACCTTCATAACAATTTAAATTTACTAATTTAATTTATTTTCATTTAGATATACAACATAATATCTTTTCCAATTTTTAAAAATTATCCATACAAAAAAGCTTAGCTCTTTTCTACAAATCCAAAGAGAGAAATCTCAAAAATCCCAATTTATTAATCTAATTGCAGAAAATGTTCAAAAACCCAATCCTTATACATTAATTTGGCCTTAATTTATCTTTCCTGCCGTCAAAATCATCAATGTTAACTCAGACGGTATAGATTCATAATGCTGCTAAGTGTTTTGTTTATTTATCCTCTTGTGTGTGGGTCAAACTCAAAACTTTTCTCGCACAAATTGCTTCGGCCCAAGCGATTTTGGGGCACAAAAAAGCCAAGAGGCCGCAACGATTCCGAGGCAATTAGGGCGTGGTCGGTGCGCCGCAGTTGAAACTGTGCCAATACTAGCAACAACACTGCCAAAAGGAAAACATAAGGCGCAACGCGAGGGGAGGGCGAATAGTTGCACTCGCAGCTGTTTACAAAATGTGTTTGCTTTAGCATAATATTTAGACATTTTGCGGGCAAGTGTAAGAATTGATGGCAAACAATGCGCGGATGGGCAGAAAAATAAAGTCAACAGAATGCAAAAAATGTTAATTATTTGTTTGGACAAACACACATACACTGGACAAGGTGTGTATCTGAAAATTGTTGGGCCATTGTCCAGAATTTGTGGCCCAACATCAAAATGACAGGGGGAAATCAATTGAAGTGGTTTGAGTAAACAGTTTACCACCCTTGTCGAGTGCCAATTAGTACTGGAATATCTAATCCGATTATCAGCAGGGTTCTCGGAGTGTCTGTCTGCCAGACAGACAGAAAAGTAGATTTTACTGAAAAGAGTTTTGTGAATAGTCCTTTAAAAGCACTTTGGTTCTTTTATATAATACATAAAGCAACGAATGTTTTTTTCAAAACATAACTTATTTTAAAAGCTCTGATTACGAGTTGCAAAGTGCTTAAGCTGTAAACTTTTTTGTATGTAAAAATTGCTTTTATTGTTTTATAGTCTGAAAAAAATAGAGTGTGATTTAACCAAACATAAAATCTATTTTTTTTATGCATTTATAAAAACATTTTCTTATGATAAGAAAATAAAGAATTTCGTAACCATTTTTGCTTAGTTTCCAACACAACAACCTGCATGAGACCCTAATAAATGAGTCGAAAACAAATCAAACAGTCAAAAAATGCTTAGCCAAGCTGCTAAAAATGGTTCACACATTAAACTTGCACAACTAAACAAACTCGAAAAATGTAGGCAGATGATAGCAATTAATTGCAAGCCCCCGTCAATGGGTCAGGTCAAGTGGGTGGCAGAAATCAGAGAAACAGCAGTGAGAAATGCTGACAAGCACGAAAAATGTTGTAGTTGGCCTATTAAAAGTCAGCACAAAAAGAAAAACGCCGAATAGTAAACGAAAATAATAACATTTTACAATTTTATTATTTATAATTTCGCTGAATTTTGTGCGCTTGCCAAAAATACATTTCGATATCGGCCCATTCATGCATGGTGCAATAAAGAGGTGAAAGCAAATAAAAGATAGAGCATATTTGTTTGAGTGAAAATAATTTATATTCAATATTTTGTTGATATTTCCTTGTGCAAACGGATTTTTATTTAAATCTGATTTATTTTTGCTCCATACATTATTGTGTTGCTAACGCCTAATGCGTACATATTTGAGCATTGAGTTTGCGTGCTACTCTCAACTCAACTCTTATAGCAATTCGTACTTATATTGTCTGGGGTTCATTGCCACGACATGCCAAATAATCATTTATTTCGCACCGACTTGTAGCAATCAAAGTGCCAAATTATATTAGCCATTAAAACACGAAGCGAAGAAAAAGGGGAGCGTTTTGACTTTATTACAGACACTCAACAAAATTATGAGGGTACTAAAATTAAGTAGCTGTTTTGATTTGTATTTAAATGGTTATTATTTGAAAACATAAATACTAAACTTTCTTTTGAGATTATAAAATTTTTAAAAGAAACTTAATGCATAGATTTAAATATAAAACAAATTACCGGTTACCGGTTATTAGTAACAATAATATTATATTGTTTAATAACACAGTTTTGATCCACTTTTCCAGTGCATAACTGTTTTTGGTTTCTGAGCCTATATATATGAGGCTAATTATTTTTTTAACCCACAAATGTCAATGCTGAAAACCAACAAAAGCAAAAACATCAAAAACAGCTAGCATTATAACGTTGTAGCCAAAGTAATTTCTCAAAGCCTTCCACCTTAATCTTATTTTTCACCCTCTCTGCTTCTCTTTTCACCCAGAAATGTCGCCTTATTTTGCTACTTCTTTTGGTTATACACTTGCGGTCAAGATAATAGCATTGTTCTATTTAAGGAATTGGATATATTATTTAGTTTAATAATTTTACGATGGTTCAAATTCTTTAAAAATTTGTAACCAATAATTCCAATGATTTTTATAAAAAACATGTATTGTGTATGATTTAATCATAACTAATTATATTATTATATATTATTTAAGGTGTTTAAGAGGATTTTAGTAAAATCAAATAAAATTCGTAGCACTTTTAACCACCATAATTTTGGGAGTGCCAACCTTTAGAGCCATTATTTTGACCACAGCTGTATACACATTCATTTTATGGCCATTTGTGGCTGGCTGTTCGTTTGACTGTCTGTTGGTGGGTCTGTCCGTCCAACCGGGTGGTTCTGCTCCGTTGACCGACAGCATAGTGGCTGAAAGGAGCGGGGAAACCAGGGCGGGGAAAGGGAATGGAAGTTGGTCGGTTCGCCCAGTTGGTTGCGCTTTGATTGCTTTGTGTCGTTCTCTGGGGCCAAATGGCTGAACCGAAATGTGCTGAGTTCAGTTGAGTTGAGTGACTGCCAGACCGCCAAAGTCCCCGAGTTATAGCCCCTCTTCTTCCTAGAGTGTGTGCATTACGTAGGAAATTAGTTTTAATCCACTTCCTCGTCTCCCGTCGTCTTGGCCAAGTTTTTATGATGCCATTTTATGTGGCCGTCGTCCTTTAAAAATTGCTTCATAAATAAATAACAAGACATCAAGGACTTTTGGCCAAGGATACTCGCTTCTTCGTCAATTAGTCTGTCACGTTCAGGTTGTACATCATTTGAAAATCTCTTTCTTGACTTGACGCCATCTCCTTAGCATAATTACTTGGGTTTATGGCCACAAGTATGCCCCTCGTTTTACCCCAATTAAATGTTAAGTAACCCCAAAAGGTCGTTAAACTTGAGGTACAGATAATTTGCCTCAGAAATCATTAGGAACTTGGGCTCCACACTATTGTGGCTGAAAACTTGTTACCAACTTTCATAGGCATATCCAGAAATATTCATCTACCTTTTTACTGGCACGTAATTATGAGAGTTATTTACCTGGAATGACAAAACAAAAAGAAATATGATTAGCACGGGGAAATAAACGCAAATAGCATGGTCTGTTAATTAACATATTACGGTTTTGTTAACTACGATTGTACAAGACAACAGGAAAAATTATCTAGATCATGACACCAACTTTTCCATTATTCTTGGAGATCAAAAGGCCACGGCAAAAGCCAATCTTTATAAAATGTTTGTTTTAGTTTAGGTGTATTTATTTAAAGGTTTTATTTTGTTGCATTATAAATAAATGGTTTAACACAGAAAGAGAAATGACATTGATATAATCTTATCTTAGCTGCAATAGCCATCGCGGGATGATCCACCACTCTATTGATCAATCTTCTGATTTATTTAAGTTTTTCGATTCCCCTATTAGCTGGGGAAATGTTCCCAATAAATAACTTTACCCATCAATACCAAACATTGGTTTACAAAGAGAGCAGGTAGCTAAATGAGGTTCTTTTAGCAGAGTATGAAGTATTCTCAACGGTGAGGCAAATTACCTTTTTAGATGCGCTTCGGCATCGGTCAATTGCCTTCCACAGACTGGAAAAGAGAGGAAGGAAGGGTCTTTGTGTGTGCCTGCGTATTTGTTTGAGCGAACCTGCGAAGGTGGTCCAGTAAACATAACCTCATCGCAGGTTTATCTGTCAATCTCTCGCTGCCTCAGCTCCATCTTACCATCTCGCTCTATCCCGTTTTACCTATGCAAACACAATGAGCGGCCGAATGACAGATACACACACACACACACGTTCATAGAATAAAGAAGAGCAAGAAGAGGAAAATAAGAAGAAGCAAGAACAATGGAAATATATCTCAGGTTGTGTGTGACGACAACTAATGGATGAGCTTTGCTCCCGCTCTGCCTCCCTCTTTTGCGCCTCCTCGCTCTTTTGCTCTCTTTTCAGACCCCACTTCTCCCCCGCGTGCATTTGTTGCTGGCGATTGGCGAAATTCAGTTTGGAATTCTGTTTCCATGCGAAGCGCAATATGCAGAGTGAGCGGAGATACATCAACACATACGTACTCACAGAAACATTCCCATACAGTGGCCTCCCGGAAATGAGCAGATACAGATTGACTTTTTTTATTTATTGGTATATTACCATCGAAAAAAAATGGAAAGAAATCATAAAAAGCTTGTCAAAGCTATGAATAAAAAAATTATATTGATTTGCAATATTGATTGAAAAAAGAGAGTTTGATTAATCAAATTCAACAATTACTTTTAGAGTAGCATTTACCAAATCATTTAATGTGAAATTTTAATAAAAATAAATAAATATAATTTTTAGAAAATATTTAAATAATCGGTTTAAAATGAGTTTTAAACTATAAGTTTCACAATAACTTCCCAATTTAAAGCCTACTTAATGTACCTTACTATGAGAATAAGAAAACGGGCCTAAACATTTAAATTACGCTTTTAAAACTGCAGAATTTAAGAATCTCGTTACAAAAGTTATTCAATAAAACCCAATCGATCTCCATATAAAAGCAATTACTGTTGTTGATTGAAATTCTTTGATTTGTGTTGAGTGGCCAAATAAAGTTAGCACCACCCATGGAGTTGCACTCCAATCACCACTGACTTCATCTTCTCTGTAAGGCCCCATATAGACATCTTGCAATTATAACTTTTCCGCACTGCATCAGCAAGTCTTCTGGCAATCCCAAGCATTCTATGCGTTCGATTCCTACTACCCATCCATCCATCTTCAATTTTGGCAAGTGAAGAGACCAACGAACGAACGAACAAAGGCTAAAACAGAATCAATCTGCAGATGGAGTGCTCAAATGTGTGTGCATGCGTTTGTTAGATACATTCTTACAACAGGTAATAGGTTGGTTACCTGGTTGCCTGGCTCAAATGCTTGAAAATAACCCGGCTCAAAAGAACTCGAAATGAAGGGGCAGCGCGGAGGGAACGGTAAGTAAGTGGCTGGCCAATTTCTGTTGTTGCTGCAGTTTTTGCAGCTGCCTAACAGACGGACAAAGACGATGGATGGATGCTACCTGTACTGCAAAAGCATCAAAACGACATGTGATATCCTTCTAGGCATATACAGTTGTCTTCGAAAGAATAGATCTACAGCGAGAGATCAAGTGTGTTTTAAATGCTAAACAGGAAAGCCTTGAAAGATGCCATTCTTCAGAAGGGTTAATAAATTTCGTTATTATGAGTTTAATATTTTACCACCATTCCTTAAGTTTACGACTTATTCATTTGTCTATTGACCATATGTCGATCAAATAAATCAATTAGTATGTATTGTCCCTCAGTTCTTGACCAAATAATCCCAGAGTCTTGACCACAACTGTTGGGCAGTGTGTGTGGTGGACCTGCCATGTTTGCCCCTCTGTCAATAAGCTCCGTGTTTCGTTTTCAACCCGTCATCTCCGCGCTCCTTGTTCTTCGGTCCTTTGTTTGGTTCATTGTTCCTGATTGAACTGCTTTGGATTAGGAGGAGTTAGCTGTGCGAAATGCGAGATGCCGATATGGCCGGCAGGTATTGTTTAGATTACATGCAACCACCAACAACTGCGAACGACTGCAGCAGCTTTTGTTCGACTTTGGATGTGTATTCCTCCTCCTTCCGACACATATCTTCCAGGTTTGGATTATGTTCCCTCTTTATATCGTTGCAATCATTATCGACCATTTACACGCTTTGGCTGCAGCTGCCAGACCTTTATTATTTAGCTATTTTTGGCCTGGATTATCCGGCTGTAATTAGCAGAACCTTTAAGGGTAATTGATTGATTACTGCCCGATCTTACAGAGTGGAACGAGGGGAATTATGGCTGTCATAGGGATTAAGTAAGCCATAGATCAAGCATCAGACAATCACACTTGAGAATAACAAAAAGACAGCACTCCTTGCACCCAGCGGCCTCAAAAGGATGGCTCGTAAAATCGGTTTCAGGGTTGAGTGCTCTCCCAATCAACACTCCATAAAAGTATATCATAAAACTCAAGTCTTTGCAAGCCTGGGGTGGAGTGGAACATCTCCAATTTCCTCAATGAAAAGTGACACCAAGTTGACAATAATTGGATTATGAAACAAACTGTTGCTGTTTGAAATGAACAATCGAGTGAAGAAAGTGAAAAAAGGAACTGGAACTCGGAAACGTAATCATTCATTCATGCATTTCATCATTTATAACAGCATGAGGACTTTACCCCTTGTTCTATGCAAATGGCCCTGGGAAGAAGTGTGTGGAGGGGGGTGGATGGGTGCATTGGAAAGTGGTTTGAGCTATGGAAGCAATTCACTTTCAAAGTCAGTCCACTCCGTCTGCGAGCCAGGGAGCCAGCAGTCCCCGGTTGCATTTTCATTTCCCAACCCGTAATATGCAAAGTTTTCTTCAACATTGCACACAAAGTTAAGCTCCACTTTTGCTGGCCAACAACATTAAGGTCTTTGTATCTCATTCCCCCCACTTGGAACTGGGTCAACTTCCTTGGTAGTCCCCTTGTTCGTGCCGCTTTCGATTTTGTTGCATTTCTCGGACACTAACCCTTTCAATCCCTAAGCACGCGATCACAATTTGCCGGCATTTAGTAACTCAGACGCCTGCCAAGCGGGTGAAAACTGGCCCCTCAAAGCTGTGACTCCTTGGATACAAGGAATTAAAGAGTAATTACTACAACCTTTTTGCAATTTTTCAAGCTTGAGAATAAAACTCATAATTTAACTCTTACTTCTTTAAAACTAAATATTCAGAGCATATACAAAAAGTATTGCAAAAATAACAATTAAATGCTGTAATATTTAAATTCATCCAATATGTTTGACACTTTTTCCTTGTGCACTCATTTGGTGCTGGCCACCTTTCCCTATTAACCATCTTTCGCTTCAAAAAATTCGCGGCTGAAAAAGTTCATAACTGCCTTTAACGATCCGGACACTTGTGCAAATGTTTACCCGTTGAATTCACAATGAGCATCCGACAGAATAAACCAAACCCGATTCAGAAGCAGAACGATTCGGTGCCAAAAACCCAGCCAAGGGGCACGAAAATAACCAAGCGTGGCGGAAGGCAAAAAGCAAACTCAAATTCGGTTTTATTATAATAACTGGCGGCCGACATAATGCTCAAACATGCATTAAATATGTACTTGAGCATATCTCGGTGGAACGTGCGTGCATACTGTGCATTTCCATATTTAAATGTTGTTGAAATTCGAATTGTGCACTGTTAGTTTTTCCCATTTATTAATAATTTTATTAAAAAACTAATCAAACACCATCAATAAAATCATCAATTTTTGTTACATATTTCTGTTTCAATATATAGTTATACATTATTGTTGGATATAGCTATTTACCGATGTAATGTTTCCAAAATTTGCCATAAATGTTTCTCCGCATCGTTTCTCGCGCAGAAACGCACAAGTGGCAGGCCATGAACATTCAAAGACCATTAACCCATTAACCAGAGGAGTTCCTCGTCCCAACGGATCTACTAATGCGAATCCGAATGCGAATGTCAAGTGGCATCGTACAATGCAGAAATGCAAAATGCACACATGAGCGATCCCCCGTTGAAAGTGGATGACATGCAAAATGCATCCGCTGGAGTGCAGTAAGATGCCCGGGGGCTCTTCCCTTTTACCCTGTTTTTGAATTGGAAAGCTCATCAGGCGGTAAAATTTTGTTAATAATGCAACCATGGGTGAGCATCGGATGTGCATTTTGTATTGTGTGTGGGCCCTGGTGTTTGTGCTTGCCTCGAAGTTTGTCAAGCAGGGTACAAGTCAAGCCAATAACAACACATCACCACTTCGAATTGAAACAGGGGAAAGGCTGTAACTCCAACTGTTATTTTGTGTTCAATAGAGTTTGCGAGGGAAAGGGAAAAGGAGGTTAAAAATCTGCTAATCTCACTTGACAACCAGATTATGTTCGGCGGCATATGCTTGGCTACCTTTGGGGTTGTTCTTTTGAAAGCCATGTTTGCATAAATTTGCAGCGTTCATTTACAATAATCCTATTTTACACATTATTGGAGAGTGCTTTTCTAATACTGATAAACGGGAATACTTTTTTTGTAAAGCAAAGCTATAAAAATCAATTGATTTTTAATAAATCAAATTATTTTGGTTATATAATTTGAAATCTGATATTTAAAATAAAGTAATATATAACAAATACAAAATTCCTTTATATATTAGTCAGATCCAGATGGATAGAATTTAAATCTACATTTATATATGGTGCAACAAAAACAGGAATTTTTTATTTCAGAGGGGAAAAAACAATAGCTATTTATCTGTTGGAATTAAATCACAACCGGCATAGCTTGCCTAAATTAAGAACTTTCAAAGATTTTCTTCCATAGACTCTCGAAAATACAATTATTTCCTGCAATTACCCATTAATAACAAATAATACACAATTCCCTTAGCTTTCTGTCTCATTCTCAATCTATCACTATCCTTTTCTCACTCTTTTTCTCTAATGTAGAGAACTTGTGCGGTTGATTGCAACGTTGCCAGACTTCACAGGCAAACGTCGAAAATTAATTATGGCTCCCCACACATACACACACACACTCACACAAAAACAAGAGCGGAGCGATACAAAAACAACAACATTGAGCGGAAGGGGGGATGAGAATAAACAACATCCAACATATGCAGAGTGCAGACAGGACGACGACGATGAGGATAAGAATGAGGATGGGGCGGAAGTGGAAATGGAAGTGGCATCGGCAGAGAAGGATGTGTGGAGCAGCAGAAGTTCAAAAGTTGGGAGTTTGCGCGGCAGCCGCAAAAAAACCTGTACACAAATTATCTATAATAAAAATGCAAAACTTTCCACACGCATATATACATATACAAAACATCCATATGCATGAAAATACATTGAAAAAAGGGTTGAAGAAGCGACATGTCGAAAATCAAAAACTCTCGACTCTCCAGAGAGCCAAAAAACACAGCAAGCAGCCATAACAAGCGGAGAAACAAACGGGATAACTGACAGATGAAACGAAAGCGGAGAGGAAAGGTCCCTTCTGCTAGTTTGTGTGCATGTGTGTGTGTGTGTTTTGGTCCTGCGAACGAAGGTGAGCAACGAGTATTGCTCTGGTTTTGGTCTGGAATTGGGATTTAGTTTGGGTTTGGGACGTGGAAAACTTCATTGCCGGCTCCATTCCGTATCCATTGTTCGTGCCCTGCTGCAGATCAAACCGGAATAACCCCTAATGAAAACAGCACAACACTGGTTCACAACAATTGTTACCGAATCGATTAAAGGGGTGTGAGATCCTAACGCACATTCAGTACACAGTACCGGTTTGGAAAATGCGACAAAATGTCTTTTAAAAATTATTTTGATTCACTTCTATTGTAAGAGCAAATAAAACTTTTTGTTTTTTGACTAAAAAAAGGTTTTTGCAAAACCAACACCATTTTTTTGTATTTGTTTGTTTTAATATTTTTTATGAAGCCCTTGCGAATAAGACATGTTTTTTTGACTTTAGTCATGAATAGTTTTTGCCGACTATAAATTTCAAAGTGTATCTAAACACCCAACCACAGCTGTACGGTGCATGTCTAACTGGCGGATAGCAGCCGCATATCCGTCGCCACCATATTAGACATTCGGGAGGCAAAAATAATTTATGCCCATCCTGCGTCTGACCCCCTTTTGGCACCCGTAATGACCCCCAGCCACAGTTCACAGTTGGGAACCGGCAGTAGAAATTCCGGGCTGGGATGATACATGGACAGAATCGGAAATTGGTCGATTAGTCTGGGGGGAAATATATCGAATGTGCCACAACTATAAACGACATAAAGACTGCGACATCCTGAAAATTTATAAATGTATTGCCTACTATTATGTGCTGTTTATTTTTTAAGAAGATTTAATTATTTATATTTTATAAAAAAATTGGAAATTGTTTGCGATACTTATAAAAATGTTTATTTTTGAATATTGTTGTTTTTAAGTACAAGAAATTAAAAGAGCTTGTGGCTTGGTTGCTTCAATCGACTTCTTCTATAAATATTTTCTATTAAAAATAAACTTTTTTGCATAGCCTACTGTTTAGCGTTTTTTGTGGATTTTTCATTTTTCACTTGGGAAATTGACTTCGCACGAGGCTTCATCTTCTGCCTGGCTCGCTCGCATGCCCATTGTTGTTATTGGCGCTAATTCCGACGTGCTCCCAAAAACAATTTCCTGAGAGCGCATTCGCGATTGTCGTCGTCGTCGTTTTCCACATCGTCTTTTGGCCACTTCGACTCGCCCCGATTTTTTAATAGATAGATACACATCGCAGCCAGCGGCGCGCGATTAACCCCCAAAAAGATGTGTCAACTTTTAACTCAACCGCCAAATGACCAACCCTAAGGATTTGTCTCATTTTAGCTATAATTCGATTATTTTGCTTTTAAGTCTTCACAAATTTAAAGACCATATTTTTCTTTTAAAATCTTTTGATGAAAAATTTAAAATGAATGGGAATTATTTCTTATTAAATAAATAAGCAAATTTTAAGTTTTGGTGCCTACATTTTACTTTCATTTACTTTTACAAGTTTATGATTTCGCAGCGTTTTTTTTTATATTTTATTTGCAGTTCTAAAAACTTGTATATTTGTTAAACACAGAATACATTAAAAGTCTCTGAAAAGGTTGTTAATTTAAAACAAAATAATAAACACAACAATTTTAATATATATAAACAACAAAAAACAAATTCGGCCGACAACCAGTTTTATTAGCCCGGCGAAGAAAGAGTCAGCCTTCAAAAAAGAGGGAAAACCGCAAGGATTCGTGTAATTTTCTGTACAAGTCTCGACGCTAGATGAGAAAACTTTCCCAGCTTTCCCAGAAATCAAAGCAATTTCATTAAGGAAAAGCGGAAAAAACGAAAATGCGAGTGGGAGGGAAGCTAATAGCCCGATGCGTTGCTTTGGTAACTTTTGCCAACTTTTTGCCGCTCCGAGATGAGGTCGCGGCTCTTTTGTGTGCCAAGATTAATGATGTGACTCGACGACGAGGATGACGATGCTTGGCATAGCGACAAGGAGGTTTTAGAGACCCTTCTATATGCTAATAAAATTTGAATTGCCCAACATTGTTCTTGGCCTTGCCTGGCACTCGTAAATCATTGCACAAAAGCGAAAATGCCAAGAGCAATTAGGCACAACAAAGAACAAATGCACTGATAGCAACTCCAGTCCAGAGAGAAATTGCTGGAAAATTATCGTGAGAGAAAAAAAGACCTCGGTAGTGCGTCGCTCCCGAAACTCTCAGTTGATAAGCAAATAAAATTTATAGCAAGTATAAAACTGGGCACGAGGAATAAGTTCTTATTAAGCTCTTTATAACAAGAACATTAGCGCTTTTCAGCAAATACGTACATATATATAGTTAAGTTTGCATATATGTAAGTAAATCTGACGAGTCATCCAAAGAAGGTTGAGTCATCAAAACTAATCAAGATTTTTATTAAATATGTATATATAGAACGTGAAATCAATGTACTACACATTTTCGTGTCAACAATTTTAGTTTACATACTCGTAAACACAAAATCATTTATCCCTAAAATATATACTAGTTTCTTTGTTTCCCTTAATTTTAAAACCATCAAACATCTACTGTATTTGCACTTGAACAGTCAGCAACAAGTTATTGCTTATCAGTTGGTTAATCCGATATAAAACAAGCCAACATAACGAAATGTTTTACAAAAACAAAGTACACAATCTGAGCAGTAACCTTGATAAGGTCTCATTTATTTATTGATTCATAAACTGTCGCCGCAGTACAATTAAACAATGTGAAAATTTAAATAGGCAACGATTCTAGCGGCGCCTAATGGTCCGGAAAATCGATTTCACCTTAAACAGAATTTAATGACTCTTTGTCACGAGTCAACGCGAAGAAGACAGCGCGAAAATTGAAGCAATAAAAACAAATCGAATAAGATTCGCCGCAACGCCTACACCAAATGAATTCCAAGGGTGAACTTATGGTCCGCTTTCTAAATCGAGTTTGAACCGAAATTCCAGAGCGATTTGCCCCAGGCAATAATAATAACAATCAACCAAGCGGTAGATGGAAAACATTTCCAGTGTAAACATTGCCAACACGTCTTTGTATAACTCCGCTATCCCTCGTATCGCATGTAAACAGTGTAAATATCGATAACATTCTCAGTACTGGATAGAAATAAGGTCAGTGTAGATTGGGAAACCCCAGCCAGTCGAGAACTATTGTAAAAATAATCTTAAAGTACTACAAGTTCCTTAACTGCGAACTTTTTTAGGAAAGTCCTTGTGTATTTCGCAGAAATATTTTGATTTTTCCTATAATATTTATAGCCTGAACATTTTTTTTTTTTTTTAAATTAGGAAAACTTATTCTTATAACAAGATAAAATAAAGCAAGAGGCTTGTTACATTTATTTAAGTGGAAACGGAAGCTATTTGCGAATATCATAGATCATAATCAAGTTGGTTTAACCTGTCTTAAACCGGTTAATAGCTGCAGTGGGAAATCACGCGAAATTTTACACACCAATTAGGGATTCTACGCTTTATTTATTTGGGTGTTATTTTTGTGGCAGTACCCTACAATTGTTGTAAATGTAATTGCAATAGAATATATGGACGGTTTGTCGGTAGCCACGCTTATTCATTCAATTTGCTGGCACGTTTTGTACGGGTGCATTATACACGACAACCCTGACCTACAAAAGCGGCAAATAATAAAAAAGCGACTGCAGCCCCTTGTTTTTGTTGCTGTTGTCTTTGCTTTGCATCGAAAATTGTTTGTGCTGTTTGGCTGGCGCTTGAGCAGAGTTTACATTGAATGTTATAAATAAATTAAAGGAACACACTAGCACGCGTGGGAGTGTGTGTGTGTGTGTGTGTGTGTGTGTGTGTGTGTGTGTGTGTGTGTGTGTACGCGCGAGGGGCCGGACAGTCTGAGTTTCCAAGCGATGCACGACTAGCATTCAACGCTAATTGCAGTTGATAAGTGGACAGCATTCCTCAACGCAAAACAGCAAAGCCTAAGTCCATTATTATTTACCCAGCCCCAGCATGGCAGTGAAAAATCTAGCAAACCTACTTCTCGTTGTCTAAAAAAAAATTTACTTTTTTGACTTGAACCTAGCATCTTATTGATCTCAAAGATTTTGTATTTAAAAAAAATACTTCTAGAATTGAAGCGGAAATCAATAAAATAAAGTACAAAGTTTTAAAAATTATCAACTTTATTTTTATTCATTTAGCTTTTACCGTGGAATTATTTCGTCCATAATGTTTATGGCCCTGGCGAAAACAAAACAAACTTAAATTGGTGAATTTTTGGTTTTTATGGTTTTTTTTTGCTTTCTTACCAATCGCACACACACATTAAAAGAAGAAGGTTATATGAGCCACATTTACATTTGCTTAAGACAGTGACAGATACTTTCTCTTTTCCCCGCTCGAGTGATGAAATTTGTGTTAAAAATAGAATTGCGAGCGAGTGAAGAGCGAGCACAGAAAATAGTTGTCTTGTCCTCCATTCATATTTGTGATTTAGATTTTTTTAAACTATTAATTTTAAAATGCAGGTTTTTGTCACTGAACAATAACCGATTTGTCGGATTGTTGGAGATGTTTACAAAGTTCAAGTGTTTGGGAGCAGCTGCGCAGCCAGCGTTTCAAGAGAGCGCGTTTATTTTTAGCCCGAAAAAACGAAGAGCAGCGAGAGCAAAACAGCGAGAAGAGAACATGCGCAAAGTGCATTTTAAAAATCAAAATCGGATGCTGCACGCTCTCGCCCTCAAAACTCAGCGTGATTACGAGTGAGGTTTTTTCCCTTTTAATTTTTTCTCACCTGGTCGATCCAATGACTGTCTGCGACTCATTGGCAAAAGATTTGTGCTGCTTGTGTTGTGTGGTTTTTTGGGGGGTTTTAGAGACAAACGTCGGCTAATGCAATATTATGCCAAATTTGATTGCTTCATTGGTTATTTGTTGTTGTTGCTGGTTCCGTTTTTGCTGTTGCTATTGCTTATTTCCTTTTGCCGCGCTGCTTCTTACTCAATTCTATACATTCAACACACACACACGCGGACATTTTTTGAATTTCATTTCACACGCGACTGTTGACTTTCTTTTTGCCCCTCTCTTTCTTTCTTTCTTTTTCTCACTCTCTGAGAACACGACAGATGTTGTTGTTGGGGGCTTTCGATTTGAGGTGTTGTGGCTGCTTCTATTGCAATTTGTGACGTGCTGTGGTGATTTGTTTGTTGCTGGCTTGTTGTTTTAAAAACGCTTTTTTAACAACACACACATAGGGAATCACTCACACTCGCACTCGGAAGCAGCCAGCGCACACAAACACACACGCACACATTCACGCTCGCGCGTCACGTCAATGAACGCAGCAGCACGTAGTTGTTGTTTTCGTCACTGAATTTCCCTTTCTACGCACATTTTGCTGGTTAATCGAAGCACTTAATCGGCATCTGCTCATTTGAGCCTTGTTTGTTTACATTGCCGCAAGGGGCTGCATTTTCCTCGATTTTCTACGATTTTATTCGTTTTGCACGGCCGATTCAACGAGCGCCGCCGCCGCAAACAAAGAGAAATGGTGAATGTAGTGTGACCGCAGCCTGAATTATCAAAGATACCATTAGTATTGCGGAACAATTCCACAAAGGAAAAAAGGTGAAAACTAGGGTTGCCACTTGTCTGCAAAAACGTATTTTCTCTGGTTGTTAATAAACATTGTGAATGAAATAGAAAAACGATATTCTACCGACACAAAATATATTTTATGTGTATTTTGTTGGGTGTTCGTAAGCCCTAAGATCGCTCTTGTAATGTAATATAATACACTTTACTTATAATCAAAAATGATTAAATTCGATTTAAGGAACTTTTCAAAATCTTAAATTTTGTTTGTGTTATTATTGTTTACTTGTTGCTTGTATTGGCCATTTAGGTCTGTGAGAACTTAAAATAAAATTGAGATTTCTAAGAGATTAGCACAAATTAGCAAAAATAATATATACGGTTAATGCTTTTAATCACTAAAGCTTGCAATACTGGGGATATTTTGAAATGCGGAACTAGAAGAATCGAAATAGTCTGACAACCCTGGAGAACATAAAACATACGCTCGCGCAGACATTCGGTCGGGGACGTATGCTAGAGCGAGATGGCTAGCGGCGATGGTTGCGTACACTACTTCCGTCTCACTCGCGCATGAAGAGGTAGAGAAGAAAAAAACCAAAACGAAATGGGCAAACTTGGGAATTTCACAAAACAATTGACAAGAATATTTGGCAGTTACACTTTAAACGGATCCACTTGGCTGTCGACGATCGCGGAGCTGGGCAACTTTCCCTAATTGTTTGCGAGTTACAGCATTTCCGCAGATTTCCCGCACTTTTGCTGCATTCCGAAGATTGGGATTGTTTTTTGTTTTTATCGACTGCCACAGTCGATAGGTCGTTAGTGCAATTCGATTTTTAGGCTCTTTCAACACGCGCATTGCCCAACACTTGCCGATATTAGCAAACGAAACAAACTTTTATTCAAATAAGACAAACACAAAATAAATAATGCAAACACATCAATAAACACTGTTACGGTTACGACTTTGCAGCTTTTGGAAGTAATAGACAATACAGAAGATATCAACGTATCGTGCTCACTGCACACAGTAAAATAAAATAAATCGGCAATCGGAGTTTAAAACAAAAATATTTTTTAAATAACAATTGCTGATAGTTGGCCAACTAAATTATTTCTTAAATTATTAATCATTTGAAATAATTAGTGTTGAACAGTTTGAAAATGAAAATTGAAGCGATAGGTAATTTTCAAAATCATCGTCAAAACAATTTTAAACGATAGGCTGGGCTGTATGTTTTTGGAATCTGGTATCACAACTAATATAAATGAAGTGAAGCCAGCAACAAAAACAAAGAGATTGCTACGATCAAAATGCTACGGGTAAGTGACCCGATCAGCGGGAGAACCATCAACATGCATATATACTATATACTTAATTATATTTCTGTCCTGTGCGGCAGGCAATCGGGAAACGGGACAGGGACATCTTCGAGGAAGTTTGGCCCGACAAGAGGCGGATAGTTTTAAAGCTGCTGCGCCAGGATACGGTGTCGCAACGCGAATGGCAGGACCTGTTCTTCGGCGTTCACTTCGTTTGCCTGTGGGACGAGAAGGGCGCGGCCAAGATCTACGACTGCCTGCAGCAGGACATCGTCGAGTTCATCGTCCAGGCGCAAAGTCAAGTGCAGGCCCAGCGCGGCGAGCAGGCCCTCCTGGCCACCTACATTGTGGAGTGGCGCAAGTTCTTCACACAGTCCAACTACCTGCCGCTGCCCTTTCGCCAGCTGGAGCAGTCGCCCCAGGTGAAGCCCTCCTCCAGCGGCAGTTCCTCCTCTGCCTCCGCCACCGTATCGGCATCGGGAGCGAGTACGAGTGCCGCGGCGGCAGCAGCAGCTGGCAGTTCCTGCAGCAACCAGGCAGGAAAGTCGGGGGCCTCCACCTCGTCCGCCACCGGAGCCTCTACGTCCGCCGCCGCCGCCGCTGCTGCCGCCTCCACATCCGCCTCCACAAGCTCAGCGGCTGCAGCGGCATCGGGAAGCGGGAGCAGTAGCACCACCAGCACCAAGAAAAATCCCACGGAGGACAGCCCGGTGCGCAAACTGATGCTGGACTCGTGGAACAAGCACATCTTTCACGACATCAAGCACCGCCTGCAGGAGTCGGCCATGAAGATAGTGCACGCCGAACGGAATGGCGATGCCTACGATGCCCAGCTTGTGGTGGGCGTGCGCGAGAGCTATGTGAATCTCTCCTCGAATGCCGAGGACAAGCTGGAGATCTACCGGGAGAACTTCGAGATGGCCTATCTAAAGGCCACCGCCGAGTTCTATCGCCTCAAGTCGGCGGAGCAGCAGCAGGAGAACGGAGTGCTGGCCTACATGAAATACGCCGACTCCAAGTTGCGGGAGGAGGAGGTGAGGGCCAAGCGTTATCTCGAGCCCAGCAGCTTTAGCATACTCACCTACACGCTGGTCAAGGTGCTCATAGTGGATCATCTCAACTCCATTATTGCCGAGTGTCCGGCTTTGATCAGGGACTATGAAACGGAGCGCTTGAATCTCATGTTCCGCCTGATGGATCGGGTGCTGCATGGCGTGGGCGTGGAGGCCATGATGGGTGACCTGCAGCGGCACATAATGTCCGCCGGACTAGCCGACATGCTGTCCGCCTCGGAGGTGATCACCCAGGACTCGGAGAAGTACGTAGAGCGGCTACTAGAGCTGTTCAACAAGTTCAGCGACCTGGTGCGCAACGCCTTCAACGACGATCCCCGCTTCCTCACTGCCCGCGACATTGCCTTCAAGACGGTGGTCAACGACACCAGCGTGTTCAAAATGGAGCTGCCCACGAGCATCGCCAATCGAGGTGTGAAATACACGGCGCCGGAGAGCAAATGCCCGGAACTGCTGGCCAACTACTGCGACATGCTGCTGCGGCGAACGCCGCTTAGCAAGCGCCTCATCAGCGAGCAGATCGACGCCCGCCTTCGTGATGTCCTGCTGGTCCTCAAATATGTGAACAACAAGGACGTCTTCATGCGCTACCACAAGGTTCACTTGACGAGGCGGTAAGAAGCTATTTTAAAAATTCTTTATTGATATTAATATATACCCCAAAAGGTCACTCAAGTTTATATCAAGTTCAAGAAAGATTTTGTATAATGAAAACGTTTTATAGGACATTCTTTATATAAATCGAAAGCTTTTTGATATTTTAACACAATTAGCCTTATATATTTTGGAATTTGACTTGCTTTATAACAAAATGATTCCATGGGCAATGAATATATAATCTTGTTCTCCTTTTACCTTTGCTTACGCTTTCCATTAAATTACAGCTTGATACTGGGCACCAGTGCGGACAGTGAGAAGGAGGAGGACATTGTCGAGTGGCTGCGCGAGGTGGGCATGCCGGCGGACTATGTAAACCGGCTAGCACGCATGTTCCAGGACATTAAGGTGGGTTCTCTACCAGATCACCTTTAAATTCAGAAAATTAACATTCCTTTTTATATAATCTGCAGGTCAGCGAAGATCTGAATACTCAATTCCGCACCTCGATAAGTCGGCACGATGCTATCAACATTAAAATACTCAACGCGGGCGCTTGGGCTCGCTGCTCGGAGCGTGTGTCTGTGTCACTGCCCATCGAGCTGGAGGACTACATACCCGATGTGGAGGAGTTCTACAAGAAGAAGCATTCCGGCCGCAAGCTGCAGTGGTATCATCACATGAGCAATGGCACCATCACCTTTGTGAATAACTTTGGGCGCTACGATCTGGATGTGACCACCTTCCAAATGGCCGTCCTGTTTGCCTGGAATCAGCGGCAACACGACAAAATCTCCTACGAGAATCTTCGCCTGGCCACAGAACTGCCAGGTAAGGGTTTACTATTTATTAGCTGTGAGGCTCTGTTTCAACATTTTGTTTGTCCTTCGAAGATCCTGAACTGAGGCGCACTCTTTGGTCGCTGGTGGCGTTTCCCAAGATCAAGAAACAGATCCTGCTCATGGAGCCATCGGCCATCAGTTCGCCCAAGGATTTCGCCGAGAACACGATGTTCTATATCAATCAAGAGTTTGCCATTGTCAAGAATGGCAAGTCCCAGCGACGTGGAAAAGTGAGCACAGACAATGGTTTAACTGTAGACAATCCGTAATCGGTTATTTTTTAATTCCCCCAGCTCAATCTCATTGGGCGCCTGCAGTTAAGCACGGAACGCTCGCAGCAGGAGGACAATCAGTCCATTGTGCAGCTGCGCATTCTGCGTACGCAAGAGGCCATCATCAAGATTATGAAAGTCCGCAAGCGGATGAACAATGCCGCGCTTCAGGTAAGTAGTTGGATTGCCTCTTAGGCCAGTCAAAAGATTCAAAGTTCAATTCTTTAAATCTTTTTCAGGGTGAACTCATCGATATACTGAAGAACATGTTCCTGCCGTCCAAAAAGATGATCAAGGAGCAGCTGGAGTGGCTCATCGAACACAAGTACATGAGGCGCGACGATGACGACATTAACATGTTCATCTACGTGGCCTAAGCAGCTGCACCTGATCCCGGCTCTAGTCTCAGTCCCATCTAAGCAATCATTCCCATTTCCATTCCCCCACAAAAAAAAAACAACAAAAACAAAAAACAACGCTACTCAAAAAATATCGCCGCAGCGATTTTAATCTCAATGCCGACGTGCTCAAAGCACGCGCCCTATTTCTGTCTATGGAATTGGATAATTGTATTATATGGAAACGTGATTCGCTGCTGACATTGCGTCCTCAGAGCATTTAAAAGACCCATATTTCAATCGGCACCGCTTCTCGTATCCACGTCCTGTATTCATATCTGTATTTGTATTTGTATTTGTATTTGTGAAACTTTGTATTTTTATATTGGCCCACTGGCTGCTCCGGCGTAGCTCTAGGTATTATGTTTTGTGCGGTATTTGCACCCTGAAAAATCCACGCCCATGCCCACGCCCTGCCCCCGAGTAATATCGATCGATAGCGTTAATCTAATCAACCTGCTGTTTTCTATGTGTGTAGTTCTCCCTTGTTTGTTTTCATTGCCTGGTCTTCTGTTGATTCTTGGGTATTTTGCAATGTTCCACGTGAGACTCACACACCCACGCAGGGATTGAAACCTCCTAAAGGTTGAGCGGAAGCCAATTATCCGCTTCCGGTCATTCTTAACATGGAATGCCTAATCACAAACAAGCACTCACACACACGCGATCGCAAAACTACAACTAAAATAGCAATACTTTAAGTTTAAGTTAATCAATAAACTTGGTTCTACACAGATAATGAAAGCGAATCGATTGCAGTTTTGATTTGTGTAGAGATTTATAGTGTTGTATTTAAATTTAATAATATTGAGGACATGACGCTGGAAAGATTCTGAGTAAAAGACGACAGGATTTCATTTTACCATAATGCCTTTTTTTTGTTTATTTCACTTAAATATTTAAGGGCGGAAGATGGGTTTTAAGCGTGGTTAATAAAACCCTAAAATATAAAAGCAATTTAACTGATTAACTGACATATAAACTGACATACAAAGAAAAGAGTTTCACGATTGAGACCCAATAAGTTACACAATTACATAATTAAATAAGTGACTTAATAAATAACTTAAAATAGACAAGAACTGAGCGACATTCACGTAGGTAAAATATAATCCTAAAAGACAAGGACACGCAGATGTGACATATTAAAAAACTTGTATAAATTATGAAAACGTAACCCCAAACTATGCTATTAGCTGGCACTACATTGTATGCTATGACTTATTATCCTATAGCTAAAATACTATTGAAGCGAGCATATGTCTCGGTTAGGGCAGGTCAATTTGTTGCTATAGATCATGAATAATTCTTACAAAAAATCCAATATTAGATCAGAAGATTTCAATGATGTGCTGCCAGTTTTTCAGTAATTCGACCCACCCTAGTTTATGGGGATAGGATCACGGCCGTAAAGGATTGGGTTCAGCATCGGGCGATCTACCTTCGCTTCCGTCCCTTCTTGTAGCCCTTGCCATACCATCCCGCTTGGGTGCGTGCCAGTTTCCGGGGGAAACTCGTGCTCAGCTGCTGCCTGCGCTTGGCCGTCTCCGCCGCTGCGATGTGCGCCAGGGATATATTCTCGTCATAGTCATCGTCGTCGTCGGACGTTGGACAGCATTCGCAGACCACGAACCGACCGCTCCTGGCTCGTTTCTTGTGCTTGCGCTGGCTGAGGTTCCACCGCCGATAGAACTGGCACTCTAGCTCCGCATAGCGATCGAAGCAGAAGTCACAGCTGGCGGCGGATCGGTTCATCGCAAAGTTCGGCACCACCTGTGAGTTCCAGATGTTCAGATCCGCTGGCGGCGGTATCAGGATGCTGTGCAGGCCGGAGTACGCGTACTTGGCATCGTACCAGGTCGGCAGTTGGCGCAGCAACTCTTCATCGCTGTTCTGCCTTAGCAAATCCATCTGGGCCAGTTCGATCTTCTCCTCCTGCTCCTCTACCTCCTCTTCGTTCTCATTCTCTGTGGTGGAGTCTCCATCGCCATCGCTCTGGACCTGGATGTTGAGCGTCTGAAAGGCAGGCGGCACCACCAACTTGGGCTCGACAAAGGGCGTCGACAGTGGCGCTCCAATGGGCACCAGTGGGGGCAGCTGAACTGGCTCCAATCTCAGCTCAATGGGGTGTGGGCTAAACCTTTCCACATGAGTTTTTTGTATGGCGACTAGCTTGGGCAGCTCCAGGAAACCATTGTTCACCGTCTCCTCTGGCTCTTCTTTGAGAGAAAGAGGTTCGAGCTTGGGCAGCAGCTCCAGAAGATTCAAATCTTGCTTAAAAATGGTGTCCTGGCTTTCTATTTTTTCCAGTTTAACTTCAGTCTCTGTTTTAATGGATGAATCCTTAAGCTGCGTGTTGGAGTCAATCTCCGTTTTTACCTCCCCATTTGTTTCCGCCTCCTCCACCTTAATCTCCTCATCCTGGCCATTGATCACTTTGAATTTCTGACGCAGCTCCAGGTTGGTCTTGACCCTTCGTCCATTCTTGATGGGTGTGCGGATGCGGGGACCCTTTCCGATGGGCAGGTCGCTGTAGTTGTAGCTGCAGCTCTCGCTGGAGATGGTCGAGTCTTGTGTTTCCTCGGTGGTGGTGGTGAAGGCCTCCTCCTCGTCGGCGTTCTTCAGCAGTGGTTGCGTTAGCGTGTGCAGCTCCTCGGGCATCAAAAGCGAAGCGTGCGCGAAAATGGGATCCTTTTCCTTGGTGTAAACGGGCACTGGAATGTGTAGTAGATGCATCAGTTGCGCCATCACTCGATCGCATTTTCCATTGATCTTGATACTGGCTATCCCGTCCTTGGGCGTCCACTGCAGGTTAACCACACAGATCTTGGCCCGCTGGCGGGCAGGTCGATCCATCTGCCACAGCCATGTGTATTTCTTGAGCACCTTGAGACTAGAGCCCAGACAGAGGATCACATCCGCCCGTTCCGCATGCGCAGTGGCTCCCGCCCAGTTCAGCGGCCACTTGACGTTCCCCCGCTCCCCGAAGTGCACAATGGTGTCGTACAGCGGCTCCGAGCAGCGGTGGCACAGGCGGTGGGTCTTGTGGCAGTAGCGGGCGGTCATCTCCGTGGTGTCGAACTGGCGCCAGTAGACGCTATTCGGTCGGCAGTTTTTGCACACCTCCACATACATGTTCCCATGGATTTCGGATAGCGAATGCCTCGGCAGCCCGGATCGCAGGTGCAGGCCATCGCAGTTTTGGGACACCACATGATGCAGAAGTCTTCGGCGATGCAGCTCGTAGAGTGCCATGTGTGTGTAAGTGGGATTCGCGCTGGACAGATCGTGTTCCCCGATCTCCTGGCCCTTCTGCAGCAGCGTCCAGATGCCCTGGCTGCCGCGATAGTCCGGAATCAGAGCTGCCGTGCTTATCCCGGCTCCGGTATAGCAAACCAAGTGCTTGGCCTGCGAAATAATGTTGGCCAGCTGCTCCACCTTCGCTTCGATTACGTGCGGCGCATCCTCGCGCTCCACCACCCGCTCCTTGTAGATCTCCACGCGTTCCTTGCGCTTCTTCGTCGCCTTCACGATGTCCGGATGCTTCTCCTAGGAACTGACTGTCGCTCGTCGAGCGCAGCGAGTCGCATTTCCGCAATATCATCGACACCTGGAAAATGAAAATATTTAAGTTTAGTATTTAGTTTTATTATTTAAGCAAAAGGGATAGTTTGGAATACTATTCTATACTATACTTCATATTTTTGTAATAAAGCTGTAGAGCTATAATAAGTCGTCATTTTCCCCATGGTATTAGATTGTATTAATAATTTATTGGGGTTTTTAATAAAAAAGTTCTTAGCTTGTCTTTAGAAAAGTTCACTTGATATTTATAATAATAATAATACCATAGACATCTGCAAAGAATCTGGGTAATAACTAAAATCTTTAATTTCTATGGCACTAGATTGTTTTAATAATTTAAGGTGGTTTTAAATGGAAAAGTGCTTAGGTCGTATTTAGAAAAGTTTACCATTGAAATTTCAAACTTCGGGATTTGGAAATGAGCCGCAAAGGATCTGTGTATTGATTGCTTTTTGTGAAAATTTAAGGAGCAAACTTATACTAATGATTTCCAAAGATAATTGCAACATAAAAACCAAATAGTGGTCAAAATTTAAACCTTTGCAAGGGTATAAAACACACACACTAGCAGTGCGCACTCACACACACACAAGCGCACTAATTACCCTTCGCATGGCATCCTTGCGTCGCCGCTTCTCGTTATCCTTCTTGGCAGGATTCATCTTGGCCCTCGTTATATAAGCCTGCGCCACGTCCATCTCCGGCTTCGGCTCCATCTCCATGTGCTGCTCCTGCTCCACATCCTTGACCTGATCCTGCTCCATGATCCGGCACAATTGGCAATTATGCGGGGCCTCTAATTAGTGTGCAGCGCATCCAGGAACGGGGAAAGTGTGATGTGGTTTCCTGCGCAGGATATCCGCTTACATTTTATTTGCCATGCAGCTGCATGCTTCTGGCCATTGGTAATTTGCAATCCAGCGACAACTTTTGTTTTGTAAATGTTTCTTTTTTTAGGGAAAAAAAAGGTAAACAACTATCGATGCCCAATCGATAGATTTGGACTATCGATGTTGCAGGGATGCAGAGCAGTCACCATCGGGTGATTCTAAATTAATCGCACTGTTACCGTTACCAGAAATAAAAAACCGTTTCTTTCATTAATTGTTATGTGTAGGTTAAAAATATTATTTACGTTTTTATTATTTATTTCAAAACTAAATTTAATGCTAAATTAAATAATATTTTGTATTTAAAATAACTGTTGTATTTCTTGTTAAGCTCTTTGAATATGTCTCTAAGTTTAATTTTAATCATTTCCAAACATTACCCAATTAAGAATGATTGATTTGGCTTTTTAGTTCGACAGAATTATGCCATTTATTGATAGACTTTTAAAATTTAGCCATGGTTCTGGTTATCCAGTCCAAATAAGGATACACTCGGGTGTATATTCCGGGAATTCCCGGAGTGCCGCAGGATAATCCGGCCGATGTAATTGCTACCACATGGTACATGCAAGGATATTCCTGATGGTAAATCAACAGAGGACCGCCGGAGTCTCCGTTACAGGTGTCCCGGGCCATTTCGGAACCCACACAGACTTGGTTACTCGCATCGAATCCTCGCGGGAATTCCTCCAGTTGCCGGGTAAGCAGTTTTTTACACACCTACAGGGATTTGAGTTGAAACTACCTTTTTGGTAATAATTTACGTAAACATACCCCATCTCTGTATCGCTCCAGCTTGACTTTAAGCAGTTTGGCCGAGGGCTTCACCGCCAGTCCCGTGCTTCCCCAGCCAACGGCTATAAAGGAGTCGGAAAAGCGTTCATCCCGAAACGGCAAACAAGCGGGATGCCTATACACATCGAAGATTACATCCTCCGTCAGCTTGATAAGTCCTATATCATGGTAGTACTGCGGATCCTCATATCCTGGATGGACTATATACCCAGAGACAACATAGTCCTTGGGGGCCGCATCATCATCGTACGTATCAAAATCCAGTTCGCCCAATCGCACAACATTTACCTCTCCTCTGAAAAGAAAATATTCTTTAACTATGATCCATGTTCAAAAATGTCATTAAAAATATGGATATTTAAATGTACATATACATACATATATTGTGATTCAAATAATTAAATAACAATTTGTTAGTTAATTTAAAAGTATTAAATTGATTAGAATTGAAGTATATTGGCTTAACCCGATCTCTAGACCGCAAAAAACCCCCGGTTTATTATTTCTTTCTGGTCTTAAGTACTTACTGTTCCGATTCCAGACAGTGGGCAGCGGTTAAGACGAACCGCTCGCTGATCAGAACGCCACCACAAAACCAGTCGGTACGGGTGTCCAGACTTTGTCGACGTCCCAAGCGTGCCATGTGCGGAAATTCCCGAGGCTGGGCCGGATGACCACCCACAATTAGGGGCGTGTAGCTCCTGCACTTATCGATGACCCGTCTCTCAATCGGAGCACCTGGGAGCAGGAAACCATAGTCGATTGTCTCCTCAAAAACACTCTTCTTATATCTCTTGCAGGCTGAATAGGATTTATTTGGATTGATAAATGATATAACTATGAACAATAGTTTTGGTAGCTTGATTATATTTTGATTTAAATTTAATTGACTTAATAACTCTAACCATCTTTAAAAAGTATAAAAATAAGCATTAAGAACGATTGTATTTATATATTTAAGTAGTGCAATGTTCTTAAATAAGGAGTTTTGTTACCAAAACTTATATCCACTTACCTCTGACTATATCCATATCCGGATGCTGGCCAAAAACACATGCCAGCAGAATAATCAACAGGGCAAACTGCCAAGGCGTCCACATCTTCTGGTGACGATCGGTAAACGACTGTGTGATCCGAACGGGTTTTGCTCCCAATTAGTTACTGATCGATCAGCTGTGGAATCACCCAGTCAATTTGAAGGCGGGGTTCAAGCGGGTAAAAGCTAATACAAAATCCCCGCTCTTCAAAAGTTTAGCCCACCAGTCAACAGTTTTGTTTACTTTCGTATGCAAATAGAAAGACAATAATTGATTTACGGAGTGTGCTTTACCGGCTATGAATATATTTAGAATAGTTTGAAAGACTAGTGCTTAGGCGCCTTTTTAAGTCTCTGAACATTTCGGCTTAGCTTAAAATTTTAATTATATATTTTTATTTTGATTAATAGAGAAATAAAGTTGAGACAAAGCCATTTTGGGACTATTTCAAAAATGCTAGACCTCGCTTACTTATCAACAAATTCACTTTCTTTTAAGGCAAACATCATCATAATTTTGTATTATTTTTTATTACATCCAATTTTTCAAATTTTCCAATTTAAAAAATGGTTCTAACAAATTGTTAAATAACAAACCTCGTTGAATACTTTACCTACAATATTGGCACTTGTTTAATTTTGTCATGGCTTTTCTTCTATGGTTCTGATTTACTAAATTTTGGCCAGCTGCCGCTTAATCCAGTCCAGATAGAAGTGTACCCTTGTGTACATGGCGGGCAGATCAGGGGTGTCGCAGGACAGTCCAACGGATGTGATACCCATTACATGGTACATGCAGGGGTAGGCATTGTGGTAGATCAGCACCGGTCCGCCGGAGTCGCCGTTGCAGGTGTCCTTGTGCTTGGTGGATCCAATGCAAAGTTGGGTGGTGTGGTTATAGCCCTCGGGAAGCTCCTCGTTCTTTTCCGTCGTGATCGTGCACCGCGTGTTGTAATTGTCGAGCTTCACTTTCTGCAGCTTCTTGTTCTCGGTTCGAGGCACGATCTCCAATTGACCCCAGCCGATGGCGATGAAGGAGGACACAGAACGGCCGTCGACAAAGGGAAGGCACGCAGGATGCTTGTACTCGTTGAAGGTTACCGCTCTGCTCAACCGCACCACGGAGATGTCGTTGTAAAGAGCCGGGTAGCTATAGTCGGGGTGTAGTGTGTGGTCCTTGACCTCAAAGTCCTCCGGATCGGCATCGTCAGTGTTGGTGTCGAACTCCAGATCCCCAAGGCGAACGATATTCACTGAACCTCTACACAAAAGATTTATTTTATTTAAATTACCATTAAAGCGCTCAAACCACAAAAGTATTAATAAGATTAAAATTAAAAAGGAAAAAATTAAAAAAAAAAAAAAATTTTTTTGTATTTTTTTTTTTTAATTCTAATATATTTTTTTAAGTTTGTATTTTTTATATTTAAGATTTTACATCCGGTTTCGCAGCTTAACTGTCTCAAAGTTTTCACATAAAATAAAAACACAGACCTCCATAAATGTTTATATTGATAACTTCTCATTTTTTATGTCCGGAAGCTAATGAAACAAATACCTAAACACATCAACTTTCAATTTTTTTCTACTAAATAAAAAATATAAAAAAAAAAATTGTAAAACTTATCAAACAAAAAAATCGTTGACCTACAAAAAAATATTTAAGTAAACATTAATAGATGCTAGACCACCAGGTGCCCGTAAAAAGGTTGTAAAAATTTTTGAAATTATGATCGGAATCAAAAGTTATATGCTATTATTTAGTGAGATATTGTTGGTGATTAGGTAAATACATACACAGTCGAGAAGTGACAGTGCGCTGCAGTTAGCACATGCCGGTTGCTGATAAGTGTTCCGCCACAAAACCATTCCAGCTGGCCATTATCATCATCGCTTCGGTGTCCCAGGCGGGCGGCGTGCGGAAACTCCTTGGGCAGAGCGGGGCCTCCTCCGATTATAAGCGGTGCATAGCTCGTGCATTTGTCCGAGGTCTTGAAGATAGAGGGAGACCCCTCCATCAGGAAACCGAACTCAGATGTCTCCTCCCAAACGCTCTTCTTATACTTTGTACAGGCTGTGAAGTACATGATTTTACTAAAAAGATCTCTATCTCTTCAGATATGATGCATCATCACCTACTTCTTACGATATCCGGATCCTGAGAACTTATCCAATCGACTGATAGGATCAGCAAGATTGCTTCCAGCAGAACAAGCTTGCCAGAGAACGCACTTTTCATCGTGTGGCCGCCTCTACGATCGGTGAGCAACTAAAACCATTATTGGTTGTCAATGAGCTTCTCTTCGAGACCTGCTTAAGTGTGATCACCTCAGGAGAGCTAATAAGCACTGGGAAAATTCGCGTTTTTGTCTATAAGAAATTATATGCGGTTTATGCAAGCAGAAATTCAATGCAAAAAAAATCCAGTTTGATAGCCAGGAAATATTATATGTTAAATTGTTTTGGGGTCTTGCAAAAAATTGAAAAACACATGCATTTATCAATTTTATTTATTAAAACTTGTTACGACTTCAAAATCGATTAACAAATTCTGTGGAAATTCAAACTTGAAAAGCTCAATTCTATTTAAATTTAAAACAGGTTTGTTCAACCAACCAATTTAAATAGCCGGTGTATTTGCAATTATTAATTAATAGCTTGTGGTTTTCTGAGAATCCTGCTTCAAGTCCACGAAAAAGCCTTTCAATGACTTTATGTCTGCTTGGCCAGTTCGCCTTTAATCCAGTTGAGGAAATAGTGGACTCTTGTGTAGGGACTGGGAATATCGGGCGTGGAGCAACCAATGCCGGCCGATGTGATGCCCATTACGTGGTGCATGCAAGGCAGATCCTTGTGGTTGGCCAGCACTGGACCTCCGGAGTCGCCGTTGCAGGTGTCCTTGTCGTCCTTTGACCCAATGCACAGCTGGCTTCTGGGCTCGTACCCCTTGGGCAGTTCTTCATTCGCTTCCGTTGTGCTCACACACCTGTCCCCATATCCTTGGAGCTGAACCTTCAGCAGCTTCTTCGACTCCTTCTGTGCGAACTTTTTCCGGCCCCAGCCGATGGCGATGAATGACTCGTGTTTCTCGCCGTCGTCGAAGGGCAGACAGGCAGGATGCTTGTACCTGTTGAACTTGACTTCCCGGTCAAGTTTAACGATCGCGATGTCATTGTAGAGGGCGGGGTTCTCGAAGTCTGGATGTGCCGTCAAACTAAGCACACCAAAGTCCTCCGGCTCAGCATCATCCTCATCGGTATCAAACTCCAGCTCACCCAAACGCACAACATTTACATTTCCGCTGTGGAAATATATTATTATTATTATTCAGGAGGTTGAAAAATAAAGGTTTATATAGGCTTAAAAAATATTATTAAATCAATGTCTTAAAATCATTAATAGACAAAGGTTTTTAAATTCAATAAAGAACTAATTATAAAATGAGTTCTTAATAAGATCGAGTCGAAAATGTATTTTTTTGCTAACTTTGAGTTAGTAATACCTTCTGCTAGGGTATGTAGCAAAAATCCATGAAAAGCATTGACAATAAGCTTGTAATAACGTAGAAGTACAACATTTTCAATATACTTTCATTTCATACTTACTGTATGGAAAATAAGGCAGTGGGCCGCAGTAAGAACCAAGCGATTGCTTATTAAGGTTCCACCACAGAACCACTTGGTTTCGTTGTTAGCATCTCGGTGGCCTAGGCGAGCAGCATGGGGGAACTCCTTGGGCTCTGCCGGCGTACCATCTACAATCAGGGGTCTTGATCCATGACAAGAGTCAACCGTCTCGTAGGTAATCGGTGCATCGTTGAAAAAGAAGCTGAAGGCCACGCGTTCCTCAAAAACAATCTGTTTGAATTTTGTGCAGGCTAAAGTAAATGGAAAATATTTATTTTAAATAAGTTATACCAATGAATTGGTTTACACATATGGCTCTTACCAAGCTGGGCGGCTGGATCCGGGTTTTGGCCGTAGACAAGGCCGTTGCTGAGGAAAAACATCAGCAGCAAAGCCATTCTAAGCGTTTGCATTGCCATGTTATTGATTTGTTCTCGATCGTGGTCCACCGGCGACTAATCAAATCAATTTTAATCAGCTAGTTTTCAATTGCGCACTTTAT
Organism: Drosophila gunungcola; assembly: GCF_025200985.1. Lineage (NCBI taxonomy): Eukaryota > Metazoa > Arthropoda > Insecta > Diptera > Drosophilidae > Drosophila > Drosophila gunungcola. Next base: position 17,331,068 of record NC_069139.1, read on the forward strand.
AAACACCGCTCTCCGGCATTAAACACTGATCAGCTGATTCCATTCTATATACAGTAGGTATTAAATGGAAAATCTTACTTAATTAAGCCAATAAATATATATAAAACATTTTGAACAAAGATATTACTCAAATAAATATTTTTAAGTCGTCAACAAGATTCAATATATATTCTTAATATGGATATTCCCTAATTGATTTCAGATTATAACTGGCTTTGTCAATGTATATCTACTGTACTAGAACAGAACCAGTTTGGATTAAAAAAGAAACAACTGAAGTTTGTTGGCTTAACATTATATTAATGTTAATAAAATTGTACAAAGTTTAACGAACTAATAAATAAAACTAATTGAAGTGTATGCCAGCTGAATTAAAGGCCAGCAGGAGTTTCATAAAGTCGTCAATGTCCATGCTTCTCGCACGTTTGCTGGCCATATTCTGTTCTTCCAAGATACCGATGACTTTCTCCTGCATGTTGAAATCATCTTCGACGGGCTAAGGAAAATGAATTTATTATTTTCTTGAGAAAAGTTAAGCATTCGTTAAAAATGTATAGGTATATATGGGTAGTAGTTTAGAATTTTCTAAAAAAAATGTTTTTTTTTTTGCAGGTAATTTATAAATAAAAAAAAAAAAATTGTTTAAAACAAAAGGCATTTTAAGGCTTTAAAGCTTGACTCACCTCGTTCCTGAGCGAACGGTACAGCTTGTAGTTCTTCTCGAGCATCTCCATCACGGAGGTGACCTTGAAGGTGGCCGCCAGCGTCTTGTTCTTGCGCAGAAAGGCGATCCGCGTGAGGCCATCCCATTCGGTGAAGTTGACGGGTGGCGGTGGGTTCTTCGGCTCCAGCCGCACCACACTGCTCTCGACCTTTGGCGGCGGCTTGAAGTTGTTCTTGCCCACCTTCATCAGCATGTCGACGCGGGCCAGCAGTTGGGTATTGATGCTGAGGCGGCAGTAGAGCTTGTCGCCCGGCTTGGCCACCAATCGCTGGGCGAATTCACGCTGGAACATGAGCACGGCGCAGCGGAAGAGTGGCCTGTGGAGCAGCAGCTTGAAGATCAGCGGCGAACTGATCTGGTAGGGCACGTTGGCGATGCACAGATCGAAGAAGGGCAGCTCCGCCTTCAGGAAGTCCCCGATGAGCACCTGGAGCTTCGGCTGCAGCGGCGTGGCCTGGACACGCTTCTGCAGCTCGGCGGCCAAACGGGTGTCAATCTCGCAGGCTATGACCTTCTTGGCCCGCTCCAGCATCTTAACGGTCATGTTTCCCGTGCCGGGACCGATTTCCAGCACCACATCGGTGGCTCGTAGGGCAGCCTTCTCCAGCATGGTGGTTATCACCAGGGGATTCTTCAGAATGTGCTGTCCAAAGTCCTTGTTGAACACGATTCCTGTAGGAAAAATAGTTTTCCGCCGATGAACAATGATTCGTTGTATTGTTTAACATGAAATTGCGAATGTTTCGGTTTAAGTACTGACCCTGCTTCTGCACCTCGGTGTGTATGCGGCTCTTCTTTTCCGTTTTGACCTTCGGCATCTTGTCTAGTTATTGTTTTTGGCCTTTAAAATTAATAAATTGCAATAGATATTTATTTGTTTTGACTTTTCTTCTTCTTCTTGGGATGGCAACATGTGCACTGTTAGTTAACAGCCACTAGAGATGAGCGCGCCAGCTATAATTCTTGCTTAACTGAAGCTGTTAACCGCTAAAGGCGGGCCTGTCTGTTAATTCAATTTTATAGCGCTTTGATAATTATAATTTGGAATCAGTTAAGTACAATGCTATAGAAAACTTGTAACTATTAAAGAATAAGTGTTTTTATGAATGTAGTTACCAAGCAAGCAAAAATAATCTTTGAGCTAGTTTTACAAACCTTTAGTCATGTTAACCGCGCGCCCTAGCTTTCCCGTTTCGCAAAGGTCAATGCTGTTATACTCAAATTCAAACAAGATCGGTTACATTTTTCATAGGTGTTACCTCTTTATTTATTAATTAGTTTTCACTTAATGTTATAAATCAATTTTTCTTGTTTTCAATTTTGCTTTCTTTGGTTATCTTTGCACACATCTGTTCATACCTTTATTTAGTAGCTTCTTTAACATTCAATTACGCTCACTTGCCTGCCTTGGTAATGTTTTCCTTTTTTTGTTTTTGTTTTGGTTTTTTTTTTTTATATTTTTATTTTATTTAATAGCTTTTTTACAACATATCAACTGTTGACTTTCGACTTTACCGTTACAGTTATTTATCTCTTGTTTAAACATAACTTAAACTTTATTTATGCCGTTATTTTCTCAGTTTTAGTTTGGTTTTTCTTCTGCTTTTTGTGTGATTTTATTTGTGTGTGTTTCTCTGAATACTTTTTGTTTGAGATTATTACTCTTTGCAATGATTACGCCAATTTCTAAACCTCCTCTCTCTTTGTTGCGCATTAGTTTTCAACGCCGTTCCATAAATAATTCAGTATATTTTCTTAGTAGTTTGTGTGTAGTTTTGCCTTAGATCAGTTAACAATTTGTTTTGGGGCTTCCGTTAATAATCCATTTAAGTATCTAAGATGCGAAAGGTACATGAAAAAGTTGCACATATGTATGTATGTTTGTATGTATGTAATCTGGTGTGTGTTTGATTGAGCTGCACGGCTCCAGAAAAAGTTAGCTAAGCTGATCGAGTGAGTACATTCAGAGTTTAGAGATTAGTTCAAGGACCCCTCTTTGGCAAGCCATGATATATTTACTATAAGATTCGGGTTTTTTAGTAAGTGGTAGATAGATGGTAGATGGAGACAACAGCGGGCGTTTTTTGGGGGGAGCGTTCAGCTTTGCATATTTGGTGAGAGCTTATAGCTAACATTTTTGGTTGCACATTTTCATTTTCCTATAAGTTTTACGTTTACGTTTGTTGTCAGGTTACGGTCACGCGATTTGTTCTATTCCCTCATCAGTTTCTCTCCTATTATATTTACCCTTTTGTCTGTTCTCTGCTTAACAACAACCAGCGAATTTAAGCTATTTCCTTGACCTATTCCTGATCCCTGGCTTAGGTTCTATGTTCATATGAGTTCATCTTGTTGGCTGGAGTTAACTTTGCTTTATTTTGCTTGTTTTTATCATTTAGTTTTAATTGAATACGCGCCTCTATCCTTGCAACGGCCCTCGAGCGCATTGCTTAAAAAATTATTCATAGCTTTTAACATTTTGCCTATACACCTCATTCAATTCTTTGTGTTTTTGTTACTTTTGCTTGTTGTTTGTTGTTTGTTTTTCTCCTTCTTTCTCTCTTTTATTTTTTTTTGTTTTTTGGTAAAATGCTTTCTTGAAAATACTTTGGGTTAACATTTAAATTGTAAATGGGTAACTAGCGCTTACGCTGGGCTTGCTATTTCACAAATATTATTAGACACTGGGCGTTTATTATTACATACAAATGTGTGTTTATGCTTGCCTTTGCCTTACGATTTTTAGTTAACAACGCTGCTTATAGTTAATAAATCTTCTGTTATCCTTCCTTTGCTATTCCATCTTTATAATTACTATTATATATTCATTAATGATTTCTTTTTTGCTGTGGTAGACTGAAATCGAAACAGAAACAAATTTAGCCGCACAAAATTAGCTATGGAGTAAATAATAATAGTATTAACATTTAAAGGATACCGATCAAATTTCGATGCAATATACTTCAATTTGAACGCGGTTTCGAATAGAACTTAGCTTTGAGTCTTTGGCTTTAAAATCAACACATAAACGATAATATTGTTGATGTGGTTCCTACCTTCCTATGCCACATAATTTCCATATAATTTTTGTTCGGCTTTTCCTCATTACGCTAAGTGTTTGTTTGTGGGATCTTCTCTTGTGTGTATTATATATGCCTTTAGTTTCACAATTTATATGGTTCAAATATATATATATATATATTTCTATATATAGATTTATATATATATATACATACTTTGTTTGTTCTTCTCTTCATTCGCTTACATACTAAACACGTTTTGTGGCTTGTATTCATAATTTGTTTAGCATAAATTAATATGAATTTTATAGACACTCTCTTTGTGGGTTTTAGCTTTATCTCTATGATTAGTTAGCTTTACTTTCTCTTTGTTGGTAAATTGTATGCGTTTGTATTAGGGGCTTTTTGGCTTCATTTTGTTTTGTTTTGCTTTGTTTTTCATTTTTATAAATATGTATTTATGTATAACAATAAGGTTATTTTAAAATAATATCGCTTTAATACTTGAGAAGGAAGTTGTGCAAGATTTCGAATACATAAAACAAATTGAAATTAGATTTGCGTGGTCGTATGTATTGTGTGTGTGTGTGTTTGTGTGTAGCACAGACGGCACATTGCGGCTATTGTGTTAGAAATTCCCTTGAGATTCGCTTGGAGCAAGTGCCTCGCCTCCCATTAATAGAGCTCTGCTTGGATGCTGTCGGTCTGTGAGTGCGAAACTTGAGATTCGGCACGTCAAACAATCAATAAATAACTAATAACAAAATGCACTCAGCCACTGGGCATTGACTAGATGGGGTGGGGGTTTCTGTTTTTGTTTTTTTGTTTTTTGGGGCCTGGCAAACAACATAAATAAATTCCAACAGGTGTGGGGCTTGAAGCGGTTAAGGTTTTTTTTGGGACGTAGGGAAGTTCGTGTGACAAGAGCTAAAGAATTCGCGTCCTTGTGCGCCTTTAGTTCAAGTTGAACGCTTAGCAGTTTCGACAATTGGCACTGGTAGTTGGATGTGGATGAGTGATCTACACGCAGGACCGAAACCGAAACGAGGACCACGACTACGGGTGGAAACAGACAACAATGGGGAGCGGGAGTTACTATAAATTAAACTTTTAGACTGCTTGTGCTAGGGGATGCGCTACACGCTGGATGACAGCTCGGATCGATGGCGATCTGGATGGCCACCCTCGCCGAACGGGATTCCCAATCTAATCGGGGCTCCAGATCGCAGCGCGACCAATCAAACTGGCTTTTGAACATGATTTGCGATCGTTGGGCCTTAGTAGACTTTGCGCTCCGGTCCGAACTTGGGATTCACAAACGAGAAGCCGGCGAACTCGTCCTGGTTGATGCAGCGCACAACGTCGTTTCCGATCGGTGTGAGTACAGGATCCTCTTTGGTGAACTCCGCATCGAAGTTGTTGGCGTCTCGTGGATTTTTCTGTGTGACAAGGTAATATAGATAATGTCTTAATCGAAATATATTTCTTAATAATCACCATTTTCGGTCGGAATGGTGGCTTTATGTTGCGCTTCTCCAGCTCCTTCCAGTCCAGCTTGTTGAAAAATGGATGCTTGCGTATCTCGTTCTCGTCGCCAGTGCAACCCAATCGCTGCTCCGGATTCTTGGTTAGAAAACCTGCATAAACCGAAGGATATGAAATTTTATGGCGACTATACTTAGATAAGGATGTTTATATGCCGAAATGCAGTGCATTTGCCAACACAATTACAAAAAAAAAAAAACACGCACACATTTAACGTATGGGGCGTTTAGGAGACCCTTTTTCTTGTGACAAGAGCTAAAGAATTCGCGTCTGTGTCGAGGAAAAAACAAAAACTAATTTCAATCTAATTGTTCTTGGCACGCCGCGGTCTTATCAGCATCAGAATGAAGAAACGGAACATTGTTATTAAGCACTCCTGCTTTAAAGACATAACTAAATGGATTCTAAGTTTCCTCAGAAAAATTACACATACGACATGTTGGCAACTTGCTTGTATAAACTAGCATAAAAATGCACAGAAATTTCTTTGGCTGAGACTCGGTTAGAATGTACATATTATGATGCACAGAAAAATGTAAACCGAATTTCAACCGAAAAGATTTCTATGTCACCCCTGATACTTTTTACTAATGAAACTTGGCACACTTATCGTATGACTAATATTTTCAGAAAAATTTTAAAACACGATTAAAATAATCGATTTTTAACCATTTTATAAATGCAATTAAAACGTTATAATAAAAATCACTAATAAAAATATAAATTAAGGAAATTTTTAAATATTAAATAATGATAGTAGACATGTAATAATAAACATGTAGGTAAGTAGTAAGTACAAGTAAAGAAAAACATATAGATGTAGGAAAGTGGGTCCAGTTAGACAAAATGCTCACCCTTTAGTATGGAGACGGCCTCGCGGGATAGCCAAACCGGATAGAGGACGTCGTCGTGCATGATGGAGTCGAAGAGCTCGTCCTCGTTGTCCGCCTCGAACGGCGGCTGGCCGGCCATCATCTCGTACATGAGCACGCCCAGCGCCCACCAGTCGACGGAGGCGCCGTACTCCTGCTCCTTGAGGATCTCCGGGGCGATGTAGTCGGGCGTGCCGCAGAAGGTGGTGGTCAGCATCCCGTTCATGATGCCCTCCTTGCACATGCCGAAGTCGGCCAGCTTGCAGTGGCCCTCCTGGTCGAGCAGGATGTTGTCCAGCTTCAGGTCGCGGTAGATGACGCCGTGGGTGTGGAGGAACTGCAGCGCCAGTGTCACCTCCGCCGCATAGAAGGCGGCCCGCGAGGCCTCAAATCGACGCGCCTTCTGTATCTGGAACATCAGATCGCCGCCATTGACGTACTCCATCACGAAGAAGAGGCGGTCCGGGGTCTGGAAACAGGAATGTAACGCAGTCAGGAAGGGATGGTTGGCGGCCAGCGCCAGGATACGCTTCTCGGTCATGGTGCAGTCGACGTCGTCGTCCTGGATGATCGCGTCCTTCTTGAGCACCTTGATGGCATAGATCTCGTCGGTGCCCTTCTTCTCGGCCAGCATCACCTTGCCGAAGGACCCCTTGCCCAGCACCTTGATGAAGTTGAAGTCCAGCAGGGAGCACTTCCCCGGCCGAGTCTCGCCCGTGGCCACCGCCAGGCTCATGCAGCTGCTGCTGTTGTAGCCACTGGTCAGCGTTGTGGTGGAGGTGGCCAGGCTGTCCGCCGACAGTGTGCCACTGCGGAAGGACTGGCCGGGTGCCCCGTCGCCGTCGCCGCCCAACGAGGCCCCGTAGTTGTCCTCGCCGCCCTGCTGGTTCAAGTACTTGGAGCGACGCGGCTGCTGCTTGTCCGGCGAAATGCCCAGCGAACTGAGGATCTCGGCCATCTGCTTCGTGTTGATGCCGCACGTATTGGCCACGTTCTTCTGGCACCGCTTGTGCACGTTCATGCAGCAGGTCTCGCACTGCAGTCCCTGCTTGATCAGCCCGTACAGCAGGGAGCCGCAGTGGTCGCAGAAGGTGAACCGCTTGTAGCTGTGCACCACGAAGCGATGCGGCACGTTCACATTGAAGCGCTGGCCCTGGCCCGCCGGCACCACCTCCACTTTGGTCTGCTGCTTCAACACGCAAAAAAACAACACACCATTAGCTCCTCAAGATCTGGATGGGTTAATGCAGCGCAACTTACCTCATCTCGCATGCCCGGACACTTGGACACCACGGACAGGTGGCATTTTTTATGTACAACTAACGTGCAGACTAGAAGTGTTTTGGGGGAGAGAAATCAAAGAATTAATATCCAAACTGGCCAAACTGGACGCTTCGAGAATTCATCGATGGCAGAGTGCAGGGCAAAGTATCCAAAAACTCTATGTAAACTATGGGCTCAGAAGAAATAACGCCCTGATGCTAACAAAAAAAAATCTATTTGTAAGGTTAAAGACAATTATGTTTTTGTCTAGTACAATGAATATAAATTCAATTAGATTTAACAAGAATTAGGTACCATTGTTAATATTTATTTATGTTTCTTCAAAAAATATTTTTTTTTAAATGAAGGAATATTTTTTTGTCAAGACATTAACTTAAAGTGATAAGCCATGATTGTAAAAAAAATCCGAAAAACTGAACTTGATTATAATACCAAATTTAAGCCAGCCTCTGTTTTTTTTTTATTTGTGATTTTTTATACATTTTAAGGAACTAACGTTTTGTATCATACATATATAAATTTTGTTTTTTGCAGGACGATTTTTTCTGAGCTCAAACTCTAGACAAACGAATGTGTATATATTTACATAATATTGTTTAAATCAAGCTCGTTGAAACATTTAGGGTTAGACACAAAGTCCCCCATTCGTGACATTCAATTGATTTTGAAGGAAAATGGATACTGGATCCGTTTCGAATATCACGATTGGACGGACAGAAATTAGTTGATAAACCGTCGATTGTTTTTTTGTTGTGCAGTGTGTGATTATTCACATGTTGGTCAGTGGAGTTAAGTTGTGCTTGGTCTGTGTCTGTGCTCTAATTAGTGTTCCGGTTTTAATCACAACATTTAAATGCTTCGTGCCAGATATTGGAGTCAAAACTACTTAGAAAAGAGAGAAATGACGGAAGAAGCCGTTTAAGCAGTTCATCTATGACCAAAATGAATACAAGTAAAGAAAACGATGTCCTATTTTAGCTATATCTATATATATATATATGTTATATCCCTTGAAGAACATTTCTCTAATAAATTTCGTTTTTGTTTATCCGTTCCCATTTTAAATTGCTCTTTTATTTAAAATTAAAATTTACCTATTTTTTTGTATCATGCAAGAAATATCTTTTATATTGCATTCGTATAAGCCAATGATGAATCCAATTATTAAATACCCTCTATTTTATGTTTAGTGACATTTTAAAGGTCCCCCATATCACTGAAATTTGCATAGTTCGAGCGTTTTTTATGTCAACGAATTACAATTTTATTAAAGATTTTAAGTCCAAGATTGAAAGTTTGGCATGCAAGACAATGAAGAGTTAAGAAAAGTATCGGATAAATGACGGACGAACTTTAATATGATTCTAATAGATATATTCTATAATTCTAGTAGATTTTAAACAGACTATAGAACTTCTAGCAATTCCGATCTGATTTTAAGTAAATTAGTAGTACAAGACTTGCATTCCTCTTCATACGTGAATTTCAAATGCAATGTGATGGGAACGATGATGGGACTCATCCAGATCGATTAATGGTGCAGCGGGGACAGGACCTGTGCCAGGACACTTGGCTGTTCCGAGGCAATCATGACTCAAGCTAGGTGATCGATGCATTGGACAATGCTGAAGACTGAACATATGTGGAGCAATCGATTCCGCTTCGGAATTTCAGAGTATGGTGAAAAAAAAAAAAAAAAACATAATTGATCTTAAAGCCAAAGAAACCCAATGGCAACAACATCAACAACGACAACAACAGCAAACAACGAATAACGAACAACGAACAACGTACAACGTACAACGAACGTAACAAGCAAATGCAAAGTGATATGGATTGGATATAGCTTGTCGGGGGCTCTTCCTGGAGCTCCGAAGCGCCAGAGCTGAGCTGCTCTGGTTTTCCGTTTAGTCTGAAGCAAAAAACACATACCTTGACATTGATAGCCTTGTTTACCAATTCCCCTGCAAAAAGGCAAGAAATTCCATGGCTATTGTATGTATATATATTTTGGTAACTGAATGATTGGTGTGTTTGTTTTGTTTGTGTGTGCGAGTGTTTTGCGAATGCATGATAACCGCCAATGGAAGCCCCATAAGAAATCAAGCATGATCTGATCGTGATCGTTATCGTGGTTGTGATTGTGATTTTGAACCCGTGATGACCCCGCGACCCATGCCAGCAGCAATTGCTAAAAAGCCCATTAGAGAAACCAGTTTAATGCCGATGGATATATAGAGAACCAAGGAAATTAAAACTGCATAATAGTGAGCCACCCAATAAAGAGCCAAAGATATGGAGCCAGTAGAGCGATGAGAGATGAGTGATGAGTGAGGGATAGTGGATACATTAAGAACATAGAGGTAAGAGAGATCAACCCAAGTCGCATCAAATTAAATCAAAAAATAGTTCAGATGGTGAGAGGTGTGAAAATCAAGTCCCAAAACTAAATGCATGTTCAGATTAATCACTGCGGATACAACTTAGGGATGTACGGAGATGTTTTTTTCAGCCCGGCTGTGAGTACGTTACGAGAGTTGTACGATTATGTGTGCTGGGCTCCACTTACCAGATAAACTCGCGGCAATGCGAACAGAAGGTGGGTTGACGCAAAAACGTTGCCATGAACTTGTGCCCATTAACCTGTGGCAAAACATAAAAAAAACGATAGTGAGATTGAGCGCTAAACTGACCTTTTAAAATGAAGAATTTAGTTGAATATTTGGAAGTAACATTAAGTTTAGCTCAACAATTGCAAGAAACATAAGGGAAGAACATTACGTTTGTAATTGTAGACTAGTCTTTGGTATTTGCTTCAATGCGGTAATTAAATGGTATGATAATTCTTTGATTTAATGACGGTACAACTTTTGAAAAATTATCATAAACATCTTAATAATATTGTCAATATTTTTTTGCCAAATAACACATTGGTTAGTTTTTTTTGCTTGTTTAATATAATAGACGGAATTTTGACTCAAAAATAAGATCCCTAAAAACGGAAAATGAAAATTTACCTGGTGGACACGACGACGCATGGCACCGCGACGACGGTTGAAGCCAGCACGCTCTTTGAACTCCTTGTTGGCGGCCACAGTGTGCTCCACCACTGCCTCAGCTTTGGCTTTATCTGATAAAAATAGGATCAAATTAGTAATGTTTAATTTTTAACAGTTATATATGTATTCGTACCAGTGCGATTTTTCAGCTCAATTATGACGTGAATCTTGCCCTGCGGCTCCAAATTAACCTGGAATGTTAAAGGAGCTTGTAAATATCATAGCGAAATTTAAGATCAAACAAATTATGGTTCCATACATACCCATAGATCCTGCACAGCCGTCTCACTCTGCATGAGGTCCTCAAAGGAGATGATGCAGTTGGCCACAAAGTCATCGGGCGGCAGAGCGGCATCATGAAAGACGGTTAAGTTGATGTTGCTAACATTGGTCACGTCGTGGACGAACTGCTCGTTCCAAACTGGATCGAATGTCTTTGGCCGTGTGGTGGCTCGATCTGGAGATAAAGGAATACCAACATTTCATATATAAAACTTGAAAGTTTTACTTTAAAACCTTATACATATTCGAATTCGATTGTATATTCGCAAGAGCAGCTTTTGGCAACTTTGTATGTACTTAAGTTTATTCATTTTGCTTAGAAAATGTCCTTTCTCAGTTTTTTTTTTTTAATGACAAAAATTGTATTGTACTGGATCATCGAAAACAAAAATATCAATAGGTCTAGTTATATAACTCACTAAGCTAGTCTCTAATCAAAAGATTTATTAAATATGTATTTCGCAACGTATTGTTATCTTTCCATGCTCATATCGTTGTCTATTTTGTTCGGATCGATTTGAAACAGGATGTTTAATACAACCTAAAAAAAACCATTTAAGTATGCAACATATATTGACTATATTGACTAATGAGCGCTGACTTGAGTTGTTGGGTTTAAACATATTCGATATTTAAATAACGTTGTGGGACACTCACCAAAGTGGCTCTCGTCGACATCAATGGAGACATAGGGATCGATGAGCTGCTCGTCGGCCAGCTTGCCGAAGGTGAGATTGTGGCGCTTCTGGAAGTCTGTGGGCCGCAGGCCGCTCGCCTCGCAAACCTTGATCTGCAGCTTGCCCGTAAACATGGTCGTGATATTGAGTCCTGTCCCTGTCCCTGTCGCTGTCCCTGTCCCTGTCCTATCCGCCTGCACCGGTGCCTACTGCCGATCTAGAAGTGTGATCCTGATCCTGCCGCTCCTCAATCCTCCCTCCGTGCGATGTCCGTGTGTGTCTGTGTGGGGAGCAGCGGTGGACCACTCGGCTTTGTTTGCGGTGTTGGGCGGCTGTCGGGTGATCCTGGTCTGTGCAATAGGATATATAATCATAAGTACTAGACTATGAATTTCAAAATCGGGCAATGAAACGCTAGAGTGGCGCTCGCAACATTCGCTGTGGGCCAATGTTAGTGTAGGTCATTGACACTCATGAATGGCGTTTGCGGTACACTCAATTCACTCCCAAGGTCGCCTGCGCCTTGTATCGATGGAATTTATGCACATAGAAACAGCCACAGCAGCGGTAAGAATAGTAGGTGTGTTCGCTTAAAACACTCATTCTTAAATGATTTTTTTTTCTTTCGTTAATAAAGGTTCTCTATTCTAATAGGTAAACAATACTCCACATCTCGAATTTGTACCGCTTCGGTTGCAAGGTTGTACTTTTTTTTTAAATTTAATTTGTTTTACGATACGTGATCTAAACAATTCTGTTGCTAATTTTAGCAATTAGTTGGTTTTAAACTGAGAAAGCGGATGAAATTTGTCGGTTTAAAACGTACTTTTAGCTACCGGTAAAACGGGGCTAAAAGTAGGTGATTAAAAAAAATCTTTTTTAAGGTTAATTTAACATTTCTTAAAAGCAAACTGAACTAAAATATTTCCTTTTTTAGTTCTAAATAGAAACCACAAAAGATCTGCAGGATAAAATTGTTTGTCAATTTTTTAGAATTATTCTATGACTACTACTATTTTGTCCGCCCCTGTGTCTGTTTTCATTTGTGTGTGTACATTAGGCAATCGCTCAAACGACAACAGTCCGTGAAACAGAAAATCGAAAATAGTACACGACCATCATCTGCTATGGTAATATTTCTGGCATATAAATCAAATCATTCCAAGGAGTGCAACTTTGTTCATCTCGCAATCACACAGATAGTTGTTCACTGCGCGAAATACACAATCACAGTACCGCACTAATTGATGTACAAAGAATTTTTCTGATTGGCAATTTTGGTGGGAACAAGTAGTTGCCCCCTTTTTTTCCACAATCTTAAGTACTTTCAGTGTCATTTAGCTTTGATTACATATGTATAATGCTTTTACTTGCTCACTTTTTATGCAAATTCTTTGTGTGCATGTATGGCACATACATACACAGGCGCGCACACACTAATACACTCGCAGTCAGCTTTTTTCCACAGATAAAACAACAAAGAAAGAATAACAAGCAATTCTAGTGCTTTCTTTCGCTCGCACCTTACCCACCCACCAATACACGCGCGTCTCACGCCCACTTCAATTGGAAGCACCTGACAAAACGCCAATAAGTGCGTTCAATTAACTAAACGTTTGGCTAACTGGTCCAATTGGAAAATTTGTAATGTTCTAATTGGTGAAAAGGAAGGCCTTCCAGCTGGCAGAGTTGCCGTACCGTTTAACTGTCAGTTTGACACTGATGAGAATGGCCAATGAAACCAGTGTTAGTTAAGAATCGAAGTGGCGCACAATATTAGTAGTTCAAAAATTATTGTTTGTAAATATTTTGTTTGGGCTTTTGGGTGTGTAGATATTCGTTTAACAAGCAGTTTTAATGATAATTTTTACACTTTTAATAATATTGCACATTTTGTATGTCATCTTTGCTTGAAACCGAAATCAAATAAGCACGAAAATTCAAGTATGTCTTGTTTATGTTTTTTTATATACACTACTCTCTCTTTCCGACACTCTCTCTCACTTTCTGGCGCTCTCTCTCTATTGTTGGTATATAGAGAAAAAATGTTGAGGCGAGGCGCGCAGAAGCTGGTATATTAGAGAAAAAAGTGCGAAAATTTAAGGATGCCTTGGCAGTAGAACACACATACATACACATGCACATGCACGCACACAGTTACACGCACCCTGTTTGCACAGCGTTTTAAATTGATTGGTTTTCCCAAGGAATCTCCTTTTTTTCGACGAATTCGAATTATTTCACAAAATCACAGTGTCCAGCATTTTCCGTTGCATTGCTGGTTATTTTTTATTGGCCTTAAAATGGTTTCGCGTATTAATATTAATAAAAATGTTCACGCCAAATCTTATTGGAAAAACGTTAGGGATGTGCTATAGAGGTGGAGAAACATCGATGCCAACATCTATGTAATCGATGTTTTTAAAATATCGGTTTCATCGATGTTTTCCCATCTCTACTCTGCTTTCCCTCTGCCGCAGCGCTGTTCACTAACATAGGAGTGTTATGAAAACGATGATCTAACATAAAAATGTTAGGAAGACGACGATTTAACATTGCCGTTCAGATCAATGTTTGGAAGAGCTGATATCAATAACAAAGCGAGAAGTTTTGATTGTTTCAAAAAAAGAAACAACTGAGGAGATCTATAAAGACGACTGGCAACACAACAGACCAATGTCAGACTGGTCAGTGACTGTGATCTGCTGTTGTGTACAAGCACCTACTTATAAATAAAAGTTCTTATAAATAAATAAAGTTTTGTTAAAAACAAAAACTGAATTTCAAATTTCGATGAAACATCGATAGAAACCAAAATTTTATTGATTTTCCAACACCTTTTGCCAAAGAACGGCTTTTGCGCTTACCAACATTGGCCATGCAAGAAGAGCAAGAAATTTTACTTAGCAGTTGGTAAATAAATAAAATCAGGCAAGATGAGTTCGGGGGCCATGCGCACACCGGTCTCGCAGATCATCCAGAGCAAGCACGACCAGGATGCGGAGGAGGAGCCGAAGAAAAAGTCGCGCGAGGACTGGCGCAAGGCCAAGGAGCTGGAGGAGGCCCGCAAAGCTGGAACAGCACCAGCCGCCGTCGACGAAGAGGGTCGCGACATTAATCCGCACATCCCGCAGTACATATCGAATGCCCCGTGGTACTACGGCTCGGCGGGACCTACGCTGAAGCATCAGCGTCCACAGCACGAGGACGAACAGGGAGAGTTGGACAAGAGGGCTCCTAAGGGTCTCAACACCACACGCATCATCACAAAGTTTCGAAAAGGAGCCTGCGAGAACTGTGGAGCGGTCACCCACAAACGCAAGGATTGCCTAGAGCGGCCGCGCAAAGTACAAGCCAAGTATGCCGAATCCATTGTTGTGCACGACGAGCATTTGGTCAATGAGGCGGCCGTAAACTATGACGAGAAACGCGATCGCTGGAGTAGCTACGATCCGGCTAATCACAGGGAGATCATCGAGGAGTATGAAAAGGTTGAGGAGGCCAAGCGGCAGCTTAAGGCCGAAAAGCTAAAGAACGGTAGTTACAACCTCATTCTAAATGTTGTCTCCATATCTCTAATATTTACCCCTTTAGACCCCGATGCCGAGATATCAGATGAGGAGGGCAATGAGGACAAGTACGTGGACGAGGTGGACATGCCTGGTACCAAGGTGGACTCCAAACAGCGCATCACAGTGCGTAACTTGCGTATCCGTGAGGACACAGCCAAATATCTGCGAAACCTGGACCCCAACTCCGCTTACTACGATCCCAAAACACGCTCCATGCGTGACAATCCCAATCCAGCGCTGCCCGATGAAGAGTGAGTTGCGAAAACATATTCAAGTAAAGAGATTCCTTAACCATTAAATCTTGCAGAGCTGAGTTTGCCGGTGAGAACTTTGTGCGCTTCTCTGGAGACACCACAGCTCAGGCCACGGCTCAGTTGTTTGCCTGGGAGGCTCATGGCAAGGGTGTGGATGTGCATCTGCTGGCCGAACCCACTAAGTTGGAGCTGCTCCAGAAAGAGTACGAGCAGAAGAAGGAACAGTTTAAGTCGAGTGTTAGTATTTAATTATGCCTTGAAATCCCCAAAGCAATATTTACAACTTTCTTTTGTAATTTCAGACCAAAACGCACATTGTGGAGAAGTACGGAGGCGAGGAGCACCTGCAGGTGCCGCCAAAATCGCTGCTGCTGGCCCAGACCGAGGAGTACATTGAGTACTCTCGCAGCGGTAAGGTGATCAAGGGCGTGGAGAAGCCAAAAGCGCGTAGTATCTACGAGGAGGATGTGTACATCAACAACCACACGACCGTTTGGGGCAGTTTTTGGAATGCGGGTCGATGGGGCTACAAATGCTGCAAGTCCTTTATTAAGAATTCATACTGTGTGGGTATGCAAGAGCCGGAGGGCTACTCGGATCAGCATCCCACCAGCTCCAGCTCAGCAGCAGCAGCTTCAGCAGAAACCCCCGCCCAGATCCAGTTTAAGGTACCAGAAGTGCCCCCCGAGAGGCCCGCCTCCGAAGTTGACTCAGCCCCGAGTTCGGAATCCTCCTCATCGGAGGAGGAGGAAGTAAAACCCGAGAAGAAAAAGTCTAAGAAAAAATCTAAGAAGCGCGAGAAGAGAAAGAAGGCCAAGGAGCAGCGCAAACAAAAATCCAAGCACAAGGAGGAAAAGGAGAAGACGAAGGAAAAAGAGATTCCTGAGGAGCTGGACGATCGAAAGCGCGCATACAACAGCATGTATGATGTGAAGGCGCCCACAGAGGACGAAATCGAAGAGTGGAAGAAGAAGCGGCCGAGGGCAGAGGATCCCATGCTGCATTTATGTAGACAATAAAATCAATCAACTTTATAAAATAAATTGTAACTTTTTCTAATCTTAAAGAGAGTGGAGTTTAAAGAAACGTCGTGTTTAATATTAAACGATAGCATACTGCTCGTAGAGCAGCTCCCTGATCTTGTAGTACTCCTCTGACAAACAACCTTCCATTGCCACCTTGCCGGCATCCACACGCCTCAATGCCAGTGTTCCATTGCTGCACCAGAGAACGCCGCCGGAGAACTCCGAGTTGATGTTGTTGCGCATGAGGATCTGCTTAAAGTCGGAGAGCTTCAGCTCATTGATGAGCACCGAGTTGTGGATGGGGATCTCGTCCTCGGCCAGGGTCTCCAGGGTCAAAGTCTTGCCTTCCTGCACAGCTGCATCCTGCTCTACGGTGACGTCCATGGGTGCTTCAATGGCCTTGACACGCATGCCCAGTCGACCATCAATCCACGCCACCTCCGCGTCCTTGCCCTTTTGGAACTGCAGCTGGGAAACAAGACCTTCGGTCAGGCGCACCTGGTAGATGTGGATCTCGGTGGTCACGTCAATGATTTCGCCTTTCTGGGGCGTAAACACGCGCGCTCCTACATTCTGTTCGCAGTGTTTGGCCACCACCTGGGTGCCTTCTGCTGTGCCGTGGATGACAATAACCCGCCGCGGTCTCAGCTGCGAGAGAATCTTCAGCATGGACTCGCCATCGGAGCGACCTTCGAAATCGATCCTCTGGATCTGGGCATTTACCTCAATGGTTTTACGCTGGTTTATCAGTTTGGTGGGCTTTTCCAGCAGCTGGACATCGTTGTCGCCGATGCCTCCATTGGCCTGTTGATCTGCTCCCACGCCTGGTTCCTCCTTTTTTACATTCTCCTTGTTCTGCTCCTCCATGGCTACAAAATCGTAGCCCCCCGTATCTGCAATGCGGTAATCGTCCAGATTGATGATCTCGCCGTACTCATCGTACTTGATTTTTTCCTCGTGATAGGGGAACATCACATGGTGCCGCTTGTTGGACTTAAAGAAGCCGGAATGATGTCGACCTTCTGGACGGACCACAATGTCGTGTTTTCCCGTGATGACGCTCATCTCAATGTCATCTTCGGACTCGGAGCTGCTCTCCTCCTCCACATCGGGTTTGACAATGAGAGGATTCAGCTTTTCGCCCTGTGTGCGTATGTATTCCTCCAACTCAGCGCCTTCTAGTTCAACCCTTCGCCTGACGTCCAACTCGATTTGCTTGCCCGGCGTGCAGTTATCCACCAGTTCCATGGCCAAAGTTCCGGGAGAAGTGCGTGTGGTTAGGATAATGCTGTTGTTGGCATTGCTGGCCCACTGTACAAAGAGGTCCCTCGTAAATCCGCTCTCCAAGTCTGGCGTGCTGGCCAGCACCACTTTTGGACCGGCGGGCAACTTATAGACGTCTGCCAGCGAATGGCATAGCTGGATGTGCTTGAACTGGAAGGGATTGTTGCGGGCTCCCTCAAAGGCCTTCGTGAGTTTATCGCTCATCCACTCGATCTGCGATTTGGCGAACTCAATCACGTTGTAGCTAACATTGTTAAGAAGGGCCAGCGAGTAGGCCATTAACCCGGACTCCTTATTCTTCCACAGCTGGTCCAACATGTGGGCCAGCTCCAGAACGCGTCCAGCGGTGTCCACGGCTATCAGAACATTGCCATTGTTGCGCACCGTCTGCAGGATGTTGGTCATCAGCTTTTCATCGCGTGCCCTTCTCCTGGCCTGCTGGTACTGTGCATTGTAGGCATCGGTGATCAGCAGCGAAGGTCTTTGCAGCCTGTCCAACTCGCAGCCGCTCAAGTGGCGCTCCTTCTTGTGATTGAAGTCGGTGGCATAGACTATATCCTCCTCGCCCACCTTGACGATCTTCCAGATGGTTCCTCCAATCATGTGTCCAGCATTTAACGGAGTTATAGATATTCCATAGCCCTTGCCCTTAAGAGACACCGTTTGGTTATATTTCAGCTGGGTGATCTTCTCGAAAGCCGTATCTACATCGTCCAGCGAGAACAGATCAAAGTCACCCATGTTGAAGTGCGACATGTACAGGTCGTACATGAACATCTGTCCCATTTTAAACACGGGAATGGTGGCGTAAATTGGGCAATTCAGCCCCAACTTGCCCACCAAGTAAGGCAGTGCGCCCAGGTGGTAGGCATCCGGATGGGACAGCAGCACTGCATCCAAAGTGTGCACCTGCCTGGGGATGGACAAAATGCATTATGTTTTCCTTAATTTTTCTTTCGTTACCTTTTCAGCTCCTTGATGAAGTTGGCGTCGAACTTTTCGTCCCATCCACAGTCGAGTAAAATTCGCACATCGTCGATCTGAAGGATGTAACAAGGCGGTGACTCGTCCATCGCTCCGGATATTGTGTGCAGTTTGATAATGGACGTCATTTTGGCCAATTAAACCGCCGGCACATTGGTTAAAGACGAGAAATGGTAAGAAAACTCGTAGTTCTCCGCCGGTCCAGGGATGCACAACAAAATTACATGGTGTTGCCAGACTTTTAATAGCTCATTGCTTTGTTTATACAGTAAATATCAGTTGGAGGAACCAGAAATTAGCATACCTAGAAAATCCAATTTTTTTTTAATTTGTTTTTATGGTAACAATCATATTATTGGCATTTATTTGGTAATCCTAAAACACTTTTTCAAATTTAATTGATATATAAAATGGCTTAAATATACATAACATTTTAAAACTACATAAACAAATGTATTGCTTGTCAAGGAAAATGTTTATTGCAAAGCAATCAGTCATTTATTGCCTTCTTTTTTGATAACCCATGACTCAAAGTTAATATAAATCTTATCTGCTTTTTAGATAAAGGAACATGTTTGCTCATACAGTGCATGCTCTTGAAAGTGTATTTGAAATAAAATGTTAAAATTATTTTCACAGTTTGAATAAAAAATAATTAATCCTGGTTCTTTTGTAAACAACATGTAATTTAAATTTTTTTAAATAAAGTTTTTATTTATTAGGAAAAGGTTTCAGATAAATATAAAAACGTAGAAATTTTACTGAAGTGCCACTGTAGTAGTCTTTGCGCGATTAACTGCGTCCCTGGTCGTCAGCTGTTATCGGCGAACCGCCCGCCAATCGCGATTGCATCCGGAGTAAGGATGCGGTATTTCGACCGATCCCGCTGAGTCTCCAGTTCCTGCCAACGATGTTTGCGTGGTTGTGGCTACGGAGCTACCGCACCTATGACCTGCTCTTCGCCGTCGGCCTGTTCACGCTCATCGTTTACCTGTGCCTGCCCTTCCGGTTCGCATCACATTATGATTACATCGAGGGATCGAAGATCGAGGAGGCGCTGCTGCGCCAGGTGACCCGAAATGTGTCCTTGCAGGAGGTGTTCGAGTGCACTTACTCGGAGATTATCTCGGAGAACAGGTTCGTCTACCACCTAGCCCACTACCATGCGGCAATGCAGCGGGGCGTCCGTCCAGGTGGTGAGTTCCGGCCGGAAGGATGTCAGGCCCGCTACAGCACCGCTATCATTGTGCCGTATAGGCAGCGTGAGGAGCAGCTCCACGCCTTCCTCACCTACATGCACAATTACCTGCCCCAGCAGTTGATCCACTATCGGATTTTCCTGGTCGAACAGTTTGACCACAAACCCTTCAACCGGGCGATGCTCTTCAATATTGGCGCCCAGGTGGCTGCGGAGTATGGATTTCCCTGCCTGATCCTCCATGACGTGGACCTCTTACCGCTCAACTCGGGTCAGATATACGCCTGTACGGAGCGGCCGCGGCACATGTGCTCCGCCCTGGATCACTGGCGCTTCCGGCTGCCCTATCGAGGTCTCTTTGGCGGCGTGGTGGCCATCAACACCGCACAGTTCCAGCAGATCAACGGCATGTCCAATCTGTATCATGGCTGGGGCGGAGAGGACGATGATCTCTACGAGCGCCTACAGGCCCTAAACATTGATATCTGTCGATTTGCGATGGAATTCAGTGAATACACAATGCTGAAGCACAAGCCGGAGCGGCCCAATGCGAACCGAGTGGCGCTCCTGAGGTCGGCGACCATGCGCCAGCACTCGGACGGACTCAACTCGCTGGTCTACAAGGAGGTGGAGCGACGAATGCACAGCCTGTTTACGCACATCCTGGTGGAGACCTGAGTGCCAGTGCCAGTATTTGTTATATTTAGCTTGTAGGCAAATCGTTTTCGTAGCCCAACCGCGGGTTTGTTAGTCGGTCATTTGAATTGTTTTAGAACTTGGGTGCACTTAGCTTAGTAACCGATTAGCAGCCGCCTTAGACAATGCGTTCCGAATCGATCGTGATATCTTATTCACTAGGCTAAGAAGCAGGAAAAGATGGGGAAGTCGAATCTGTAATTGAAGTACAACACGGGTGTTTCCAAATTACCAAAGGTATCAACCATGTTAAGCACGCTCTGCCTCTGCCAATAAAAAATGGAGTAAACTATAAAATGATATTGTTTTTTTTCCATTTAACTTATATTTGGGTTCGCCTTTTAATCAATATGTTGCTAAAATAAATTTACCCAATGTTGTGGGAAAGTCTGTTAAAGGAAATGACAAAAAAAACAGTTGGAGATTATTCTAAAACAAGATTTTAAAATTATACCTCGCCTACTTTTGAATGAAATGATGATTTTAAAATAAAACGAATGTTAAGAATGTACAATTTAACTTCAAAGTTGTTTTGAATTTATTTATTGCGCCAATCGGAATTTTTGTACTCATAGTCATAATTTTAAACTTCGTCATCGCCGTTTCTTATTAAATTAGACTCCCATTAAATTTGGCTTCCCGGTGTGGTAAGCAGAGTTTTTTTCAGCATAACAAATGCCTTACAAAATATTTACTTTGCAATTCTTTATCGAATTTTTTTCTTGAAATTATAAAAAAAAACAATTTTCTTTTTTAAAACAATATATTTTGTTAAAGATTTATATAACTCAAATATTACTCATAAATTACATTTCAATTGAATATTAAAATAATCAATAAACGATTTAAAAATAAAAAAAACGAAATTTGTCTGTACATCTTTCGCCTTTTTAAGAATGAAGAATACTATTATTTTATTACACCGAAAACCGTTTCACTGAATTGATATATTTTGTAAAATATAGTTGAAGAGCAATTGCACAATGCGTAAAATATAGTTGGTTGGCTATTTTGTCTAGCTAATAATAATACATATTCTATTTAACTATATGCATTCGTTCGTTTCACAATTGATATCGATTGCGGAATGTGACAACGATTTAGAATCCAAAGGACTTCTGTTAAAATCTACATAATATAATTTAAAACATTTCTAACAAACACGCACACATTTAGACGGGACATTCAAACTCTTGCACAGAAACATTTATGTATATAATATTATCTCAAATACGATGCTAAGTCTTTTTGCACGTTTTAAGTCTAAGGGACGAAAGCAATCAACGGATTTTTATGCAGTTTGATGTAGGACGATCTATTAAACTTTTTTATGATAATTTTTTTCTTTTCCACTTGTTTTTATGATAGTTTGTGTAAGTCTGCTCAAGGTCATATGATAGTGGAAGAATCATTTAATAATTATTATAAGCATAAGCATAAAAAAACTTTAATTAAGTCTACAAAAAGAAATATCCTAAAATACTCAAAGATTACTTTCGGCTCTTAAAATTTAAAAAACACGCAAATCGACGCAACATGGTTTATAAAGATTCCTTGAATATTAGTTATATGGAGTATGGAAATCTATCAATTGTTATTGGCTACGCTTTATCTAGTTTAAGAAGTTAAGTATATCCTGCTGGGAAAGAGCGTTGAGGTTCTGATTATCCGACGGCAACAACGGCTGTGATTGCGGCTGTAGCGTTGGAGCTTGGCTGGGTTTTCCCAGAAGTTGTTGCTGCTGATGCTGCTGAATACTGTTCAGACTGTAGCCACTTGGATAAATGTAGTTCACTGTGGGCTGCTGCAGCGTATACATATTGGCACCGTTTGTGCTGCTGGGTTTGGGGGCGACAGCAGCGACTTTTCCACCAGCGAAGGGATCTAGGTCGTCTAACGAAAAGGTATTGTTGTTGCTGGCTTGTGGCGAGGCCAGTTGATGGTTCATAACCAGCGGATTTGCACTGTGCCAACCATTGTTGGTCTGCATTTGTGTGCCGGCTGGTGCAGGAGCAGCTGCCACTGCAGTTGTCCCCAGACCAGTGAGGTTGCTCTGCATCATTGAGGAAAGAATGTCTGGCCGGGCTGCCGGCGGCGCCGATATTGTGTTGTGCGATATTCTGGAATAACAAAATGTTTCTTGAGTTTCAGCAGGTGCTGTTCGGTTCCGTCTTGATTGATTCCTACTTGAGCTGTTCCCTGGCCTTTACGGGCGCAATAGGAGCGGCGCTGGATGCTTTTGGCTGGGCCACTGTGAAACCGGAGAACATGTCATCGTTGATCTTGTTGCCATTGCTGGCACCATTTTGGGAGAGAGTAGAGCTCTCCAGCTCATTGGCCAATATTTCGGAAGCGTCTTTGGGTCTGTAAGGGGGAGGGTAAATGTTTTAAATTGCATTCGATATGTTTATATAAAGCAAAACTATCTCACTTGTTGTCTCTCTGTATGGTGGATAGTTGCTGCAGTTTCTCCCGCTGCTCCTGCTCTACCCGGCCCAGCATCTCCTTGATCAGGGCTATAATAGTGTTAAATTGAGCTATTGTAAGGCCGTTCTCCACACTTAAAGGTACTAGATAAGGAATGCATTTGTGTGCCATCACGTCCTTGGTTATGCCCAGTTTGGTATTGGTCATTGCAATTTTATAAATGCCTTAAAGGGACCCAAAATAGATTTATTTACTTTCCAAAAGCAGTTATTGATTTTAAACACTCACCAATAATTCCCATTATGATAGCGGGCTCGCGGCTTTGAATCTGCTGCAGGAAGGGCAGAATCTCATCTAGGACCAGCCATTTGTCCAGGTTCTCGAGTAGCTTGCCAATAGATATTAGACAGTTAACCTTCACCGACACATTGCTGCTCTGCAGGCACAGTTTTTTTATGCGAGGTAGCACCGAATTCTTCATTGCGTTGTAGTCGATCAGGGTGGAGAATGTGGGCAGCACCGCCAGACAGAGGTCCTGGATTTGGGGCATGTCGCATTCCAAGGAGCGGTAAAGCAGCGGCAGCACACTCTGCTTCACCTCCTCCGCCGGCGTCAGCTTCAGCAGCAGATCCATCTTCTGCATAAAGATCAGCAAGATTTGGATGGGATCTGTCAGCTTGAAGATCGGTTTCAGGTGCGGCAGAATGTGATCGCAGTATTCCCGCTGGCTGCTCATCTCCGCGATAAGTAGGACGTTGGGCAGCACAAACGGGATCATCGGCGAGTTGACGAACTCCTTGACCAAATACGGCAGAATCGAGTGCAAATTGACTCGATGCGGCAGCGTCGGAATGATCTGCGGCAGGCCCTTGTAGAACTTGGACTTCTGCAGGTTGTCCCACTGATAAAGCGAGTCCAAATAGCTCAGGGTCTTAACGCCAACGTCTTGAAAGTAAGCAATCTGCTTGAGTTCGTGCAGCTTTGGCCGCAGACTGGCACTGGGATGCAACAGCGCCTTGAGGCTCTCGGTCAGCTCGCTGGGCACTGCATTCATGGGTGGATACTTCCGCTGATTGAGATCATTAGCGTAGCGCCGAAAACTGCTGTAATCACTTCCAAACATCTTCAGCGGCTTGCCGGCATAGGTAGTGAAGATGAGCACGCCTAGGGATTATATAAAATATATGAAAAGCGATTAAGTGAGATTGATTTTCAACTTTTTAAATTTTGCCAAACAGAAAAGAGGTATAAGAAATCTCATTTAAACTTTATAGTTATCTTATTTAAATGGATTTTGTTGTCTTATTGCCTTTTAATAATCGCATGCAAAATGTTGGTTAAGTTATCTAAGGAATCTAAAAATAAATTGGCTTATTGTGAGTCATATAACTGATTTACGCATAGACAAAAATATCATTAAATATGGGTGCTGATAAAATCAAGGGAAACATATTCTGATTCTTTGTGCAATTACAAATTTGTCCTGCGGATTCAATTATAACAGACTTTTGTTTTCGAATGGTTATTTGATAAAGTCAATAAAGAATTCCTTTATCTCCATACTCACCCAACGAGAAGAGATCACTGTCCGGCGTGTTGATACTGCTTAAAGCCAGCTCCGGTGCCGTGTACTCCAGACTGGGCTGCGCCAGGACATGCAGCGAAGTGGTGTATTCCCGGAATGGCCAGTGGGGTGTGCCATCCGTGGCTGGCTGGTTGGCGATGCAGAAATCGAAACCGAAGAGCTTCCAACTCCGGTTCTTGTTGATCACGATCGTTTCGGCGCTGATGTTGCGGTGCACAATCTTGGCGTCTTGGTGGAGGAACTGCAGGCCATCGAAGAGTTGCAGCAGACCGTGTCGGATTTCCACATCGTATAGTTTCTTTTCGGAGCGCACATTATCGCCCACAACGTTAGCCAGTGAGGCAAAAACCGGCTCCGTGGCAAAGGCCAGGGAATCGCGGCTCTCCTCCAGCGGATGCTGCACGGTTAGCACATGTGGATGACGTATCTTGGTCAGCTGCTGAACGCCCCGTCGCAGTGTTTCCAACATGGTCTCCCTGTCATCTTTCGACCAGCGCTCCAGGGCCTTCTTCTCGAAGACAAAGACGGACACCTCTTGTTTTGTGCTCTTTTTGTGGCCATTGTACACCTTCCACATGAGTCCTATCCGTTGGGGATTACATGATATTAGCCACAATATGTTGGGTTCCGTATGGAGGGGAACGTTAAGTAAACTCACCCACTCCGGCGGTGCACACCTGTTCCAGCACCTCGTACTCCCGCGTCACATTGTTACCGGGCAAAACGCCGGACAAAGTGGACACCGTTTGCACGGCGGATGAGTAGAACTTGTTTATCATATCCATCCTGGCGCGAATTTGCAGTAACTGCGGGCCAGAGTTAGTGCAAAATTCTTTTTGTTTTAGCAATCAATATTTATTAGAGCTGGCAGAGATGCCGATGAAAATCAGTCGAAATATCGATAGATATCGATTGCTTTTAGTTCTGTAAATTGGAAGTACGTAGATAACATTTAGATTTAAATGTGTAAAATAAGATTTGAGTAATGGGTTTAAATAATAAGCCATTCACCACAATTCTTCGCTTTAAACTTATGTATTTTACATTTATACATTGTGTATATTTACATTTTACATGTAACAGTAACCAAGATCGCTTATCGATAATTTTTTAAGCAAGGGCGGCTTCTATTAAAAATTTCAATTTCATTAAAAAAAAAGGAATTTAAAATTTAGGCAGGTACCAACTTTATTTGTAACTATGAATGGAATTTAAACATTTTGGAAAGCTTAAAAAAGATTGTAAGTATTTAGCACAGATCAAGCTTCGGCCACACTTTGCATGCACATAAACAGAAAAAAAATTGAATATTAGTTAACTCTAAATAAGCGCTTTCCTAATCTGCGGCACAGAAGTGATCTCAGCCAGCATTCAATTTAAAGCGCAAAGAGGGGTTCAGAGAATGAATAACTTTGCCAATCCCAAGTCTTTGATTAAAACAAAGGAGGGGAATCCCTTTGCTGGTGGATCAACGGAAACCAATTCCACATCCCAAAATCTTAAAAAGCACCAGCTTCAGAACACATGGATCCTGTATTTTCTGGACAACAATCCCCGCAAGTCGTGGGAGGACGTGCTCACCAAGATTGGCACCCTCAGCACCGTCGAGGACTTCTGGGGCCTTTATTACCGCATCGAGAAGCCATCGAAGCTCAAACTGGGCAGTGATTACATGTTTTTCAAAGAGAACATCCGCCCCATGTGGGAGGATCCGATAAACCTGCAGGGCGGTCGTTGGTTGATCACAATCGGCAGTGCCTTCAAGGACGACTTGGATATAATATGGCTCGATGTTTTGCTTTGCCTAATTGGCGAGGCCTGCGACCACTGCGATCAGATCTGCGGAGCTGCAGTAAGGATTCGCCGAAAGGTCAATAAGATCTCCATCTGGACTAATGATGCCAAGGACGAGGAGGCCATCCTAGAGATTGGCTACAAACTACACGAAGTAGTGCGCCTGGTAAGCCACGCCACTGTTCAGTACCACGCGCATAAAGTTGATAATACCCAATCGTTGTATACTTTAAAGGTTTTCAACGGACCTTTTATATCGTAGTTCATATGGGTTGCCTTTATTAATGCACAAACATTATTGATATATTTTAAGATCCCTGAATAACTAATCTCGAAAAATTCTTTATGTCATACTAATATTAATTACAATACGCAAAATTATCGAATTTATTTTAATAAATGGATTAATTTCTGTTATGCATCTATAAGATACAAATATAATGTGAACTTCGTTATGCTTATTGTTATTATAAGCAACAGCGATACATCTTGAATGTTGTCTACATAAAAAATATTTCCATTAAAGTCATTTAAGTGGCCAAATTCACAACATTAAAATTTTATTTATGTAAGTACCAATTTTACTTTCAAACTGAAGCGAAAACAGAAAATTCCAATAGGGACACACCTTATTAACCACTAGAATTCGAGTTTAAAATGGTCGTTAGAGTACAAAAAACGAGAGGGGGAATAATTTGAACAAATGGATTCGGTCACACTTTACCCGCTTAATAAAAAGTAAACAAATTTCAACTGCTTACGGATAGAGTCAGCATAAACATAAACATAAACATAAAGAGTTCTAGTTTACATAAACTCTTTGCCACAAACCTAAAATGGAAGGCTTTCAGAAGAGGATTAACCTCAAAACAGTGCAAGAAACGAAAGCGAATGAGGGGAATCCCCAGGCTGCTGAATTGGCAGGAACCCTTTCTCCATCCCGGAATATTAAGGAGCATAAGCTACAGAACACATGGACCCTGTGGCTTCTGGATGTCGATCCCGCCAAGTCGTGGGAGGACAACCTGAACAAGATTGGCAGCTTCAGCTCCGTCGAAGCCTTCTGGCGATTGTATTACCGCATCGAGCCGCCTTCAAAGCTCAAACTGGGCAGTGATTACTCACTCTTTAAAGAGAATATTCGTCCCACGTGGGAGGACCCGTCAAATGTGCAGGGCGGTCGTTGGTTGATCATAGTAAATAGAAACTCCCAGGACGTTATGGACCTTCTGTGGCTCGATGTTTTGCTTTGTCTGATTGGCGAGGCCTGCCATCATTGCGATCAGATCTGCGGAGCTGTCGTTAGGATTCGCCGAAAGGTCAATAAGATCTCCATCTGGACTAATAATGCCAAGGACAAGGAGGCCATCCTAGAGATTGGCTACAAACTACGCGAAGTCGTGCGCCTGGGAAACAATACCTCTCTTCAGTACCGGGAGCACAAGAAGGTCGACTCTCTGGACTCCAAGTCATTGTTTTTACTCAAATAATGTAACAATTTTTTTGAAAAGCTTTTAAATGCTTAAAAATATCACATTTTTATAATCGACTCTTATCTTCATTCGTTGCGATGTTGTCAGAAACTGAAAAGGCTTTGTTGTAATCCGTAATCGGATAATGTTTGAGAATTAAAATTTTGATTTAAAAGGGTATGCATTTAATATATGTAAATTTGTTATAGTTTTCGAATGTAACGAAACAAATCCGAAACACCAAAGAGCCAAATATACCTAAAGTATTGCAAAACAATCCGCTTTTTAAATGCTTATCCAAATTGTCTAATTTTTGAGGCTGCCACCCCGACAAGGCTGTTTTTGTATTGTGCAATACGGAATGTGAATTTAAAATAAGCTTAATTGGTAATTATTTTTGTATTGTTTGTTTTAAATTACGATTACGATATTGCTCCGGCTGCGGAAATTCTGTTGGTGGTCTCAGAAACAAAGATTTAATAATCGCATTTGTATTCCTCGGATAAAAGCAATTTTTTGTTCAAATTACTGATGGAGTTGGTAGGTATGTATATTGGATATCACCAAATACTTTTGCTCAAAATCTGAGTTTCAATATTTTCTTTATTTAAAATAAATCAAAAATTGAATGCATAAATGTTGGTCTCAAATAAAACTTTCTTAAATTTCCTTATATAATTTATTTATTATTTTTCTGCGTCATTAATTATTTTCAATTATACGTATTACTCGAAATGATTTAAGAAAATTATTGGACTTTTCCGATTATAGAAAACAACATTTTTTAACTATCTTTAAGATCCTCGACAAAGGTAAAGTATATATTTGTGGCAGCTTGCGGCTTCTTGGTAAATATCCAGTCGATCATCAAAAGATAATCCCCAGTGGGTATGGGAGTAGGCAGCTTCTCGGATCTCAGATAAAAGTTCTTAACTTGTTGCAGACCCTAGTATAAAAGTTGGTATGTATTTTATTTATTTTTTTAGATTTTCCACCCGACTTACCACGTATGGACAGGAGTGATTGAGTGTCGAGTACTCTTTAAAAAGATCCCAAACAATACGAATTAAAGCGTTATTTCTCCGTCGTATAAACTGACAGCCGTCGAAATTGACGCTATAGAGCCATGGCTTGTAGCCATTGGCTCTTTTAAATAATTGGGCCTTCACTATTACATCGTGCACCGGATGAAGCAAGTTAGCATCGACATTAAGGCAGACTTTATTTCGATTCACGGCTCGAAGGCGACACACACCGAACTCCACCCAGGATTTGTTGTAGGACTCACATACTGCATTGGTCAGTTTAAAAATAACAGCACCCTTAAATATATAACACATTACTGAGGATGTTTGACGGGAAAAAAACAGTTTTTACACTTTGAAAATGCTCAAACAGCAAAATTAGCAGCCAAATGACCAGTACCCTCTTCATGATTTGGCTGCTAATGGAAGTGTGATACAAATTCTAAAAAAATCTCCTTGTTTTAGGCTTTGTCAACAAATTAGATACTCGTGTCTGTGCCAATAATTATAACATAATTATTTCTACGTTTATAGATTAGCGGGTAATCAATCAATTTTTGCCTCGTTAATTGACAATCTCGTAGCCTGAGTATTTTACAATATTTATTCTTTCCATTTTATATAAATGTGCATTTCTAGGCCCATTGCCTTTTAAATTTGACTTTGAAAAATGCCACAAAATGCATTAGACCCTGTAAGCCCTTAATTTTATAATCTATTCATAAAGCTAGTCCCAAACGATTGCGTACCATCATAATAATTGCCTTGACTGAGTTTTTGGAGCTGACCTTTGACCCAGTCAGCACGTAATTATTATTTAAAAGCCTCTTTGATGCGTTAACTTGGCTTTTACTGCCGTCCAGTTGAAGCTTCCCCACTTGTCAGCACTTTGAAATTGACGCCGGAAAACCTTTTTCCCCATCAAAGATTCGGGTATGTGAATCCCTAGCTAATTGCCTGCGTATTTTTTTCCCTCACTTGATTGCCAATTGATGAAAGTCAAATATTATTAGATTCGATAAACAAACAATTGAGTAACACTCAAAGTCGGAAGTCAAGTACACGCCAAGTTTAAGGCCTGCCATAGGAAAACTCTAAATTCCATTCTATCGACCCCCACATCTAACAGATTTCATTCCTATAGGAATCAGGGGTATATTCTATGTGAAAGAAGTATGTTAGATTTTAAAATATAAATCTTAATCAAATGTAGACTTAAAAGTCTTAAAGTTATATTTTATATTACAAAAATAATAACAATTATAATAAATTAAAGTGTTTATCGATTGTATTTTTCCATATAAGGTTTCCATAAAGTATATTTTTACAATTCTCTAGATTCTGTTTAAGATCTTTTGAGAATACAATTCTATTTATTATTTCAAATTTAATTGTTGATTGTTAAATCGGTGTCAACAATGCAATCAAATTGACGTCAGCAACGTCTGTAATTTCCATTTTAAATTAAATTATTGTTTAACTGCAAGGAGTGCTCTGTATCTAATTTCCATGCCAAATTAGATAAGTTATTTTTAAGCGAAGGAATGAATGACCGGGTATCTTGCAGTCGAAAACTCGGCTATTGTTTACATCTCGTTCCCCTACCTGTTTTCATTAATGGCCTGACAACACCTGTCAACCAAAAGTCATGTCCGTGTCGACGTCAGCCACTTGGCCAGTTAACTGCTGCCCCTTCCGATCCCCGATCCCCAAACTGCGATCCCCCATCCCCGACTCCATCCCCAGATCCCCAGATCCAAACCCACTTGAGAAGCATTTGCTTATCCCCGAGTAGAATTAATAGATTTTCATACATTTTTGCACTCTCTGCGAAGCACACGAAACCCAATCAATAAAGCACTCGAATGCATTTAGCTGAATCGCTTTGCCGGCTTCCACTGTACCCCATCCCCATCCCCATCTGCCTCGGACTTCCACGAACATAAAACCCCAGAAAACCCCACGGAACCCCACAGAACCCCCGGAATGAAGATGTTGCTCCATGCAATTCGGCGAGTTGTTGCTTGCACGATTTGTTGCCGTGGCCGACCGTCTTTGAACCCGCTCTGAATTTCAATGGATGCCGTTCATCCATGTCCATGTGTGTCTTCCAGTGTGCGATTGTGATGTGTGCAGCCAATGTGTTGGTAATTTTGCGTTCTAACCGTGACTGATATTTTTATACTCTCGATGGATGGAATTGCGAAATCGTTCGAAAAAAGCGTGGTCAACACAATAAACAATAAACAAATTCCCTAACAAATTATTCAAGGAAAAATGTTCTAAATTTAACTTTTTTACAGTAGAATTTGAATACTGTCATTTGTTGACTTTTCAATTAGAGAGTAAGTAACTTAAAACATTTTTAAGTTCACAGAAATGGTTTTATTTCAGTTAAGATCGAGCTGAATACTTTAAGCTAAAAACAAGAGTATAGAATAAAAGTGGAAAAAACAAATATTACTAATATACATTTAAATTCTTTCACATTTAGTTGTGTGTTTCTCATTTCTATTAAATTATTTTAAGAAATATTTTGTATTACTCCTCTGCTTATTTTAGAGCTTTCGACTAACATCCAGATGATATAATAAAATCTTAATGATCAAAGTATCTTAATTAGTCTTTAGAGTAAGAAATTTAACAGATATACTTTTTTTGAAGGGTATCCAAAGCATCAGATGGCATTTTTATGCTATAAGAACATATTGGAGACGGAGGCGCACGCTACGATGCGTTGAGTCATAAAATAAATCAAGGTGCTCGACACCAGAGTCAATAGTAAATCACGGCAGAAACGGCAAATTACCAGACACTAGCCCTCTCATCATGGAGTCTACTCGAATAATTATGCAGTGACGAGACGATTTTCCGTACTCCATACTCCGTATACCGAATTAGCCCTGGCAATTACCTTTCGGATTTGCAGCTCCTAGACTTTGACTTTGATTTCTTTTGGATGTCGATGTTGTTTTTGCTACTTCTGTTTGCCTGGCGTTATTTGCTTGTTGATTTGCCAGAATAACGCATGGCAAAAACCCGAATGACTTGGCAATTTGCTTAGGCTATTATCGCGATGATGGCGCTGACCAGTTTTGGGGGTGCAACCATTTAGATGGATTCGAGATTTCGGGCCGGATTCTGACGACGGCGGGCGACAAGTCCAAGGTCAACTTTTGTTTTTTTTTATTGCTCCATTTTGGTGGGTTCTTAAAATCCGGTTGCGTTTATTGCATTTGGATTTCACTGCGACTAAATGGCAAAGCCGCATGGTTATTGCGATACGATTACGCCATGGAGGTGCACGCTATTGCTCAACCCATAAACTTTTTATGTTTGATTAAAGAAACGATAATCATAGCAAGCTATTTAAATGATTAGCCAAAAAATTATGTTGAATTGCACTTTAAAATCGTTTTTACTATTGAAATAAAAAAATAAATAGATAAAAATATACTTCCTTATCTGTAAATCTTGATTAACAACTTCAAAAGTCAATATATAGTATGATAATTTTAGAGACAGGTGTGAAAACAGATTTCGCGCTTAATTTTCAATAACCCTTGGTGAGAAATTCAGCTTTCTTACTTTAAATAAATAGTTCTGTTTATAGGTATTGTCTCATTTCAACTGTTTTACCCATGTTTATTCACACAATTCCAAACCTAGTTTGCTGTGTAAATATATTGTAAACCATCCGCCTACGATTTACTTATAAAGGTAAGTCATAAATTCAAAATTCCCCACAAGTCTTACTTTTAAGTGACAGATTGTACATTTAATTAAATAGCATTTAAAAGGAATTACACAACAAAATCCTAGCCTTACACATTGTACTTATTAAGGCATCAAAAAATGTGCAACCCATTGTGCTTCCAAAATAAAGTAATTAAACATCAAAAGCGAATCATGTCATTGTCAGATCTGAACAAGATCGGATCATAACGTCGAAGTGTGCACTTGAGTGGCTTTTGATGAGGGCACCATTAATATGCAATGGTTGGTTCGCAAATATTGCTTTATTATTTTGTTATTTTGCATTTGTCATTAATGGGCCTTTTGTTTTGTTTTGCGTCGGTACAGCATTTATGCGAGATATATTCGGGTTTATAGACTCTGCGTCGTCTGGCTTTGTTTGGTGTGAGAAGATACTGCGTTGAGATACAGATGGGATCGGCGACAAAACATGCTGGGAATTACGTGATTGATGGCGGACCTGCGATTACCGCAAAAGCAGCTAAAAAGTACAGAACTGAGTATAGAATGCTTTGGCGAATATATTATAATCGCTGGGATATGTATATGCGAAATCAGTGAAATCTTGTCGCGTCTAAAAAGGAAAATCACAGAGCAAATGCAAAATTTATGAGCGAACTACGTCGAACGACGTCTCCGGGCGAACGGAGCAGGAATATCAAGTGGGCCGGGAATTTCGATTGGGATTGGGCGGATGTGGACTGCACTGGAGGATGAGTCAGCCCGAGGTCCGTGTGGGTTCAGCCCTGTCAGCCAGATCAAATTTTACAGATGGGGTCCAGGCTCCAATATTGTCTCTAATTAACCCTCAAGCCAGGTAAATAATTACTTTAAGTTGTGGAAAACTTAGCTTAGGGTTGGTAAAATAAACATTTGTTTTCACTGCCCGAGTATGAAACGAAATTATATACCAAATGGTGCACAATTTTTATGACAATTTCAGAAGCTGATTATTAAAAGTGCAATTAAAAGTAAACAACATTTTTAGATTAGGAACTCCCCTGCGTATGGGTTATATTTTAAAAATTAGTTTAAAGCCATTAGACTTTTAAATTTTTTTGGGTTTTAGTCTTTTTATATTTTTGTAAAGCTTAATTGACTTTAAATACTTCATACATCATATCTTCATAGAGCTCGAAAGTACATGATATATTAAGCCTTTCAATAAAATATAAAAAAGTCAACTAAAAGTTTTTGTATTGTCTTTCGAATATAATGTCATTAATGCCCTTAAGTATTTTTGTTGTTAATTTCGTCTTTATAAGTATTATATATTCTATATATTAAACCTTTTTACTTGAAACATGTGCCCCAATTTTTAGAATATATGGTATGGATCTTGCATTTTAGACGCCATTTTAACCCAACTGACCAGCTTTCAAGTGGGGTACGGTGTTAATCTCTTTTTTTTTAACGGCTCACTGGCTTTACGAGTTTTCATAAAATTGGACCATAATAACATTCGCACTAGCCAACACCGATGCTCAGGTGCGGTTAGTTACATACTTCAATCCGCAGTCCAAACTGCGCCACTCAATTTGGCTTGTTTTTTGGCGCTGCCGCTGCCGCTGCTAAGCTTCGCTTACCGCCCACAAAACGCTGCAGTTGCCGTCGCAGTCGACGCTGATCTGCCGCTGCTGAGCTGCCGAACCGCCGAACCACCGAATCACCGAACCGCTGAGCCACTGAGCCGCTGAGCCGTCGACGTCAGGTGTTGTGGTTTTTGCAAGCCGTGTTTAAGCTGAGTCTGTTTTCGTCTGCCTGGCAGCGCGGTTCTGGAACGCGTAACGCTCGTCTCGTCTCGTCTCGAAAAATAACTTTTTCCAACTCGGGACTTAATTCGGTTTTCGTATCGATTCGGATCGGATCGTGGCGCGCTCCCAGTTTTTTCAAACCTGTCGCAACTATTTTGGAATCCCTCTTTTCTATACACTTGTGCAAGATTGCGTGCCGCTTTGAGAAGCGCGTAAAAAACCAATTGGAAAAAAATATATTTCGAAAGTGGTGGCCACTCAAAAAAAGAGAAAAAATACAGAAATTGGCAACATTGGTATATCCCTGTGCGAGAGAAAGAGGAAGATTCGTGTGGCCCTCTGTAATTAGCCAACAATTTGTCGAAATCCACTCCACCGCCATCGAATCTGTGGGCGTGGGATCTGTGCAGCCAGCAATTCGGTGAGTCTTGAATTACATGGGATTAGAGCCAATCTGCTCTATTACTGCGCCACTCGGCGGTAATCGTATGACAAATGCCAATACGTACACGGCAACTGTAGTGGCTTTCTAAAAAATACCCAAAACGAGTTGGATTCGCTCCACAGGTCCAGGAGGGGCCGACAAAACCATTTTTTCATAGCTAACACACAGGCATTCACGAAAAAATGTGTGAAATTTCATTGAATTTCCCAAATTTTATACACAAACACAAGCGATTGGGAAATAATTCATTGTTTTGCCATTGCAATGAGAGTTACGGCAGGCAAAGAATTGATAATCACCAGTTGGATTATTATATTACCTGCGTGGTCTTTGTGTATATTCGAACGGGTTTTGCATATGGCCAAACCCAAAAAAATAATTGATTAGATTGGGAAAAACATTTGTTACTGGATCAGACTCAGGTTTTTTTCAAGCCATATTTAAATTATCTGTTAGCACTGTTAGTCTTATTTATTTATCAGAAAAATACCTGTGACATTTCGTTGCATATATATGGAGTAATAAATATTTTGAAAGGCACCACAAATTAAATCTGGGCAACAGTTTTATTTTGAAGTCCACATAACGGTTTAAGATAATAGATTTTACAAAGAATTGTGAATAAGGGATGCTTAAATTTTGATATTAAAAACTTATATGCATTTGCAAAATTTAAATGCATTTGAAAATGTTTCAGTAAAATGCCTTAGGAGTTTAAAATTCGTATTTATTATATATATTGTATATTGACACGCAATGAAATAACGATGCATTAATTATGTTGAAACCATAATCCGTATTTACTTAAGTTGCCTGGAAATATACAGCACTGGAAAGTTTTATAGAAAGCTTAAATAAATAAATAAAACAATGTTATTTGTGTTTACGTGTTTTAAAGTCCTTAATGGTAAACAGTTGAAATTTAAGTTATACAAAAAAGACTTTGCTGAGACTGTAAAGTCCTTTAAACAAACATAATTAAATGGTAATGAAATGCATGCAATGAAATATTTATGTCATGATTATGTTTATACCATGTATAAAGAATTAAAAAATTGGATTTATGTCTGCCGACAATAAATGCCTTTCAAGGATGTTAAGTCACACTGGGCGGCAATTAAAAATTGCGCTGGGAAAACCCAGCCACTGACAACACTTTAATTAAAGCTCGAAAAAATAGTGCTAAACTTCATGTCATAGCAATTCAATTAATTCGCAATTTATCAAAATACTCGTGCCCGGGCATTGTCAGTGCCAGGGCTTTTTGATTCGGCCAAACATATTTCATTTGTCCACCACAAACAACTCGGATTCGTGGATGGGAGTGGGTGTGGGAGTGGGTATGGGTATGGGTTTGGGTGGCTCTGTGGGCCGAAGAGGGGCGTCAAGTGGAAAATAATCGATGATGTGCCCGGGCACAATGCAAACATTGAATCAAAGTCAAATAGCATTAAACTTTTTGAACTTGCGTGGCGGGGCAAAAAATGAAATAATAATAAAAGTTTGCCCGCCTTGCGAGAGGCGTGAAGGCGCACATAAAAAAGGTGTGGGGTAGTGGGTTTTCGTGGGATCTAGAGTTTTTGGGATCCGACGCTGCAGTTTCGGGTCCCTCAGTCCCTCATCCTTGTTTTTTTTTTTTTTTGGGTTTTTTGGGTTTTTTTTTTTTTGGAAAGAGCGCAGCGTAGCGCAAATATTTGACAAATCCCGCGAAAAGTCTGCTTATGTTGTCACCTCGCTTCGTTTTTCGCCCGTTTTTTCCGTTTTTTCTTTTGTTCAACGAGAGGATGGTATAACTGAGATGGGATTTGCAGTTTGACTGGCACTGGGCCAGTCATACTGATTGGGATTGGCCGGAAGACAGTCGTCGGAACTTAAAGCGTTCGACAGTGTTTTCAATTTGCATGTGAAAATCAAAAACTGCATTTGCATGCATCTATCGCGGTGTAATTTATATTTCGCACTTTGTGCACTTTTTCGATTTGTTGTTGTTTATGCAACTTTGCGAGTTGCCTTGCGAATGCCAAAGGAAAGCAAATGCCTGCTGCCCCAGACTCTTACTAACGAGTGCAGGCGCGTGTCTGTATCTGTATCTGTATCTGTATCTGCATTTGTATCTGTATCTGTATCTGCAGCTATATCTGTATCTGTATCTGCAGCTATATCTGTATCTTGTGGATACAGCCCCTTGTATTCGAACAGCCGATCAGGTGAAGGCGAACGTAAATGCGCCAATTTGTATGCAAGCAGCATTAATCGAGGGGTAATCCGGCAGCAATGCATTGCACACGGGTCTCGGCACTCGGCACTCGGCTCTCAGCCAAAGTCAGAGGTAGAGGTAGAGCCAGAGTGTTTCGGCCTGGCCAAGAGGGGCAGCTAGCATTACGTGAGATGTGCAATTGCACGAAATTGATTTGCAATCGATAAATGTGCGAATATTGCTTCTGCTGCGAATTAGCAGCCAAAACAGCCAAAGCATTTGAAGCGACCAAAGACGCTCTTCGTTTAGCATTGGCCAAAGCGTGTAAAATGTGCATAAATCACACTCAACGACCACCTGGCCATGAATCTAATTGGGAACATCTTCATTTCATTTGTTTAGTGGCCAAGATGTGTTGAGTAATGTTTTCATTGTACCAGAATTTGTATCTCAAATGTCTGCACATTTTCAGCAGACAGATTGGAATCTCATTTGTAAATAAATTCAAACTCTTAGAACTTTACAATTAATCTGAAATAATTTTTGTTTTTATTTGGGTTGAATTCTAATCACATTTATGTTAAATTCCAATTAAAGCAAAAGGTTGACCTCTAAAAGAAATTGTGTAGTTATACGAAAAACACAGTGCGCTCAATTAATAGTTTGTCTTAATTATGAGCTGTTTTTCTGTGCGCTACATTTTGAATAATTTAATACTTAAAGCACACAGCAAATATGTTTAAAACTCTCACTCATATCTGTGCTGCTGTAATTTTAGTTTTAAGTTAATAATTTATCAAGCGCTTTCTATCTGACTGCTGATATAAATTGACTGTTCGTTAACTATTGATGATCCATTGATAAAAGCTTAACCAAAACAGTGCAATTAGTTATTTGTTTTAATGATATAATGTAATGGCAAAATGGTTTTAATTCGTTGTGAATTTGTATTCAAATATATCTGAATTTTCATTTAGTTGTCTGGAATTTTACTACGCAATGATGCTTCCTTTTTCTTATTTATATTTTGTTGGGCCTGAATAATATATATTTCTTTATAAGCTTAGCTTAGCCTGGCTTATAAAACTCGTTCAATTTAATGTACAATGTATTTACCACATCAACAATATCTATCAACTTTATTTTGATCGTTTTCCAGGCAAATTTAAGTCGTTCCTCGACCGTGTACTTGTGTGTGTATATCGTGGTTTGGTGTGCTCGCTTTGTGCTGCAAAAATTGAAAAATCAAACACAAGGAAAACCACTCGAGATTCAGCAGTGCAATCGATTGCAACAGTGGTGTTAGTACGACTAGTAGCCACTGACAAGGTCAGCACTTTGGCTTTTATTTGGGGCCCGGCGGTTGTCGCATTCTAAGCAAATCGCTTAAGCTACATAGCTATATATATATATATATATGTACATGTATTTGCCACGACGACTCATTGTGGAATCGTTGAATTGTCGAATCGTGGCCCGGCCGTAATACACGTATTAATCTTGCCTCGCTTCTTGTTAGATGTGTTTTAGACGCTTAGACGTTGCTTTTGCGGTGGCAGCTTTGGCTTTGGCAGCAACAAGTGTTTAATTGCGATAAATGCACCTGACCGCCTTGAGCCTGAGCTTGGGCTGAAACTCGGACTGGGTTTGGGCAAGGCTTTCTGGTTCTCTCAGAATCTTCGGTTGGTCGATTGGCCAGTTGGCCGTTGGCGATTGAAAGGTCAACTCGGCAAAGGCATTGAACGTGAACGTGGCCCGAAACTCTGCACTTAAAGTTGGCCACAATTTTTTC
This sequence comes from Drosophila gunungcola, assembly GCF_025200985.1. Classification (NCBI taxonomy): domain Eukaryota; kingdom Metazoa; phylum Arthropoda; class Insecta; order Diptera; family Drosophilidae; genus Drosophila; species Drosophila gunungcola. The sequence continues at coordinate 17,369,791 of NC_069139.1, forward strand.
CTTTCTGTTTGTCAACGTTTTTGGGCCAATTAAGAGGGGGCCCCATAACTTTTAGCATGGCCATTTAAGCATAAACCCCGGCCATGTACATCCTGTAACGGCTTTTTAATTATGCATGTCGCTATGAAATCGACGCTGGCCGACTAAAAGGTTTGCCAGCGCAGTCAACTGGGTCATTACCATGGCCTGGCTTTGATCTCCTGCTGATGGGGCCGTAAAAGACTTACTCCAACTGGTTATAAAGCAAGTGAATTGTCTTGAATGTAATGTGCCATAAAGACATAAATTAGAGTTTGGCCCAGAGACGAGGAAGATTTCGACCTCAGTTGGCTCAGGTTAGACATTTGCTGCCATTTTCGGGAGCACTCCTTGACCTTGTGGTGTATTATTAGGTTACTTGGGTCTCATATGCTCATAAACACTCCCTGTTTAAGATATTAGGTTTCTTTAAAATAAAATGGCTTAAATTAGGAAATAGAAAAGGTCTTTCTTTAAAAATTGTGCCTAATACTACTCCTTTAATATAACCCCTTACATAAATTATATTACTTATAACTTGCTTTAAACAATTTAAAAATATTATATTTTAAGTGGTGGGGTCTTATTCTAATAGATATTTTAATAAATCAGCTACATTTAATGAAGAAGCATTAACCAAAATAAAATATTGAGGGATTAAGAACAATATAATTTTAAAAAGTAAAGTTCGTTTAACTTAAATACTTGCGTCCATAACAATTTAAATGTTTTATTAATTTTTTCGTAATTTATAAGTTTATTGTATAATCATGCGGAAGTTTTCAGGAAAATTCCCAGACTTTGCTTTGATTTTATTTTACATTATAGAACATTAAAATCTTAAGTTAAATCAGAATTTTAATGTTCAATTAATACTAATTGAATTATTGCAATTGAGACTTGATTCGTCGAGTGGAATATTTTTGCCAGACTTTTGGCAAGTCATGTTTCCAGCTACAGATATTGAACAATGATTTGCATCATTTGGCAGGCAATAAACTGTAAGATTCGGTGTTCGATTTCAATCGGAAATCACGCATGCCGCAGCCAGTGGCTCGGATTGCTGGCAACTTCCTCGAGTTGCGATCGAGCGGAACCCTTAACCCACTGCCGCCTTAACCTGCCCTGGCCCGCCTTAACCCGCCCTAGCCCGCCAGTAGCAGTGAGTCACGGAGTGGAACTCGCCGTAATGCGAACCACAGTGCGTGAAAATGAGTAATAAAGGAAACATTGCCACAAATTGATGCACTACGCAGTGTGCTGCTACCTTTAATTGAATTATTAATTATGTACCTTAATGAATGCATAATTGAATAATAAACTACGTGCACACGCCTCCACAATTGTTGTCGGTTCGGTTGTGGAATCGTTTTGTGCCCTTTTGTTTTTTCACTCGCCCAGCTTCTGTTGTTAACCTTTTAACTTTTGTGCACCGAACCGACCGGAGTGAACCAATGTTTCGCGTAGTAAACATAAGTTGGGGCTCATTAAGTAATCACATGGAATATTCCCGCAGCCAATTAAACCAAAAAGCCGCAAAAGGGGCGCGGGGAATGGTAATCGGAATGGGAGTCCACCGAGATGGATAGACAACATCGCTCACTGCCGGATACAGATATATGTATATTGCGATACTGTTTCAGAGTTTCAGAGTTTCAGATACAAATACAGATACCGATGCAGATGCAGATGCAGATACGAATGCAGAATACAGACACCAGATACAATTAAATTCGATTCAGGAAGCATTTATGCAGTTTGCATACATTTAATATATATACCGAAACGTATGTATATGTATTTCCCATTCGATTGCTTTTTGCCCATCCATACACAGAAGCACTTGCAGCTATAAAACTGCAACTGAAGCTTCTTTGATGGAACATTTTTGAAATGCATTGTAAATAAATAAATGGGGAATTTCTTTAAATGCCAAACGTTTCCAAATGGTCCTTTTACTGAAATATTAGTGGGATGAAAAGTTTAGTTGGCTGTAATTAAACCAATCTTAAAGGATAAAAAAAATGATCTTAAAGTGTGATAACTGTTCTGTTTTTCACTTCTCGTCTGTAGTATCTGTTTTAATAATTTAATATTTAAAACCTCTTATTCAATTTATGAATTTGTTGAAAAGATTTAGACTTAGCTTTAATTTATCGGAAATCTAAAGTTTTCACAGTTTAATCTAGTACATCATCTCCTGAATGAAAGATCGCACATTTTCGAAAATGTACTCAGTACTTTTAATCCATTTTTTATCATAATCCCCAAATAGTACCAAATATTCAAAATACATTTAACTATTTTGATTTTCTATTGCGCAATGCTGAAATACCGTTATTCAATTATGAAAATAAAATAGTAAGTGCACACTTCATATGAATCAAACCGCATTTCCCCATAGTGCCTCCTGAACGACACATTATTGTATTATGTCAAAAATAATTTGAAAATCGTAGAAAAGCCGACATCCTTTGTTGTTGCCGTTGCCGTTAATGTTGATGTTGTGCATTTGTAATGAGCCAGCATTAGAGCAATCAGCTTGAATTGGTTACTTTGGACAGACAACCCGCCCCCCCCTGTCACACACACACTAAAATAACCCCCCTGCCACACACATTTCACACACCCCCCATGGTTGCACCATACTGGGCAATGCTGTAAAAAACAATTTGCAGACAATTTTCAGTGTTTCAATCAAACAGGTTTGACATAATTTCAGCAGCCCCACGAAATGTTGCCAATCTGACAATCATAGTCTACTCGGCCAGTTGAAGGGGAACGGGACTGGGAATGAAAATGAAAATGGGTGGCGGTGTGTTGTTTTTTGGGGGAACGGGACAAGTTTTCCAGACGTTGATAAACTGGCCAAACGTTTCAATCCCGACTCCATTCCACACACACGCAATTCCAGTTGCAGTTTCAAGTCTTGGCCAGGCCCGCCGGGCATTTGCTATTTGTATCTCGCAGATGCATAGATACGTGGCCAGTACAAAACGTGAACCGTTTTACACTCCTGCCTTACTTTGTGGGGGATTTTCGGTTTGTTTGCACAACTCATGCGACATTTGGCCGGTACTCCCCCCCAACCCCTTTCTTCTTCGTTTTTTTTTTTCCAATTCCACTTCATACGCACTGGCCACCATTGACCGTTGTCTCAGTTTCGTATTGCTTCCCAATTTATAAGCCAAAGCTTTGCCCGTTTGCGTGCGCATTTTGGCCACATTGACCAAAACTAACTTACTCGCCAACAAACGGGGAAAATATATCAGGAGAGGGGCTTGAAGAGGGGAAGATTTCAACTAAAAGCCAACAAGTCGCTACCAACTTCCCATCAATAAATGAATACCAGGAACCGTGGTTGCTGATTCATTTGACGTCCCATAAACAAACTAAGTACTTTTCTATGTACTAAAAATGTATATTTGTGGTGATTAATAACGTTTCCATTTTTAAAAGGATATTAAAAATGCTCACCGTGATTAACAAGCAACTATGTCACCCAGAGCTTACCTTTAAAATATAAACAATGCATTTAGCTGTCTGTTAAAATAATAAACTTCTTATACTTTAAAATCTTCATTACATGTTTACATTTCAAGAGTAAAGAGATAAACTTAAATTTTTGTAAGTTATGATTATATTGTGTATAAACAGGTTTTGATTTGTTTTTTTTTTTACAATTTTAAAATATATTGGAGTTAAACTGATTATGATTAAATTACAAAAGTCATATAATCACATAAAAATGAGTATATGCTTACGATAACTATGTTATTTTTCCTTTCTATCCTGATTCCAATTTCCATATGATCTGAAACCACTGTTGCTCAGCTCCTTGGCAGCTCTCATACATTTGCCTGCGACTTTTGTGCTTTGGTAATTTGTTTTAAATATTTGGTTAAAATATCATAACGCACGTACGCTGGGCCACTTGTACGTGGTATCTAACAGATAGATGTGAAAATAAAAGTTGTTTGCTTTGCCACCAGTACGGCAACTGCAAGGTGTGGTGCCGGGGGGCCCCCTAAATAAGATTCTCATGGCAACTTGAAGACGAGGAAGGGGATCCAGTGAAATTGTGACCAGCGATCAGGGCCTAACTAACTAACGGGTTCCGGATACGTGCCAGCCTATCCACCGATCTGACTGTGAATCCGTTCGATCCAAATTCGAATTTCTTTCGATTCGATTCGATTCGCAACTGGGGACATTGTTATGCATTACGCGCCCAAAAAGCACCGTCGAAATGCGACGTGTGCGCGGGTTTTGTTCCTGTGCCGCGGTTACCAATTGCGACCCAGTCCCAGTTTCGAAATCTCCCGGCTTTTTCCACACTCTACGTGACAGCATTCGGTGGGCGACCTTCGGGCCGAATCGAAAAAATGTGCATAAAAATGGAAATGGGTGTAGAAAGCCCGTTGGCTTTTTTACACTACTGTGTGAATAACTAAATATATGTGCCCGAACTAAGTTCCTAAAATCATAAAAGGGTTAGGAGCTATATTTCTATCTTGGCTAGCTATATTTCTGCTATCCTCTAATCAAATCCGTGTCTTAAGTGGCCAAGAAGGATTCTTTATTCAAAATATTTATTTTTTTTACAGTTTTTATATGTAGTAAACACATTTTTTAATCGAAAATAAGGCTTTAATTGTTGTTCTACATCTACCACACCTTATAACCATTAACTCGAAATTTCAAGCCTGTTAAAAATTAATTGGAAGCACCTATGACTGGAAGTAAACAGTACTTAAAATAAATATATACCTTCCATCACTGCTAACTTCCTACAATTAACACTTGAGTAATTCGTTAGTTTAGTGAGCACTTTAATTGTCATTTCGATCATGACCGGTAAGACGCTACTCAACTTGATTTATTTATTAGGTAATGCCAGACTATTGATTAGTCAGGTATTTGAGCGATTTGTCTGGAAGCTAACTTTCCATTCGCATTTGCACATTCAACTCGTCCCTTAGTCCGTCATAATTGATGCATGCCAGCGATTAAGCCATTACACGAATGATGCTGTTGGCCCAGTTGCATCCAATTGATAGTGGCCAGAACAAGGGCCAGAACTGTTGAACCAGTTACCAGGGAAATGCAAGGCACCGAAGCCAAAGCTATCGCTATAGATGCAGCTATAGCATGGCCAAAGCCAAAGCCATGGTCAAAGCGGATAACATGCCGATCATATCGGTATGCAAAGTGCCTCCGGGTCCTCTGATTCCACCACGAGCAGCCGCAAAAAAGAAGCTGGAATAAAATAATATAAAATGGAATAAAATAAGAGCCAACAAAAACCCCGGGAAAAGAAGTTCCCTTGTGGCTCGAAAATTGCAATACCCTAATCAATAGTATTGACCACTTTCGCATATCAAAGTGAACAGAGATTATACTTTCAAACCCGAATTTAACAGTCAAAGATTTATAAATTACTTAAAATATTTTTGGACATTGAATGACAATGACAATATGAACACAAGTCAAGAACCGTCTGAAACAAACCTGTTTTACTTTTTTGTACGAGAATATACGGTCAAGTTGACAGGCTTTTGTTTTCTTTATTACTGCTTACCTGTTGAATTAATAAATGATGTTCTACTTGTTTTGCTTTTAACGTTCATCTTTTTCAAAAAGATGCAGCTATATATTAGTTCGAGATTTTTATGGAGATGTAGAGAGAAAAAACTGGTTTGAGAATGTATGGATAATTGCAGAGTGTAGAACAATGCGGAAATTTGGAATTTAAAAATGATTATATTATTATGTTAATAAAAATAACTAGTATTCTTAGTCTTAATAAATTATTTTTGACTACGTTAAATGTTAGTTGAGTTCAAATCCAAGTATGCCCGTTTTCCTGTAGGGTATCGATAGTAATGCATGCAGACATACGATATTGCCGACATGATGGAAAATCATAAAATCAAAGAGGGCGGGGAGGACTGCAAAAGAAAAAAGAAAACCAGAGGGCCGAGGGATGGGTGATATTGTGCCATTTGAGGGGTTTTTGTGGGCTTGAATTAAGCGAAAGGCTGCTGGACGAACAGTGCTGAGCGCAGCAAGACAAGAATCTAGTTCATGCTTTAATAGCATGGGGCATTCTAAAAAAAATATGTATGTGCACACGCGCTGACAAACTGTTTTTGCATTTAAATATCTTGTTATTTTTACTGCCGCCGCCGCCGTCGCCGCCGCCGCTGCCGATATTGTTGTTGTGTTGATTTGCTTAAACAAATTTTGTCAACAAGATTAATGCTAATTGAAGTTTTTCAACTTGCCTCGAGTCGATTCCGAAGTCTCTTGTTCAATGAAAGTTTCGGTTCGCCTTCAGCAGAAGTTTGGCCAAGTGCGAAAAGTTACCAACCGAAACGACAACGAACAACATCATCATCCGTCGTTGCTGATAATGATGATGATGACGATAATATAATGATTCCTGGGATGCTGGCGCGGAAGATGATTAACTAGTTGACGTGATGGCTGCGTCAGTTGATCATGACTTTTAATTGGTAAATTACTTGTCCGAGATTCTATTAATGGCCCTGTGGAGCAACTAAGTAAAAAAAAAGTAACTGCTGCCCAGGGAGTGTCTGCAATTAACAACTATTAAGTGCCTTAACATTGAACTTAGCTGCTCTTGAATCGCTTCGCTCCAATTAACACCTGACCAACTTACTCTGTGACTACGCGTTTTTATCGACTTTTGGGGCAGGTTTGGCTTGTTTGCATCCCAGTGAATACTCCGCGAAGAACATTGGGAGTGATTAGAGACCTTTACGCCACTCTAGAGGTTGCATTCATTTAGATAGTGCCAGCGAAGATCTGAGGGGACTGAAGGGGATCTGGTGATGTGAGATTTAATCAATGAGGGTGCCATTGAAGTTATTTACAAAATTTAAAAGAGCTTTTTGTTAAGTTAAAAATTCGTAAAAAATGCCAAATGAGGAATTAAGAAAAAAATTATTTTATTAGGATTACCCATTTCTGGTAGAAAATAAATTAAATAAACACTTCAAACAAAGCATTGAAGCTTTTATAAATCCTTCTTTATTTTCCTTTATTTAAGAGTTTATTAATAATCTCATTTGGCAAATGTAATTTATATAAGCGGTTTTACCTCAAGTCAAATTAAGCAATTAATTAATTTAAATTAATTTGCTTTTCCATTTTATTTCCCAGCACGATGTTCAATAAACTTTATTTAACACTGTAAATATGTTTATGATATCGCACAATTGGTTTGAGCTTTTATGAATGAAACATTTCAATTAGCACTAATTTGCTTTTTAAATTAAGATGTTTATCTAGTTAATTTTCTGAAACAGAATCATGTTCATTTTGCAGCTATAAACTTAAATAGCTAACCGAGAATAAAACAGTTTTTTGGTAAATATTTTCCACTTTTGCAGCAAGGGAATAAATGCTTAAACAAACATTGTGTATAAAAGAGATAAGTTCATTACCAGAATTTTACCTGGTATCCAAAAATTCACTCTGTTGCGTGTCTCAATATTTGATGCCTTTATAGGAAGCGTTCATATAGCATTTTAAAGCAAGCTGCGGATAAAGGTTCATAGGGGATAAAGTTAATTTATCAGCTTTAAAAATTGTTACCAAGGGCAGAAGGGTCTGGGTGTGGATGCCATGTCCTGTATCCCTGACCATTTCCATACCCATTCCCATCTTCGATTGCATTTGGCTGGGGGATTCATTCAATTTCCATTCGTCATTCAATCGGGCATGCAATTCAGTTATGAAAACCGAGTGCTGCGTATTTATTTTGTATCTGTGTATCCTGCCCCTGCCCCTGCCACACACACACATACGCAAGCGAACACAAATTTGTTTGCATTTATGAATATGTATCCCGTCATAGACTCATTTTTATGGGTTCCTTGTTTACTTCTTTATTTCGATTGCGTTTTTTCTACGCTTTTTTCGGATTTTCTCTGGGTAGCCTCCCATAAAGCAGTTTCCCTATGGGCGTGGCCTTTCTGTGGGCGCAATGCAGGCACACACACTCGCACATAAATGTTTGGCCAACGTTAGCTCCCCATGTAATCGATTTAATCATAATCCAGCTTTTACTATTTATTGTTCTGAGTTATAGTATAAATATGTATGCGGGCTGCATTAATACAAACACAAAATATTATCCCTCTTGCTATTGTTGTTACTTTCCGCTCCGGTCTGATTTTGTTGCTAGCTGACTTTGGCTCCATTGGAGCATATTTATGGTTATAGTATGCATAACTGGAGGCAACCATAAAGTAATAATATGAAAGCGTCCAGCCCCATACCGCCTCCATCCGATTTTATCCTTCGTCTACTGTTTCAGGACTTTTGGGATCAGGGGGCGGGCCAAGGAATTCGGGGGCGTGGCAGCGTTGGTAGTGTACAATCATTGATTTTGGTTCAACTTAGTTTTTCTTATGCAAATACGACGAAGGATTTTCCATTCTTACCCTGTCCGCACACTCGCCTATACATATACGTATAAACTATATCCTGACTGGCAGTGTGTGTTAACGCCAGTGGGCAGGATATTGAAATATCCGGTTTATGCTTAAGCATTTATTAAAAAATAAAAAACACAAGCAAGGGCTTTGAATTGATCTGATCGGAGCCCATTGAAATTGTTTTTGATTCAGCAGTTGCAATTGAAAATCTACTTTATTTTACTTTCACCTAGGTCACATTTCTGTGTGTGTCTCTTTTTCCCCAACATACTCTTTCTCTTTCTAAGGCCACACATCCAGTGGCTGATTAAGTTACAACAGAGATTCCGGAATGCAGATGGCTTTGAAGTGCCTGGCTATAAACAAAAGCTGCCACTTGATAAACTTAATATGTTCACAATTTCCATTTCATTTGCCCCATTTTTTGTTTACCTCTGGCATAAAGCATTTTAAAATTGATTGAATCCAGATAGAATTGTTTCGTGTAGACTTGTTAAAAATACATTTTTGTTTATTAAAAACCCAAAGTTTATTGAACGCACAATGAACCAAAAGTATTTAAAAACATTTCAAAACCTATAATAATAAATTCATTTCTAATTATTCAACATTGAGGGTCCATTTGGTCAGGCCTTTAAAAGTTACAAAAGTTTCAAATTACCTGGCCGTAAATCCCAATAATCTCGACACTCCTTTCGCCAATTTTCCTTGGCAAATCCAAAAGATGAAAACATACTCAATTTAAATGCAATAAACAAATGTACACTCGCCATTCCGTTCTTAACTTTCCAAAAAACAGATTCGGTTGAGAACAATGTTTGCATTTGAAATAAATGAAGTAATAACTTTTATGCGATGTTAAACATTTTTATGCAGTCCACAAACATTGCGGAGGAAACATTTTGCTTTATGGAGATTTTTGATTTGCAACAAGCAAAATAAATTGAATGCAATTTGTGGGTAGCATAAAAATGAGGGAAAATACATTTAGCCCCGGGCATTTTGGGCGGCGTAGCGGGGTCTAGACTCGAGGTTGCCGGGGCTGAGTGCATGTGTGTGACTCTGGTATTATCCACAAAATTCGTCCATAATTATATATGTGGAGGAAACTGCTTGTGGCCACGACCAGACACAATTTTGCAATGTTTCTTTTTTGCCTCTAACTGACCCATGTAGTGGGTGCAGCAGCCACAAAAACAATAAATACAACATTGGCAATCAGAGGAATTAACAATAGGGAAAAAACACTGCAAAAGCACTGGCAATACAATGGATGATCATCAGGGGAAAAAAAAGGGGACAAAATGTCCAAACAGAGAAAAGGGTCAACAATTTTGCTTTGAGGGCAAAGGTCACCCCTCCGCAAGTGATAAAAAGTAATGAACAAATTGCTACAACAACAGCCAGCACTCGTAAAACATCTTTGTGCTACTTTGTGTGTGGGTCAGTGGGTCGACTATTGTTCTTCGTCTTCGTCTTGGTCCTGGTCCTGCTTGTTCCTCCTAAATTGGTATATTCGGGGCGTATTCGATGCTCTGGGCTCGACGTTACTAAACCCTCTGGCAGTAGACTCAATGAATTGGGCGTCACACAAGCAGTCAGAGAAAGAAGTCATCGTTTAACAGAGCATAGCAAATGATTTCCTACGACAAATTTGTCACACACACAAAACAATGTGCACGCACAGAGATACAGAGCTGCAGATACAGATACAAATACAGATACAGATACTTTGACAGTCCGCAGATACAGCAAGTTGGGGCACAAAAGGAGACGGATGAAGGAAGTTGGCTGAAGCAACAGTAAATAACATGCACAATGCCAAGATAAAGTGGCAAATGAGCAACACCAACAATGCCAACAATACCAACAATACAGCCGGTACAACTACACCAACAGCATCATCAGTGAATATCGAACAAAAGCTCTCGTACGTGTTAAGCACTCATTGCTGTCAAACATGCCGCGCACTTGACGAAGAAGAATGTTGAACGCGACGTGTGGGAAAGCGAGCTGTAACTGTAGCACTTGCGGCTGATGGCCATCATAGCCAGAGATGCCCGTGGTGTCTGCGGGGTCATCAGATCAGTCAGATCAGTAAAAATCTAGTATTTGTTTCTCTAAACATATAAAAACCTTATTTGAGGATCGATTCTGTATAACATAAAGGAATACACAGAGCTCCCCATAGAAAATTGTATTACTTTGAGAATTACATAGGTAATTAACCAGGTTTTTAGATCAAATACTAAACGTGATTTGTTAAAGATTGAAATCAAGCAAATATTAGAGCTGATGCAGTATATGCGTGCCATCAATTAAAAATACAGTGCTCAGTTTAATAATATAGCACGATCGGTGTGAAGAATGAGCCAAGGTCGAACTTTTTACTGACTTTACTGATTTTGTAAGTCAGCAACTTCACGCTTTAATGCTTAAAGCAGTTTTGAATAAAATCAAAACATACTTGTTGGCTTATGTGGGCTTACGTTACAAATGCAACTAATCAATAACTTATAGCTTATTTAAACTGCAAACATTGGGATGCAAGAACATAAACAGAAAATAAAAATAAACAAAATAACAGGGCGTGCACGTAACGTAAAAGAAAACAGTAACAATAATTTTTATGAGATCCTTTAGTAAATGAAGATATGCCAATAAAAATAAATTTTGTTTTGACCTTACCTTAACATTTGGTACCAAGGTCTCAGTTTCAGTAAGACATCCTCTTAGCTCTTGGGCGCCACAAAATATTAAAAAATGATTGCCTTGTTGGCAGCGAGCAAGTGCTCAGCTCTAAGAGGCTGGGCCGCACCCACAACATGCCCCTTCACATCTACATCCTTGGATTCACGCCCGGCCGACACGCATACGCCCCGTGTGACGCGACCGACACTTGAGCCGGCAATCAGGCTCAATCGTTTGGGCCAGGACGAGCCAGGGAAGAGTGGGGCAATGGGGCTTGCAATCTGGGGCTGGCACTCACACATTCGCACGTACGAGGGCAGCAGCTTTGAAATGTGAGCTTTTCCAGCAGCAACAGCAGCGGCAGCAGCAGCGGCAGCAGCACAAACAACAAATATAAATCGTTAACAATAAATAATCGTCTATAAGAGACGACATTTGTAGCTCCGTTTTGTTGTTGTTTTTGTTGCTGCCAGCTTGATTCATTTTTGCCAACTCGGGCGCTGCTTTATGCATTTGTAGTCGTATTTGTAACACAATTGTTTATACCACTGCGGCTTGTCGTTCTGTTCCCTTTGCCTTTGCCATTGCCTTTGTTGCTTTGTTTTTATGGCCAACCCACCGCCCATTTGCCCATCGCCCTTTTGCCCATCGCTTGGGCTATGGAGCATAGTTTATTGTTATTTTATTGGGGAGGGCCTTCTTTTAGGCTTTCGCGTGCTTAGTAAATAATTCGTGCTCGGCGCGTTTATGACGTGATTTCTTAACCGTTTAACCACCGCCCCCCCCTCCCCACGCTTTGCTACCACCACCACCCTCTAAGTGGGTCGATCCCTTGCCACGCCCCAACGCCCCTCCTCACTCTAGTTGAAGGCATGTCGCATGCCACTTCAAGCTCAAGGGGCTGCAATTTCAATTTGCAAGGAATTTCCATTATGATTTCTCATTCCATTGATACGCTTCGCCAAATTGGGTATAATTCCCTAGAGGATTTCGCTCAATTAATCTTTGAATGCTTAATACATTTCGTAATAATACAATTAGGTAATTCAAATATTTTTAAACAATTTTATAAAAAAGTTATTATTTTTTTTAGTAAAAGCTGTTGAAATATAATGAAATTAAGTGTCAAAAATATGATATTTATTTGTTTCTTATATTATTCGCTAATGAAATTGAAATCACTTTATTACATATTTACTCCTAAAAAAATATTCGAGTTAAACATTTTAATAGGTAACTCTTTGCCTTGTCTTTAATTAACCCATTTTTAGGTCAGATTTTTATATGTGACTGCATTTGCGTAAGCTTAAAGTTGGAAACGCTTTTGTTTTAGTTTAATTGGAAAATATCATAGTTTATGAGCAAGCGCCAAACAAAAATGTTAAATTACATTCAATTATAAATTACACAAATTGGGGCAGTGAGAGGAAGATGAAGCCATGGAGAGAGGGAGACAGAGATAGCTATTGAAAACGATTTAAATGTTTGCTTATTTATTAGCGCATAAATTTGTTGTTGTATTTTATTATTCCTTTTTTTTGCCGGGCCTCTTGTGCATTACATGCCAGCGAATGTTGTTGCATTGATTTGTGCCGTGATTTCCACTATTATGGCAGCAATAAAATCGCAAGAGAAGAAAAAAATAAACCGATTAATTAATATAAATTATAGCGGAGCGCGTTTAATTTATTTATATTTTTTATTCGCCTTTTCGCATTCGTTACGCTTTTTTGTTTTACGTCGATTTTGTAATGTCGTGTTGCTGTAATTGTTGTTGTCATTGATAATGAGCGAATTATGTAATTACAATTTGTAAACGTGTGTGTTTATGTATGCATGTGGGTGTGCGATTAGTTTTTCCACAATTTTGCAAAAACTGACCATAATTAACAGGTGTAATAATGGTGCAGCAAACAATTAAAATTTATTTAGAAATTGTTCAAGGCGGTTTTTGTTCATTGTTAATTTTATAAAAAATTTAAATTAACCTTATACATTCATTAAATAAAAAATGAAAACAATCAAACTAAAATAAATCATAACAATAATCAATTTATGTTTAATTAATGAGAATTCAATTAATCAAGCATCACTTTTAATTGATTTACCCTTGTTTATAAAGGATTTAAAGGTGGAATTTGGGTTACTTCGTAGTCAATTGTTTTACTTGTTTATATGTGAAAACTTGTATGTTGTCTGCCATACTACGCCTGAAAAATACTATTGAAATCTGGAATCTGTAAGGGAATAATATGATTATACAGTGTGAAGTTTGATTTTTAAAGGGCTTAAAATCGGAATCAAATAACTGGGGGAATTGTGAATCAATTCATTCATTTCATTTTATTTTATTGGGGCTTTGAGTAACCGTTTACAGTTTATCCCCTTGGGTCAAACTCATATTTAACTGCATTTAAACCCCATTTTATTGTATACATTTTACCAAAAGCTCTCCGGACCATCATAAAGTGCCAGCTCTGGTTGCGTGTAGATGAAGATTGGTAATTTGCCTATTCAATTTGGCTTTGATTGCTGTTATGGCCATGCGAAAATGCGAATATGAGGCAATTGCTCGGCAATATTTGCCCGGCCAATACATAAACGTTATGGCCAGCCGCACAGGCATAACCGAAACTATTTGGTTAAACGCTCGAATTGGCCGGCAGCTCAGGTGTGGCTGGGTTTTGGTTACCTCAAAAACGTACGAGAATGGGAATGTAATCGAGTGCTTTACACGATTGTGACGCAGGCGCAGCTCCGCCAACCGGAAAGATATCCATTGATAGCACTCTCATATATATTCGAAGAGATATCTGTACAAGATCCAAGACACGTAGCCTCGCAAAGTTTCATTAATTTAATTGCCGCAAATGTTTGTCACTTGTGTAAGATTCGTAATTGGATATTGCGAGTTCGCACACGTTTTGCTGGATAGATACGTGTAATTAGCATTTTCCAGAAGCTCGAGGGAGGGGAGTGTCGAGAACCTGCAGTTTGCTCAATGCAAACAAACATCGGACGTTGGATAAAGTCGTTAAGACACCGCATTTCGCCAACAATAGCTAAACTTCGCAGTTCCCATCGACTGCAATTACTACTGCCGACCCACTACACACTGCACACTACACACTACCCACTAAGTGCTCGAGCACACACATATTAACCAAAGGTCATGGGAATGGCTGGTGGTTCCCTAGAAAGGGAGGACTCCCCCTAATCCCTGCTTAATGGGGTCTGAAAGAAGGCTTCTTTCATTAGATCCCATCGGAGAGATTCATTTGAGCAGCTGTTAATTGGCATTGGCTGTCATTATGCTGCACGCCATAAACTAGACGCTGCTGTCACAGACGACCACTCAATTTCAATACCATTGCGGCTCATAAAATGACGCATCAATATAATCAAAATTATCATTACACCCCGCATTGAGTGGCCTGGGAAATGGAGTTCGACAGGATGGCAAATGCGAGATGGCAAAGAGAAGAAAAAAACCAAGGGGAGCCGGGCGAGAAGAAGCCACAACAGCAACGATGCATAAGCGACATAAAAACTATAATCAATATCCATATCCATTAGCGTTATCGTATCAACGAACTCGAATAATAATAGCGTACATATGTATGGATGTACGGTGCTGGCCACCGCAGACGCAGCACCCGGACCCGGACCCGTACCCGGACAACTATACGGACACGGCCACCGCCGATACGGACACCGGATAGGAAGCCCATGCCCGGCACAAGGATACCCACCCGGACACCCCGTGGTGCTCCGGCCGCCCGTCCATTTGTCTTCACGTAATTATCTTTTAATAGATTTAACGAACATTTTTCGCACCGACTCTTTGCTTGTGTGTCAACCCAGTGACAACAGCAAAAGCAACAACAACAGACGCACAGCAACAGCGGTATTAACAACTAGCAAAGAATGAAATCGGTAAAGTCAAGGGAGTAATTTGCCATGAATGTGCTATACCCTATTGGAAATATAGTTTATTTAAAATAATTATATTTTTGAAATCCAAATTAAATTAGTTAAAAAACTTCGTAACTATTAAGTTTCCTGTTTTAAGACATAAATCATATTTTGAATGATAACAAGATTTGATTTTAGTAAAAATAAAAAAAAAACCAAAACAAATTCTTAAGAATCTACAGATTATTTTTTGAAAATGCTGATTATATAAAAAGTGTTTCTTAAAACTATTGTAGATTATGACCTGTTTGGCTTTTCCTCATAATAAAAATGGTTTTAAACATTTGAGGTGTAGTAATGTCAGTCAATCGAGAGGAATTTAGTGGGAATACTTTTTCATTCGGTCTTGAAGTGCAATGCAAAGTGATTGAACATGTTACCTGTTATAATCAGCGTTCTAAGTAATTTTATATAAGCAAAATCGTTTGTTTTTGCTCACCAAATTATTTGCATTGTCACGGGTAAGACAGTAAACACGTGGAGATGCAACCAAATCGATTGCACAGTCATGGCCACTTGGCCCAAAAAGGGTATGGCTGGTGCAGCACAACGGATATATATATGATTACCTACGAGTACAAGTGCGAGTATATAGCTGTATAGTCCGGACCCAGTCAGACTCTCAGACTCTCAGACAGGCCAAAGCCAACGGAAGTCGGAAGTTGTATGGCACATGCGGTGGTCGTGGCGGTGGTCGTGGCGGTTGCAATGGCGATGGCTTTTGCACCACCACCACCACTGGTAATGGCGATGCCAATGAGGCGCTACTGGATGGAGTGGAGTGGCTCGTAGATGGTAGATGGTGGGTCGTGGGCGAGTCGATGCCATTGCTCGGCCATTTCCATTTTATGGACTTTCAAACTGTTGCTGTTAATTATTTCTTCTTCTTTTAATGTGGCCACTGGCGTTGGCCGCAGTTCTTACTTATTCCGCCCACCAACCGAACAGTTCCAGGACCTGCTCCTCCTGTTAACGATGTTGCCTTCCGATGTTGATGATGATGATGATGCCGCCGCTGATATTATGCACCACCGCCCGTTTTCCTCTTTGCATTTCTCGCTCTTGGTGGCCGTTGTTTGCACTTTTCCACCATTTTACACTTTATTACAAAAGCATTAAATAAAATTCAAAGCGAATGAGTCTCGTCAAAAGTGTTCGAGATGAGGCAAAGGTAATGGGAATGCGGAAAAAGGGGCTGTGATGTAATTTTCGATTCGCTTTCGAGGGTTGGGTTACGTGGCGAGTACAGAAATTCATGGAAATAAGCGAAGTGGTGTATTCGCTGATTTTTTGTTTGCTGTTGGCCGCGTTCTTCTCATTGTTGCTGCCACTGCCAGTGGTGCTACGTTGTTGCATTGCTAACAGTGCTGATTCTGCCCCTCGCCCCGTCCCTGTGCCTGCCCCCTGATGCAGTTGTTATTATTGTGGTTCATACTTTTGTTTTTCAGCCCATTGTTAGCCGAAAAGTTTTTTGTGTTGTTGTTGCTGGCGGAGCAGCGGCAGCGGCAGCAGCAGCAGCAGCAGCAGCAGGCCGCCCAACAACAACTGCAGGCAGTATGGTGCACCGCACGCAAACAAGCGCCAAAAGTAAAAGAAGTACCAGAAGCGGCAACACCAGATCGAGTAAAACAGTGGTTGCATGTCTGGGCAAAAAGCTTTGCACAAAAACTTATTTTCATAACAAAAAGTTGTCCCTTTTTTGGTCTTGTACGGCAAAACTGTTAAAAAGATACAGCCGCTTAAAAAGCGAAAATTATTTTAGAGCTATTTTGTGTGGAGAAACCAGAAAAGCTCTTGCTTTCATAGTTCAGAGAATTAGGTATGCCTATAAATATCAATTATAATATAAATATTACGTATTAACTAATTGTTTCGCTCAAAAAAACTATTTATGGCCTGATGTTAGTTAAACATACAACTGAAATACTATTAGACAATAATTAGACCTCATTTTTCTGTGGAAAAATATACTTTGAACTTACGGGACTACAAATTAATTTTACTTAACCCTTAATATAGTCGTGATGCATATCTGCAACATACCAATAAAATTCCATTAACAACAATTCAAATTCTATTAATTAACAATTGCTCAATGGACTTGTCCTTAATAAAAGTGTACAAAATCAAAAAAAATAAATGGCTAAATATATATTTTAAAATGATAATTAGCTAACACCTAAGCTTGAAGTGAAATCCAATTAGATGGATTAATATTTTGCCCCTTTCTTTACATTTTCGACCCACTGTGCCGAACTGTTTCAATTAGCTGCGCTTCGATGTGCATTGACGATGGAGTTTCGGTGTCGACAACTGAGTGGGCAGCGGGGAACGCCCGGTGCGGCGGTGGGGGGGCAGTATCTGCGGCTGATACTTAAACAATGTATAAATTCGTCTACAAAGTCGAACCCCTGCCCCTGTTCCTTCCTCCCTCGGAAGTTCATTCAGTGCGTACCGAACGAGTACCTTTCGAAGCTTTTGGAAACGGACGGATGGATGGATGGATGGATGGTTGGGTGGATGGAGGACGCTCTTCGCTGGCATCGGTGGCTCTGTGGTCGCCAGCGTGGTGCAATCAGCTGCAGTGGCTTTTTGGCCGCACTGCCAGTTAGCTAGCTAGCTAGTCGGGGATTTTCGGAGAGGGGGGACGGGGTGGTCGGTGGTATCCAGTCAGTTGGACTGAGCTGGCAGGCTGCCCCAGCTAACTAAGTGTCCCTGCCTGCCTGACTGCCTGCCTGACTGCCTGCCTGCCTGACTGCCTGCCAGACTGCCTGCCTGCCCCCGGGGAAACCCCGCTTTCTGTCATTGGATTGCACTGTGTTGCTTTCGTCACTCATCCGACTGAGTGAGCGCCGAGCCAAGCGCGAGTGGTGTAAAAGCTCCTCAATTGGTGTGAAATGCAACACCCCGCGGCCACAGAAACTGCATGGGAATGGAAAACGGAAAATGAGGAATGAGTAATGGAGCTCGGTTTCAAGTTGCGAATACGGCAAATATAGGTTAATTGAGCGAGACTTTGACTTGCACGGAATTGTTTAATTTTTCATTTTCATATCGAGTCCGAGATGTCTTCTGTACTCTTTACCTTCCGTTTGTTGTCTCATTATTTGTTTTCTTGTATTGTTTATGACCCATAAAAATACACAGAAAGCGGTCTGATTTATTGAATTAAATTTATTGCATTTTTTTTAAATCAAAAATATTGTTTCCTCATGCGGCCAAATTCTAATCGATTTTTATAGTTTAAACAACAAAACAATAAGGCTCCTATCGATCTGTGATATAACTACCAAGAAAAAATTAAAAAAGTAACTTAATATTGTAAATTTTATACCGAAAAAGTGAGAGCAACGAACTAAATCAAGATAAATACTGACCGAATTTATGTAGTAATTATTCTAAAT
This sequence comes from Drosophila gunungcola, assembly GCF_025200985.1. Classification (NCBI taxonomy): domain Eukaryota; kingdom Metazoa; phylum Arthropoda; class Insecta; order Diptera; family Drosophilidae; genus Drosophila; species Drosophila gunungcola. Next base: position 17,388,347 of record NC_069139.1, read on the forward strand.
ACTGTTGTTATTTTAATCTCTTATCGCCTTACACTTTTGTTTAATGATCACACCCAGTCACCTATTTACGTAGCTAATTTACTTGGCTTGTTTACGCCCAAAAATGTACCGATAAATTGGAGATATAAAGGTAAGTTAATAATGGCCACCGATTCCTGGTTTTAAATACCGGTTGGGATTTGAATTGAAAGGCTTAATTGTTGGCTGGAGATATGACACTGTGAAACAATGCCCCCTGAGCTTTGATTACATTGTCGTTTTTGTTCGGGATCTGACCCGGATTTTTGCCTCAGTCTTGCTTTTTGGAGAACTTTATTCAATTGATTGGAGCCTTGATTAATGCTGCTCAGTCTGTAATTGTCTTTTTAAGTATGTAATAATAACCGATGATTTGAGTATGTGCGCGTTTGAGCAGTCATCGAACTGCAGTTGACTGACATTGGACCTTAAAGTCAAATTGAAATATATGAGTTTAAGTAACTTGTGCCTACACTTTGAAATACCTTTGCCGAAAACGAGTTAATAATAATATCGTGCTCACTTCGAAATTTGCATAAATTGCTCATTTCGCTGTAAATAAAACAAGTTCAAAAATTCAGCATTCATTTGTTATCGTTTGTGCATATGGTTATGCATAGTTTTATTAACCTCATCCCGTGCTGCAGTCGCTTTGAGTTTTCCAGTTTGACTCTCACTTAGAGTTTGGTATCATTTTTGTCTGGATTTTTGTTTTTCCCTTCATGTTTTTGGCCTGTGTCAACAGGTGCGTCTGGCACTTCATTAGAAATTTTACTGAAGCGCTCCACTCTTTTTCTTCATCTCCATCTCCCTCTGACTCTATCCCTTTTCCGCTTTCTCTGGTCTACCAGAAAGGAACAAAGTTTTAATTAAATTTCGTACTTTACTGGAGCGAAATTTACTTATATATATTTGATTTTTAGTAGCCAAGAAACAGTCGCATGGCTACCGCTTTGGGGCTGTTGTAATTGGCTTTATGGTTTTCTCTTCTCATTCATCTAGCTCGAATTAAAGGAATAATTTCCCGAAACTTCTGCTGGGGCGGTGAGCTGAATGGGTGTCCAGATATTCAATTAAGGGATTATCTGTGTCGCTGAAAGGGAATGGAATTGCAATTCTTTTCACTATAAATTTTGGTTTCAAGTGGGGTACTCAGGCTCCTAAGCGGTTTACGTTTTAACAAGTGATTAGTAAGCTTATTTTATGCAGTTGAAAATGTAGTAAAATTATTTGGCATTTAAAAAGACCTAGGGCTATGCAAATCAAATTTTATCTGTTTAATGTGTTTAACCGCCTTAAAATTATCTACTCTCAAGAATATATATATTATTTAACTTGAATTCCCTGTTTTGTTCTAATTTGTTTCGTATTTTTTATCTTCCTTCAGATAATTATAAACCATTTACCTGGTCAAGATGGATGATCCCAAAATAATGAACATCATGAATGGCATGAAAACGCTGGAAGATCATTGTCAGCTCATTAATGACGTGAAGGGTGAGTGACCGGTCGAAAATATTATTTTAAATAATGCAAACAACAAAGCCGACCCAAGATCAAGTACCGAACAACGCAAAACCCCGGCCACAATCCAGGAAAAATAAAAGGCATTTATGTGAAATATTACATTAGCGGGGGTGCCTAGCCTAAGGGAACATTGGGTGTGTGTCTGTGTGTGTGTGGGTTTTGAAACAAAAATTTGTGGAAATTGACAAATTATGTGACAGACTTTTGTCTGCCGCCCACAGAATCCGAAGAGCCAACAACCATTGTTGACAATTCACTCAAAGTGGGGACCCCTGTTGTTGTTTTTCGAGATGATGTTGGTGGTGGTGGAGGGGAAAAGGAGGCTTTGGCTTTGGCTTCAGCTTTTGGTGTTGGAGTTAGCGTTGAACAAATGCCCCAAAGCGCTCGAAAAGCTTTAAACGCCGCACTCCAACTCCCACTCGAGTCACTCCAAGTGAGGCTCAATTTCGACGCGTCCACGGAACAATGATGGCCTGGTTGGTTCAGTGCTGCTGGCTTTCTGGGGGGTTTGGGGTGCTTGGGTGTTTGGTTGTTTGGTTGTTTGGGTGTTTGGGTGGTTGGGTGGTTGGGTGGTTGGGTGTTTGGGTGGTTGGGCTTTGCCATGCCATGGCTTACACATTTTCAGTTTAAGGTTTTTGGGCGGGCGCGAGGCGATGCAAAGTGCGCTTGAGTTGCATTTAAGCCAATTAGCATAGGTAAACAAAACATTTGAGTGAGCCAGCCAAGTGCTTGTGGTTGAGTGCGGCCTCGGGGCAGGGAATTTCCTCCAAGGAGGAGGAGGAGGTAGTGGGGGTAGAGGGGGTGGTGGCATTCCCGTGGCTTGCCATTGGACGGGAGCCGTTGCCGTCGCCGTTGCCGTCGCCGTTGCCGTCGCCGTTGCCGTCGCCGTTGCCGTTGGCGGTGCCGGTGTCAGCTCTAGGTGTCAAGTTGTATTTGTATGAATGTGTTTGTTATGTCTCAGCCGGGAGCGGATGAAGGGCCGGCGGCACATCCTCCTTGGCAATGTTGCATTTATTATGCAATTATCAAGTGGCAATTGTGCATGGGTGTAGACTTGAATACATCGGTGTGTGTTTGAGTCCTTGTTTTCCAACTGACAGTGATTTACGCCGACGATTGGCAATTAGGTAGCTCGAGTCGAAGGCTAAGGCGAAGTGGGTCATCTCAAGATGAAATGCCATTCAATTTAGGAATGCAGAGAGCTGGACACTGAAAAAAATGTGAAGTAACTTGCTAAGTTTCCAAATGCTTACAAATAATTTGAACTAAGTCTAAAGCCCTCAGTTGAATATTCTGTTGTTGTTGTTGTAATTTAATATTTACTTTAATTGTTTGCTGTACACAAATCGTTTAATGGAATATTTGTTATACTTTTTTGAATACTTTGATTGAAATAATAAATTAAGCCAATGACGGATCTTACATAATTTTTATTTAATGTGCCACTATGAGCATAAAACAAATATAAAAAGTTAATCGAATTTCTAAATAAATTGTATTACGTTCTGAAAACATTTGTAGTAACAAAGTTTAAGGGTCTTACTTGTAGTAAAATGCAAAATCAACCTTTTATTGTTGATAAGTATGACAACTTTAAATTAAACAACTTTTTTATCAGCTGCTATAGGCATGTAGAATTACCATAAGAAAGTTTTCAAATAAATAGATAAGATTTTAAATATATTTGTAGTTACAAAGTTAAAACAACTAAGTGAAAAGTCAACATTTTATTGTTTATAAGGATTTTTACTTAATATGGACGAACTAATTGGTTTTGTATGAATCTTAAAATAATAACATAATCTGAAGCTGTTATATGGTATATACGCTTGATGTATGAATTACAGTAAAAAGTGTCAATATAAATGAAAAACAACGAATTGGTTTTAGAATCTACAAGTTTTTCTCTCAGTTCAGCTGAAAATACACGTGTAACATATGCAACTGTGCGTGTGCGGGTATTTTAGGCGTGTGTGCGTTTTAGACAATAGATGAATGGCTCGACGAGCTGCTAACTTGCAAATATTTATGAGTGGCCCAGCAAGTGGCAGGCAACGGCAACCGATGCCGCAAACAACAATGTGGGCAGAGATGGATGGCCTGCGGGGGAAGGGAACCCCCTCTTGGGCGGTGGGTGGACATTTGTGGGAGGGTGGAGCAGAGCCATTGGCAGGCGGCGTTGAAACGTCAAGTGTTGTTGCCGTTTTGGCACTTTGGCAAAAATGCAGCCAGGAGCCAAAGCCAACCTCGTGCCCTCCCAACTATGCCGAGTGTCTGTGGGTCTGTCTCTCTGGCTGCGATTGTATGGGTGCCAGAGTATCTGTGTGTGGCGTGAATTATGCGCAATTCAAGTGGCATTTGATGCGCATTTAAATTCGTGACGGGGCTTCAAGTTGGTGGCAAACAAACCGAACCGAAGCGAAACGAGCAAACAGATGGTTTGGCTGTGGGTTTGGGTTGGGGTGGAGTGCCTACTGAGCCCCCCAATGATGCGCATCAAATTGGCTAATTGTTTAATGACTGTTTGCATTGATCTCTTCCCCAGACGAGTCGCCCATGCAAATGTTCTACAAGGACAAGGGTGTCTTCCTCACTGGCGGCACTGGGTTCTTTGGCAAAAGTAAGTTCCACTCCGGTCGCAATACGTGACTGGAATTCCGCCCACTTATTTACCCCGTCTCATTTCGTCTCGTGCCTCCAGTTATCATCGAAAAATTGTTGCGCGTCACGGAGGTGGGACAAATCTATTTGCTGATACGCACCAAGAAGGGCAAGGATGCCTTTGCCCGAATTGAGGATCTGTTCAATGATCCGGTAAGTGACATAAGCCTTTTAATTATGTTTATTAGCCCTAAATGAATTTTTTCGTTGGCCAGGTCTTTACCAAGATGAAGCAGGTGAACCCCAAGTACCGCTGTCAGATCACCATTATCAGTGGCGATTGTTCTCTACCCGGACTGGGAATCACTCCCGATGAGCGCGAGACGATCTTGGAGAATGTCAATATCGTGCTTCACAGTGCGGCCACTGTGCGTTTCGATGAGAAACTCAAAATGGCCATTGCCATTAACGTGCATGGCACTAAGGAAATCATTAAGCTGGCCAAAGAGATTGTTAATCTGAAGGTAGAGAGATTTTTAGACATGTCTGTAATTCTTATTTTACCAAGAAATCTTGGAAATATTGCCGATTTCTCAGTCTCATATTAACATTTAGTTTTATTGATGTTTTGGAAACATTTAGACACGATTTTAATGTCAGGTTTTGAATTATGTTAAATTGCTGTTTCGGAAACATTTACGTTTAGCTTTTATGAAGGCATATATAATATTTGCATTAATAAGAAGACATGAGTTTCCTTTAAAGTAACTAAAGAATATAGAAATTAATTTTTGATTGCTTCCTGCCTCCGAATCTTTTTAGGCTTTGGTTCATGTCTCCACAGCATTTGCGCACTGCAACTTGCGTCACATCCAGGAGAAGTTCTACAGCGGCACGATGTCCGGCGAGAATGCGTTTAAGCTGAGTGAGTGCCTCGATGAGCACACGCTTAACATCCTGACGCCGACCATCATTAAGGGGTATCCGAACACATACACCTTCACCAAAGTCCTGGCCGAAAACGTAGTGCAACAGAGCGCACAAAACATGCCAGTCACTATCTTCAGACCGGGCATTGGTGAGTTGAATCTTTAAGTTAGCCTTGAGTTTAAGCTTTCAGCTGCAAAAATATAAACTATGTAATACTGTCAAAGATAAGTAATTAATATGAAATTATTCATAGCTATGAAAACATTTATTACCTATAATGGTTTGAGTTATGTACGTATTGAAAACCATAAATCATTAATTAAATAGTATTGTTTGGCTCCGCCCTTTTTTTGCGCTGCAATACGATTTGTTTTGTTGGCTAGAATATTAGTTTACCAAATCATCGCTTTGTAATAAAGTTAGTCATTATGCAATTTACGCTTTAAGTGCTTCATAGACATTTTAGCTGCAATATATATTTAGGCTGGCTTGAAAACCGGTTTTTATTTTAATGTCATTAATATAAATAAACCATCGATTTGTATATTACAGTGATCACCACGTACCGCGAACCGGTCACTGGCTGGATCGACAACATGTACGGTCCCTGTGGAGTCATCGTGGGCATTGGATCCGGAGTTCTCCGCGTGTTTACGGGCGATATGGACAATAAGGCACACATCGTACCGGTGGATATGTGTGTGAATGCACTCTTGGCCAGTGCCTGGGATATAGCGCGGAACAAGTGAGATATACAAAAATAATAATTAAATTGTTATTAAAATATTTCGCTGTAGATACGAGACGCCTCCGATATACAACTATGTACCGGATGCGGAGAACATGGTCACCTGGAGGCGTTACATGGAGGATGGCTTTGAGTACGGCTGTGACATACCTATGCGGAAATCCATATGGTATCCGCGCTTCACCATTGTGCCGCACATGTGGCAGTACCACATCCTGTGCTTCCTGTACCACACATTGCCCGCCCTGGTCATGGACGCCATCATGGTGATAATTGGCAAGAAGCCGAGGTGGGTTATTAGTTCATTTAATTTATGGGAACCTTTATAACATTTTTTTGATTCTCCTCCAGAATGATGAAGATCTACCGCAAGATCCACAAGCTAAGCAATGTCCTTAAGTACTTCAGTTCGAACGAGTTCCGCTTCGATAACGACAATGTCAGAAAACTTACGGAAAAGCTCGATGATCGAGATAAGCGGCTCTTCTCCTTCGATATGCGTGATCTGGACTGGACCAATCTTTTCCGCGTCAGCCTCTATGGACTGCGTCTGTATGTGGTCAAGGATGATCCCAGTAACATTCCCGAGTCCATCAAGCGCTACGAAAGGTGCGTGATTTCATTCCCCTAAATCTTTTTCTATTAATTTTTTCCTAAAATTACTCTTTCAGATTGAAGGTGCTGCACTATACGACACTGGCTGTTTTCTATTCGCTAGCTGCTTGGGCGCTTTTTGCCCTTGTCAAGCTCTTCTTATAGGACCCTATTAATCTATCTTTCGCATTCGTTCTAGGGCATATCTTTTACTCCTCAATCTTTTGGCGCAAACTCTAACATTTCCGTTTCCGCAATAGTTTTTAGTTATAGTTAATAGTATGTATCGTATATATCGTTTGTATGTTTGTACCATATCCATATGCCCAAAGTCATATGTTTGAAACGCTTTATCCGAATCTTGTATAGCTTAGTTTGTACGTCCCTTAATGTAAATTTGCTAAAGTTGATGGCGCAATGTGGATGTAGATGATTGAATATGAGTACAATAAAAACTGCTTCACATTTTGTTTGGGAAACATTTGCTGTTTTTTTTTTTTGATTAAATTTACACATTGAAGTTATATCTATATGACAACCAAGAAACTGTAAAAATTGCATTTTTAAAATAGTTTTTAATTTGTTTTGGGGACAACTACAAAAAGAATTTAGATTAGAATTTATACTAAAACAAATGTATGTCAATTGCTTGAACAAAACTACGTGTTTAAAAAAATCGTAATCAGTCTAGGCAAAAGAAACCAAACTGAATGCGACAACTTTTTTAAAGCTGTTAGAAAAAATATCTTTAAATGCAGCTCATGCAAAATTCAGCTTACTTCTGCCAGCGTTGAATGGGAAAGCTCGTTTTAAATGAGTGCTTAAATTGTTCAACAGTGCGTATGCTTAATAAATGTAGCCCGACTTTTAAATAAATGTATTTGTTGGTTTCCTGGCAGGTTTCGCTCAACAGTAATCTTTAACTTCATTGCCCACTCGATTGAGGTATACTTATGAGTCCTCTGTCTCCGATTTCTATGGGATCAAGTGTCGACGAGCTTCTCAATTGACTGAATGTCTAAGCCGTGACTGAGTCCTTGTAGGTAAAAAACAAAACAGTGGTGGTAGTCGGAGGGAAATGGGAATGAGCGCAAATTGAAAACAATAAGATTCGTTTGATTTACAAACCAGCTTAATATCGGAATATTTTATTGCATATTTCCAGGCGTGTTTGTGTGAGCAAAAAAAAGTCGTAAAAATAATGCCTAGAGGTAGCTTATCAAATTGCGAACAGCAGCAGTCCGATGCAAAATCCAGTAAGGCGCTTTATCGCTTTACGCTCGTAACGCACATTTTTGCGTACTTTTTTGTATGTATGTATACGTGCATAAATAAATCCGCACATGTATCGTATCGCTTTGCATTCCAGCATTCGCATTCGTATGATTTCAAAATTAAAATCACAGTATAACCCAATCAGCCTCCACAGTCCCCGTAAAAAGGCGCCAACAGGAAGCCAAAGCCAAAACCAAAGCCTGACGCCTGTTTTTCCTCCTCATCCTGGTGCTCCTGCTCCCCAAATCAGGATCGGCTTCCCTTTCCCTGCGACAGCTTTCTGCTGCTGCTCACAGCTCATTCCCAATACAGTCATAAAACTCTCGCATACTCATCAAACATACACGAATAAGTAAGGGACGGGCAAAGGCCAAAGGAGTGGGAACTCTGTTGGCATGCACTGAACAAATTGTATTTTAAAATGCATTTAACATTTGTATGCAGAAATTAAATTGTAGTAGTTGCAAATAAATAATGCTTTTTTTCTTGTTGTCCTTATATCAGACTCCTTTACACCTCAACATATTTTTAGTTTTCATAGTGTCTAATTTAATTGTTTTAAACATGTAATGCAGTTCATAGCCTATATAAAACTATAGCCTACTTTTTGGCACTTTTATACGTGCTTTACAATTGCCATGTCAGATTTATTTTAAAAACTTTTATTAATATGACATTATATACTTAATATATAATTAAGAAGGATCTTCCAAAATACTTAAATTTTAATTGTTAAACTTAGTATGACCATAGAAAATCATGTTAGCAGTAAGCATAAAAGATCAGAACTTGCTAAATGTGATCTCTGGTTTTAAACTTTAATTACGGTGGAGATGCCACTTAAAACCTTAATTTTTGTGGCGGTGTGCCATTAAACAGGGAGTCGGGTGTCGGGACGTTTGGCGGTTTCCTTCGCACATTCTGTGAAAAATGTTTGTCAAACCGCAGCGAGCGTGGCGCACAATGATTGAAGTCGCTGCCAAGCGGATTCCACTGCTGCTGCTGCTGGTGTTGCTGCTTCTGCAGATGTTGCTGCTGCTGCTGATGATACTACTGCGACTGCTGCCATCACTGTTGTTGCTGCCAAATCTCCCATGTAGATTTTTCAACAGCAATTGCCACAGCGTTGCGGCACGCTGTACCAATTAAAGTGAGCGTGTGACTGTGACTTGGAGTATTTCTTTAGACGAGACCATAACTCCCCGATAAGCTGCTCCTGCTGCTGCATAAATATATGGCCACATATATACAAACGAACAAACATACATATATCCTATATAGGGACTGGCTGGCAAGAAATTGCAAGCGTCGCAACACGAACGAGCCAGCTGAACATTGAAAGACCAAACAATCTCAATCTCTCAAATTAGATTTTCAGAAAAATGCACCTCTGGGAAATGCACAATGAAAAAGCAACTGGCCTCAAACACATAGACACACACATTCGCGCAAAAAAAAACTCCAACACGCACACTTGTGAACTTCGGCTGATTAAACGAAGTTAAACGAAAGGACGAAAGCTTTCAGAGAAATTTGGTGGCTCTCTCGTCTAATTTCGGCTGTCTCTCTCTCTCTCGGAAGAGAGAGATACAATACGAGTCCTCTCACGTAGCCGGACCATAATAACGGTACATGAAGTGCATGCTTATTCAAGGGTTGTTCATTCGTGAAATTAATATTGCGGCAACCGTCGCAGCACGCGCGCCTCAATGTTTATGTTGCTCCTGGCGCTGTTGTTGCTGCTGTTGCTGCTGTTGCCGCTTAGATGTTGCTGCTGTGCCGTGGATGTTGCCGCTGCTGTTGCTGTTGCTGTAGATGTTGCCGCTGTGCAGCCGATGTTGCTGCTGTGGCAGGGCATATTGTTACGATTTTTATGGCCGCCCTGCACTTTGTTACTCTTTCAAAGCCTTGCATTATTATACACAGAGAAAATGGCTATTAACTAATGATCGCTTGGCTTTTGACAATGTTTTATTGATAAATTCAATTTAAAAGCCAGTAAGCTTGGAACTATTTATGACTACAAATATTTTGAGACCAAAATGTGTCCTTTGGTTTTATCTAATAAAATACGTCAAATAATAACCTATGATTTACGCTTCTAAGATCGAATTTATATTTTATAATCATTCATATTATAAGAAATTATTTCCAAAAATGTTTTAGGATGACAATCAATTAAATATAAAATAATTTTTTTTGTTAGTGCAGTGTTCCACAACCAGTTGTTCCGCTCTCTCTTTGCCTCTCCCCAGCTCTCGGGTTCTCTTTTTAATAACCTTTTCGTTTGTGTGTGTAAGCCGGCATGCGTTTATTTGTCTGCCTCATTGCCATTGCCCTCAGACCATTATCAGATTTTGTAATAGCTTTACGTTTATTACTTTCTTACATTCTTTTTTTCGAACCTCTTTAATTTCGTTTTTGGTTGGTATTTTTGGCTGGTATTTTGGCAGACTCTTCCCTTTTAACCCATTCCTTGGGATGCAGCCTGTGATTTGCTGTTCCTGCTTGTTGTCGCGTCAATTAAAAATAAAGTTGGCTAAAAGTCAGGGGGGGGGTTTGGGGATTTTTAGTTTTGCAAAGAGAAAGCAGCATTCGGTTATTTAGCCACATCCCTCTCGTTCACTTCACATGCTGTTTACTGTCACTGTGTTTGTTTGCCTTGTGTTTGCAGTTCGCTTGGGCTATAATTATTTAACGTTGCCTTGTCACTGTCTGCTCCTCTTTCCGCTCCTTTTTCACCCCTCGTCAGCCCCCTTTCACCCCACCATCTACCCCTTAAACCCTTTTTCCGGCTGCCACCTCGGCTCCTGTTTCTGTTTCCTTCTTTAGTTTAGCGCTCGCGCGCGCTCTTGTAATAATATTTTAAATTAATTACAACAAACATGCATTTGCTTCTGTGTGCGCTGGTGTTTGTGTTTCTGCATGTCTGTGAGTGGGTGCATCCCCACCAACTAGTGTCCTGTGTGTGAGAGTGTGTGTGTGTGTGTGGGTGGATGGGGGTGTATGCGTGTGGGGCGTGCTTTTGTGCTACTGCTGTTTTGTATGAAAAGTGAATTAAGGCGAATTTAGCGCGCGTCGGCCACGTCCAAAGTGCATTTGTATTAGGGATGGGCGCGTGACCTCGTTCGTGCCCGAAAACGTGATTGGATCGAAGCGAATTGAATCGCATTGAAACGAAACGGAGCGAGGCGAATCAAATCGAATTGTGGCTTGGAATCGGAGTGATTTTGAACGATTGCCATGATGGCCGACAATCAGGCTAAAGTTGTTCGAAAACGTTTTGCAAAATGGCAAATATGTGAGGGGTTTTTCCTAGACCTTTGTGATAAGTAACTTTCCATAATAGATTTTAACACGCACTTGGTATAGTTTCTAAATCCCAAAACTTACATTTAACTTATCTGAATAATGTTACTTTAAGCTATTAGTTAAGTCGCAAATCTGACTTTTTATAACTAGTTTTTTGATAGCTGAAAATATCCATAATTTTAACAGAGTAATCCGGCTTAATGTTAAATTACTCGGTAAACTATTTCATAGTTCTTATAAGTTGTTGTGAGTATTGGCAAGAGTGAACGGAAACTTTGTTTACAAATTACGTATACGTCATGTTAAAAAAAGTAGATATTTTGAATTTTTAATTTGCAAACATTTTAAATACATTTTATGAATAAAGCTATTGAATTACAAGCTTTTTATTTGGCATCAGAGCTTAATGCCGAATAATGTATGTATATATATATATTTATTGCATATAATTTAAAGGTGGTAAGTAAGGTCAGTTCAAACAGTTTCTGTTTCTCAACTGATTATGTTTTTTTTTCAAAAATACAGGCTCACCTCTAGAGGCAAAGTGCATTTGTAGGTCCTGCTTCGCCACCGTCGCTAACTTTATCCTTCGCTGGCTGCACTAACACACTCTTGCGCACAAATACTTAGCCAGCGACACTTTCGCTGGGACAGTGTGTTAGTGTGTTTATGGTAGGTCCTTCAATTCAATGAAAAGACCACGCCTACCAAAGACCAGCGCCCCCTTGCGGACGACTCACGCACACACACACATAGAAAGCGAGTTAGAAAGAGATTCCTAGCATTTGGCATTGTCTATTAGTATCTCGTTTGCGCTTCTGTTTTCTGTTCTAGTGCTTCTTTTGAAGTTTTCGCTTGCATTCGCATTTTAATTTGAAGTGCATCATTTCTGTTCTGCCGTCTGAGTCTGCGGTCACAAGCACACACACAGTCCCAGAAAGCACACATACACATTCACGAAGGAAGCCACCACAGACAAACAAGCACAGAGACAAACAAAAAAGTGCTTATGCTCATTCATTCATTTCATTTCCCATTACAACCCAGAAGGAGCTCTCCGCATCAGGATCTACCTGGCTCTCCTGTTCGTTGTATGTACAGTTGAGTCCACGCAAACAGCTTTGCCAAGCTTTCTTTTTCAGAGTTTAAAGTTAAAATTAGTAAAGTTGATAATTTCTAGTTTTAAATTATTTTATAAATTCTTTTTTTATTATCAACAACATTAAACATTCAACATAATTCAACTAAATAAAAAATTCCAGTTTAAATAAAAAGTGATTTATTATAAGTATTATTATAAGTGTTTTTGAATTAATTTTCTTTATTGTTAAATTGCGATTTGTGATCTTAATGTGCGGCTTTGCCAATATATGATAAATAACATGATTTTAAAACAACAAGTTTATATTTTAATCTAGAGAGGAAATGCTATAAAAACTAAGAAAAAAAATTTATATTGACAATTTAAAAATAACAGAAGATTAGAACAAGTAATAAAATTTTCTTTCTTAACAAATTCCATTTTTAAAAGTGTCTTACGAATAAATATTATTTCCTTGCTAATAGCTGTGCCAGCGTGTGTGTGAGTTTGAAGGGAGAACGCTGAACGGTGAGCGCAGCTACCAAACAAAAATGGTTAAAAAGCAAGCCAAGCCAAGCCGGGCCAACAACAACAACAACAACAACTTCCCAACCAACCGCTACTTGCCACTACTTTATGCCACTTCAACGCAACTCAATTGCTTTCTTTGCCTTTATGAAACTCTATGCGTATGTCCCCCACCCCGTTTCTCCCCGTGTAAGGTTTTATTAAAATACTCCTCCAACTCTTCGCCTTTACCATCACTTGTCTGACTCTATGCCTTCTTATTTTTTCTCCAGCATTTTTGTTCTTGCAAATAATGAAAAGTGCCGCACATAAAATTTGCACAAATTATTCCACTGCTTCCACGGCTTCGCTGCCGTTTTCCACCACTCGCTCGCCCTTTCATGTTTTTCGCATTTTGTATTTTACCAACGCTTTACTTCTTTATTTACGCCAAATGCATTGAAAAAATAAATAAAATTATAAATGAAAGCAGGACGCATCTTGTTTGGTTTTTCCTTTCTTTTTATTTTTTCTTTTTCTGTTATTTTGTTATTTTATTACTGTGTATTCCCCTTTGGTTTCGCTTTCGTCCTAGCAAGCCAGCCAACAATAAGAACCGAAAAATACAAAAATACAAAACTGATGCACAACCAACAACTATAAGAAGGGGTCAGAGGGGAATAGAGGGGAATAGAGGGGAAAGAGGCTAAGCAATAGAAAAAAAGTAAAAGATGGCTAGAGAGAAGTTTTGGAACAAAGACATACCTGGTGTTTATAATATTCCAATTGTCATTTTTGTTCCCAATTTTCAGTGTTTTTATTTTTATAGTGTCTTTAAAAAAATTAAATGTACAGATCTGGATTGTTTAACCAAGCTTTGTATTTTGTTGTCCTTTTTTAACATTCAGGTATTTATTTTATCTCAGTCAGGCTAACCAGTTTGTTTTTATTAAAACTGGCTTCATGGTTATTTTTGGGTAAATTGCTATTAAATCGCTAGAACAAAAGCAAATTAATATGCATCGATTGTGTCAATACAAATTGAAGTTTTAAATTATATTTTTATTTTATCCTTCCTCTTTTCCAACAGAAATACTTAGCATGATAATATTTTATTTTAACAACTGCACAGATTTTTAATTTATTTATCAAGCTTTAAATTTGATGAACCAAAACCTAAGGCTAATTAATCTTGATTAATGGTCTCCAAGCGGTTTCCGCTAATGCGATACGGCATTCGTCAAAGATAGTTAAAGTGTCATGGCTTCGGGAATCAAGCTGGGTATTAAAGCGAACATACCCTTGTCCCCAGCGCATTTCCGGGTAGCATTTGTGCGTGTGTCGAGGCCCCATCTCAGGGTGTTACAAATAGTGGAATAGTCCAACGTACGTCGTAAATATTTCAACTGCAACAACAGCAAAGCGAACGGCAGCAGCAGCAGCAGCAACAACAGCAACAGCAGCAACAGCAGCAACAAAAGCGAGCCAGCTTCAGCAACCATAACGAGCACAAATAGCAAACAAGGAGCAGGAGCAGGAGCAGGCGTCAAGGCGAGAAGGAGCAAAGGAGCGAAGGAGACGGCCGATGGGGGTGAGTGAAACGGAGAATCGATAGATTGCACCTGGTACATGCCACGCTACGCAGAAAGTGTCCCTAGTTGTCCCCGGATCTTTCGGAGTGAGCAGAACCTTTAACAACCTACGACACCAACAAAACCAGCAAACAACAATAATAACAAGCAGCAGCATAAGCAACAAAAACAATAAAGAAGCAAAAAGGCGCCCTCTATTGGTGGGCACACACGTCAAAAAAAATGTATATTCATTTTATCTGTATATATTCTCTGGTGATTTTTTAACATCTAAGATTTTTACTGATGCCCTTCTTAACATATTTTAAATAACACTTTGTTAACAAAATAAAAATGTTTAATTAGGAAAAATGAAATAATTTTAAATAGCATAAGTTTCTTAAGCATTTGTTCAATTTTTAATTTTTATGTAAATATTTTATTTATTTTTTATTTGAGATTGTTTTTCTCCAGCGTAGCTGCAACTTTTGCCATCGCCTTCAACTTCTTCTCCTCTGTCGCCTTTTGGTCTCTGCTCAGTTTTGAGCTCAGCAGTTTTTGGGTTCCAATTCCCAGCCCTTCCTCCTGCCACACCCCCTTTGGCACCCCCTTTGGCACCCCAGCCCCCAGCCCCCCACACCCTCACCCTACCCCCGCCCCTAGCCCGCAATCCATGCGAAAATTTGAAGCGATTTATTTACTTTTTGCCATTGCCATTTGCCGTTTCCTCGTGTCGTTGTATTTGCCGCTTTGCTCGCACTCCTGCCCCACTGCCTTCCCCTTGTTCACCCCTTTGCTCCAGCTTTATTTCTTTCGGTTCAGCTTCTTCTCTTGCTTTTCAGATGCGGTGCAGCTACAAATTGAGGCATATTGGAATGGAAGGGCACTAAAGTATTTGCCTTATTGATTTGACAGCATCGCATTCAATGTAGCGATAAGGTCATAATGAAAACGGATCTTATAGCCAGGGATTTGGGCAGTGTTCAGGGATTAGAAGATCGAGCTATATACGTTAGTATGATTGGACAAAATAATAATAAATATTAACGAACTAATTACTTGTAATATTTTCCTAAGCGGCCTCGCTTTTTTAAAAGATAAAAAAAAGAACTGTATAAGCAGAAAAACCAATTAAAATAGTAAAATTTGTGAATAATTCACAAAACAAATTTATTTAATTGGACCAACGGCTACTAGCTGTATTTGACGAAATGGGAATTAATTTTGTTAGAGTTACCCCTTATTCTGTTTAGGCGTATCCCTTTTAAATGCAACAAAAAATAAAATTCGTTGTGCCAAATAATAAAAAAAATACAATGCAAAGGTAAAATAAAAGCATTTTTAAAAAGTAGCCATATAAATACTTAGTCCCAACAGTAAGAAATTAAACTTAAGAAATTGTGTATAAAAGCGTTTGTTTCTTTATTCTGTTTACAAATTATATCGATCGATTATTTACTTCAAAGTACTTATAATTTCAGAAGCTTCTGCTTTTGTTACAGGATATCCCATGGGTCTTTTCTCAATAACTTAAACAATAGTTGCGCTGGTTGTTTTCTACTTTATTGCACCAATGGTAATGGTCTTGTTTTTCATTTTTAACATTTTTTCCTCTCCCGTTTTTTGTTTGTTTGGATAACATCGTTGCCGTCACCGTTGCCGTCACACCGTCAATTCGTACGCTTCTCCTTTTTGGTTTTTCATTTTCATTTTCCATTTTCCATTTTATTTGGGCGCATTTGCAGCGTTATGACAAACAAGTGTCCATTTATTTGCCAAATTTAATGTTTCACCATTTTGCCAGGCCCTCGGCATCCCTTTCCCTTCTTCTGTCTAGTCCCGCGTTGGTGACAAATTATCCTGCTTCGATTTCTCGGAGACTCCATCCATCCACTACAGTTTCCGCCCCAATATTCCGAATTTCACTACCATCCAACCGAACCGGACAACTGTGACTTGAATTTAATAAAAACGGGCTAATGGGACACATTTTCTGTAGCTGCCACGCCCCCTGGCCCGCCCCTTTACACTTGCAAAAAATATTGATAATATATGATGATAAATATGATAATATTTCATTTAAATGTTGATCTAATCCCAGCCTATCAATTTAAAAGACTTAGTTATTCAAATATTGAAAAGCTTTTTTTTTGTTAAAAGAGAAATATATACAAATTTAATGAAACAGTAACCGACTTTATTTCGGAAAATACAAATTTAATCGATAGATTCGAAATAAAAAGATTTTTTTCTCTTAGTGTACCCAAAAACGCCAACTGTCGCCTATTTGAAATCTCAGGCCAGTTTAACTTGGGGGCCCAGCTGAGCTCAGCGCTAAATATTTTTCAAATATTTAACAGCTTTTCGCGCCGAGCTTGCCGTGGCTAATGCATAATTTATATGTACGAAAAAATTTGTCATTAGGGAAAGCGGCGCTTTTCCGTTTTCCCCTACTAATTGGCCAGGTGGTTGCTATGGTTTGGGTAGGGATATTTTCGTTAATTAGCTGTGATGTCATGTTTGAGTTTAAATCTCCTCCTCTTTGCGATGTTATCTGCATTTTGTGTGTGAAAGAAAGAAGAAAGGCATGCCATACGGTTTGTACACATTTAACTTGTTTGTAAAACATTCTAGCCGCCCCCCGCTTTTGTCCTTGCCTCTGGCCAACGGATATGTCAGGCTAGGCGGCTAAAATTAATGAATAGATTATGATTAATGAGCGGCGACATCATTAAAATATATTTATATATTCAAATTGCGGTTTTGCTGACCGACCCTTGACTCGTCGTCTCGACAGGACAGGACATGAATGAAGAGAGGACCAAGGGGGCGGGGCTCAGAATCGAATGAATGCGAATGTCCTCCAACAGCATACAGACACACAAAGCCGCACAAAATGTTAAATCATTAGTTTAAATTGCCGCAAAAAGTTTGCGACGGGAGGAGAGCATTTTTGCTCGGCTATTTACAAAATATGAAAACGTGAATGAGGCGAAAAAAAAATAAAATAAAAAATAACAACAACAACAAAAAACGACAGGAAAAATGAAAAACGAAAGCAAAGCAAGTGGAATCAGCGGCAAAAGACCAAGAAGATAAAAGCGCACGCATCCTTGAACTTTTATTTATTTATATCTGGATCTCTGCGTCGCACTCCGGCTCGTCCTGGTCCTGGTCCTGGTTCTGGTCCTAGTCCTAGTCCTGTTTCCTGCCTTTGCTCCTTATTGCTTTGTTTGTTTGTTTGCTTGTTTGCCACAATTCCGACCGCAAAAGCTGTTGGCTCGACTGAAGAGGGGGGGTGGGGGACTTGGTGTTGGTAGTTGAGCTGGGTCCGCTGGCATTTTTGCATATTGCCCATACGCAGCGTTGCCGCTGGTCAAAAGTTTGCACAACGCCGTTTGCTTTATTAAAAACTACCAAAAAATGAAAATAAAAAGGGAGCGAAGGCACAAAGTTTCGTCCCAGAATTATTTCAATTCTAATTTATTTTGTGTTTGCAGTAAAAGGGCTTGATGCGAATATTTTCGACTCGTATTTTTCGTAATTCTCGTATTTTCGTTTGTCTGATCGTTGTCGCAGTTGGATGGCTGAATGATAATGACGATGGCCCGGACCAAGGACCGAAATCAGGACGTGGAAGGCGAGACCATCCCAGAGCGTTCTCGTTCTACAAATGGAAAATGAGTTTTATGCGAGTGTAGTTAGACAATGACATGCACATAATTCAAGTTGCAACAGCAAAGGCTACAAATGCACTCAGCCAAAGCGTTCTCCCCTCTCGCTCTTATTCTCTACCAGTCTCCGCCTCCGTCGCCGTCGCCGTCGCCGTCGCCGTCTCCTGCTCCGACTCCATCTCCTTTTGCCAGTGAATGACAGAAATTAACTATCAGTTGGAACTGCAACTGAAGTAGAGTGTTGGGAGTTGAGAGTTAAGAGCTGACTGTCACTCAACCGGAGACCAACACGGCAACACACAGCCATACACACACAGCAAAACAAGCTGCAAAGCTATCTTTGATTATGTGACGCTTTTGGGGGACTTATCCATAAAGTGCCGGCAAGTGGCAAAAGTTATTTACACACGTTTGACCACTCCCCAATAACTGTCCAATAGCAGACCAATTAAGCAGACTTTGAACAGTGCCCAAAAGTGGGCAACCGAAATGCTGCTGCCTACCGAAAATGTTCAAAAGATTATCACTCATTAAATAGGATATGCAAATTTAAATTGATAAGCTATAATGTCTTAAGATTTAAGCTACACACAGAAATACAATTTCAGCTTTCCACAGCTTTTTGCAATTACTTGATAGCATATGGAAATTCGTTTAATATATATATATATATATATAAACCATATTAATATGGATAATTTATTGTCCAGTTCAAAAAATTTCCAAATAAATGAACTTTTATTTAAAACCTAAATCTGAATAGCCTGTCAAAATAGTTTCTTAATTTCCTTTGCCCAATGTAATTACTAACTGAACTTTTTTTGCGAGTGAAAGCAATAAGTAAGTGTAATTTAAGGGCGCATTTCATAAATAATTGATTGGGTACAGGGGATGAGTTGGGCTCCAAGTGCCACAAACAATGCAGCAGATACAACCACACTTCTCCCCTTCCCCTCGCTGCTTGCCACAAATTTCCGCCGTCATAACATTTACAGTTGTTGCATTTTATAATCAAACTTGTTACTCGAGCTACTTTTGATTTAACGTCTGCCGGATGCCCAGCAACATGGCTTCCCAACCCGCCGCTCGTCAAAGTTTAACCCGACAGACTAAAGCCACAGCGAAATGAATAAGCTGTGCCCCGCCCCCAACCCTTCGCAGGTCCACCCCAAAAGCCCCCCTTTTAGACGTTAAACCGACTTCAGAATTAATCAAATCCCAGTCAGATGTTTCGCGCTGCCAAAAAACTTAAGCACAACAACACCGACAGCAATTTGTTGTTATTCTTGGCATTCTCTCAGCTCGAGCTCAAGTTTCACTGCCAACCCATGGACCCCCTTTTTGCCCAAGAAACCCCTTCTCCACCCCCCGCCCCTGTTCCCACGCAGCACTTTGGCAAAAGAGTTCGTTTGGGCGTCCCTTTCTTTCATTCCATTGGAATAACGCACATTTACAAAATTATATTTGTAAACTTCGCTTACCGGCAGCGAGTGGCCCTTTGCAGATTTTTGGCCAAGCTTTAGCCCCCATCTAAGAGCAAGAACCCCCGCCCCTGGCCGTCTTTAATGTACAATGAAATTGGCGAAACTTGGCGAGCACATTACAAATATTAGCGCATAAAGATGATGATTTCATGACGATAATGACGATGTGTGCGGGGTTTCCTTGGGGTGGATTAGTGGCGGAGTGGGGGGAGTGGGGGAGTGGCGGAATGGGTTCCAAGGGGCGCCACAGATTGTGAGCCTTTCGACTTGACTGCTTCATTGGCGGGCATGTTAATGACGTTGTACCGATGATTTGATAGCCGCAGTCGGAGCAGCCAATAAGCCGGGCGGCCCCAATTCGTTCCTGGCTCGCCCACTAATGAACACTCAATTACAATGATGTACTCTGCCCACCATCCCCATCCATCCATCCATCCATCCGAGCCCCCTTTTCTGCTGGTCTGGCCCGATCAACCGATAGAATCATTAACATTTGACCATGAGTCGGAGGGGGAGGGAGGCCTTCAGCCCCGGCCTCGTTTAATGAATCTCTATCGCGTTTTCGATGATGCGGCTGCTTTTGATGCGTCGCCATGCCTCCGCCCTCAGCGAAACTTTCACCCACGTTGACAGCGTGTGCCAAAACATTTTTCATCATCGCTCCAGATTCGAGCGTAATTAGACTTAATTCGCTGACATTCGACAGAAACAGGCAGCAGTCAACACAGTTTCAATGTTTCGATTTTGTTCGAACTGGGGGTGGATTTCAATTATGGTCTAGCTTAACAGGAATCGTATTCATTATTAGCTTATGGCTCGTTATGAACCGAATGATTTTATGGCCATGCGATTCAATCTGTGCGAGTATTAGAGCACACACATTATATATTGTATTAATAAAATGATTATCTCTAATGGCGCTTAAGCATGGAAAAATTATTTAAATAAGTTTTCCCCCCACCCCCACCCCCGGCTGGAAAAGTTTGTGGGTCAAACTATGTTGAGTGTGGGAAGCAATTAATTAACCCCCTGTTATCGGGGGCTTGAAAATTTACATGTGTTTGATAGATTAGGCAAGGATAATTGGGCATTAGGCCTAAAGTAGCAAGGCGTGAATTTGATTACTCTCATGGAGATGTGACTTAATTGGATTGGATAAACATGAGAGAACTTAAACGGGGTTAATCGCCGGCTAATTAATTTACTTAACCTCTCATTTGTGTGCGTAAGTAAGAGATTGGCTAAGCATTAAAACATTATATTAATTTTTAACACATTAGTTGAGTTTATTTGGGCTTAAGCTTTTTCTTTTTCATAGATATCAACCCCTTTAATGGATTCCTTAATCTGCCAGCAAAAACATAAATAGAATTTCATAATAAAAAACTTTTGTACCCCCAACAGCCAGAAATTCATCTTGCCAATTTCCAGCTACGCCATCAAGTTTTCATTACCTCGTCACAGGTTAGTACCCTCATATGCGTAATGGCGGCACCATTTCACTCCGGACCGATTTCCCCCTTTATGATTTTCCTTCGTTGAATGACTGCAAACAAATTGTTTTTGTAATTTGACGTTTAATTCGCGTAATTAGTGTTCCGACATTTTTCTGCCCGTTTTTCTTTCTGTTTTTTTTTTTTTTTTTTTGTTTTGGTCGACCGTTTTCAACTTTTTTTTGCTGTGACTTTCGCTGTTTTGCTGTGAACGCTGCCGTTGTTGTTGGCCTTAATTAAATTCATTGCCATATTTATGAAACTTTTTTCATTAAATTTTGCGTTTTCTTGAGAGCGATCCGGTGGAGCCGTCGAAAATATTTGAGCCCGCAGGCCACCCTTTGGTTGAGCCATTAACTCTCGGACCCAAGGCGGCTGTCCATTGAGAACGGCTCTAAATATTTTTGCGGGTTTTTACGCATTTCCCTGCCTTTTCGGGGGGCGATGGCGATGGACATTTCCTTTTTCTGGCATGGGAAAATGTTATAAAAATAAAAAATAAAATTTCTGACACCTAAATTGCTGTGACATATTTGATTTATGAGGCCACCTATTTGGCCCCAGAAGTGCGCGGCGTCCGAGAAACATAAAAGCATGGACGATGGACGATGGACGGTGGACGGTGGACGGTGGACGATGGATAACCGAAAAGGGAGCTTGGAAAAAATCCTGGGCGAGAAAGGACCGAAACCGAAAAAGGCAGGAAGTGGGGAGCAGGAAGGGAGCACATAAAAAACACGAAAGGAAGTGGCACTAAAACAATTACAAAATAAAAACGATTACACGCCACTTCCGGCGACATAAAAATGGCGCAGGCCAGCGAAGACGAAGATGCTCGGCCAAAAAGGGTTTTTTCGGCTAACACACACACACACATTCAATACACACACTCAGTGCGACACACACACGCACACATCCATTTAATAAAAGAGGCCACTAAAAGACGCCGGCAATACAGGACCATAATCTTGGGTTAAAGACCATTAAGAATTTTTATTTTCAATTAAACCCGATTTGCCTTAATGCCCCACAAGGCCGACAACGATGCTGCCGATGTCGCCAACAACAAGAACAGCAACAAGAACAGCAACAACAACTGAAGAACACGGCATGGGCAGGACTCTCCCCCTTTGTAGCCGCCCTTTCAACTGAAATTTATATGCGCCGCATAGTCTAAAAGGGTCGGCTGACTTTACGCGCCGCCCGAAGTGAGACCCCGCAAATCCGCATCTCCATCTCCATCCCCGTCCGCTTCCCCTCCAGCAATTCTCCCCCAAGGAGCACTGGAGCACTGCCCAGCAATGGGCAATGGGCAATGGCAATGGCAATGGCAACAAGGCAGGACACAACAACAACAGCACTAGGAGAGGGCACAATGGGGCGACTAAATTCAAATGCGATTTTGATGCCATTGCTGCTTTTCAATACGCCGCCTTTGGGTAACTGATGGAAGGGATGGAAGCCGCCTTTCGGATTTGGAGCTGGATTGGGTCCAAATCAAAGGATGGTGCGGGGCAGAACTCCATAAATGCGTCAAAGGAGTGCGAGAATGGAGAGATGCCGGAGTAGCTTATTTTAGGCCAGATTTGTCTTAAATCTTTTTGTAAAGTTTTTGGAAAATAAAAAGTACTACAGAGGACCGAAACTGTTTCCTTTTATTACTCACGAAAATATTTAAATAATCTGTTAACGAATGATTTTTACAGAAAATTTCATAAAATGTTAAGCCAGCAACATAATATACAAAGTTTAAAATACAATTTATTTATGCTATACTCTTGCACCACCTGACACAGAAGAATTGTCGGTGTTCTTAGAAAGAATAAGACATTAAACATTTGATTTTAAATTTGATTCGCGTTTTTGGGTACTTTCTAAGAATGATTAAAATCACAAGATTTTGTAATAGTCTAGTTTTCTTCAAAAGTACCCAAGAGTAGATATCATATGTTGCTGCAGTTCACTCGCCACCCATTTGGTCAATTTATCTGAAAACTTGGATATACTCTCTTTACGAGTTCATCTAACATCTTTGGAAATCGCCTGTGGCAATTTTCTCAGACTTGTTTTGTATAAAAATTTTTTGGCTCGACTTCAAAAATAAAATAACAAGTATTTGAAAAAAAATACTTGCCATAAAGAAAATAAACTTATGACTAAAAAGATTTAAAAAGATTCGAATAAAAAAAAAACAATTTGTTAGTTTTGAACACTTTTTTACTATTTTACCCACCTGTGTAAGGGTTAAGATTGATAATTGAGTGCTTCGATATTGATATCAATATTAGTTAATATTTATGAGTACCTAGTCATATTCTGCTAAAACCTGAACAACAAGGTAAAACAAAATAGTTCCAAGCAAATTGCAGGAGTTGATATTATCACCTTTTGTAGACTGCACCTGCAGCCAGATGGTGGACTGTGATTATCCGAAATCTGGCTTTCCGGTAATCGATGGTCGCCAGCACTGGCGGTGAAGCCTATGCGGCCTTTAGGTGGGCTCGGGCTCCGTAGAAATCTCTGGCTCAGCCGAAAAGCAAAGGAAGCCAGGACGAAATGGACGCTGGAGCTGTGGTGAGGAGCGAGAAAAACACAAACTGAAAAACTGCAAAAGAAAAACACAAACAACTCGCAGCGCAACAAAAGTTTGCCGATATAAAAAGTGTGGACTGCTCGAGTGGCCGCCACCCGCCCATAGATGGTGGAATAAAATAGAATATACTTCTGGCTTAGCCGCTGGAGGATGACGAGAGGGCGGTGGTCGGAGGTGGGGGGCGGGAGCGTGGCAGGAGGAGCGGTTGTCCTGCCTTGGGCTCCGTTCTCTGCTCAACTCAACTTGGTTCTGGTTCTGGTTCTGGTTTGGTGGTGGGGCAAAGTATATTTAAGTGCTTAAAGTAAAATGATGTCGTACGAACTCGAAACTAAAAACAAGTTAGTATGGTAACTTTTGGCCTAAGGCTAGACACACACACACACACATAGAAGTACATAGACATATAGAAATGCTTGCCTGTCTCTGTGTGTGTCGGAGTGTGTCTGCAATCCGCACAAAAAATCGTTGTAGCGTATCTATGCGCTCGCATCTTTGAGATAGTTTAGCGTGAAAATAAAGTAAAGTACGGTAAAATTGTTGGCAGTTGATTATTGAATCGCTTTAGGTCAAAGCTCAACGGCAGGCCCAGACCAGCCCAGACCGGGCCAAAACCAATCCCGACCAACTCGGGCAGACAACAGCAACAAGGGCTCTTGGATTGGGGGACTGGGGGATCGGTGGACCGGGGGAATGCTGTATTTCAGGGGGTTGGAGAGCAAACAAGTCAGCAACAGCAGAAACGGCAGCAACATGGCAGGCAGAGCAGAGATTAAAGCGTTTATTGATGCGCAGATTGCGCGCATTTTAGCCAGGAGGAACAGGAGTCGAGGCAGGATACCGTAGCATCTCCTTTATCCTTGCTAGTGTGTGTGTGTGTGTGGGTGTGTAGGGTGTGTGTTTGCGTGGGTGTCTCTACTGTGCTGTGTTGTCTGCAGCTGAAATTGTCGGTGGCTCTGGCTGTCGCTTGTTGTTGCCGCTGCTTACGCTCAAATTGAAATAATTAAATTGATAAAATGTGGCAAAGATTAAGCGCCGCACTTTATTTGGCTTAAAGGCAGCCGAAAAAAGGAAGCATCCACTAAGCCAACTGTGGAGTGTTGATTAAATAAATAAACCGATAGCGCCACAGGCTGTGCGTGTGCCACACCCCTCTCTGTTTAACACCCGATCTTCCCCACCACCACCCCCAAAAAAAAAAAACACCCAGAACACTCAACTGTTCTATGTGGCCTTGTGTGTGTGTGTGTGTGTTGTGTAACAGGTAATATTATTTGTCTTTGGCATTATTTTCAAATCGCTTTTGTTTGCCACCTATTGGCCTCTTGGAATGCTGCCGGCTGGCAAACATTTGCGGGCCAAACTTTGAATTGTGCGGAGTAAATATTATTTCGAATTCAGCATGCAATATGGAAAGCAATTTCAATTATTTGCCCGGCCAATTCAGTTAATCCTTTGGCTGAAGGACCCTTCGGCTGTTGCCGATTTTCGAGAGCCCTCGACGGCCGCTTTTGAGCACATTTTAATCCATTTAATGAGTCGGAGCGTGGTGGGCGTGTGAGCTTTCTTGATTTAAATGCTGTTGCTGATGTTGAGGTGGATGTTGCTGCGGGGTGCTTCATGTTGCTGCCGGGCATGTTGCTCCTGTTTCGGCTGCTCATTTTGTTGATTTGAATAAGTAAGTGGCGAACCCTTTAATTTGATTTACCATTTGCATGCAATATGGGGCTTGATTAAATTTTGTGGCCATCACGAGGATATAACGCATGTATGTAATATGCTGTGTGCGCAACTCAATATTAATCGGTAATGAGGGAATTTATCTGCAAGCCAAATACCCACATTAGTGTAGCTATTTCACTACTATCAATATCACATCCAATTTTTCCGTCATTCCCTAAGCATAGCCACGTTGCGCATACGCCCCGTAATCAGCGGATTCAAAACCAATCAGGGGATTAAGGTTACTTGTTAGGGTCCAACTGAAAACTGTAAGCTGAAAACCCTTAATGACCAAAATCCATCACAATAATCAAGTTGCAAAACAAAGTAAAACAGAATTGAATAAGGAGCGTTGCTTATATTTGTGCGCCGTACCCATTGAAATAGTTAATCAATGCCAGGGTGACAAGGACGAACGGTGGAGTGCGGGCTGAAATTTGTTACGCCGGCTTATCGAAATGCCAAAATCGTCATGTGTAAGGGGCACATAAGCCATTTGATGACTCTTCGCCAGGAGAGCGAATTAGGGTGCGGCCGGGATCCACTGGGAATCGGCTGGGAATCGAGTGGGCCGGGCCCTAATGGCCTTAGCCATTTCCGGCACCCTAAAACGTTGCCCGCAAATTAGTTTTGGGCCGCGCAGTGCCGCCGCTGCCGTGCGAACAATTGAAAAGCCCAAATCGAAAATCTTTTCACAGCGCCCGGAGCTCGCACATCCTTCACATCCTTCAACGGCACCGACTTTCGGTTGCTGGTCCGTCTGGTCACATCCTCTGCTCACACTTTAGAATTCATTAAACGGCCGCCTCATTAATGGAAATGGCCGATAACATTTGTGCCACGCTTCGATAAGCGACGCAACCCAAAAATCCAAGCGGCTGGCCCATTGTTCGAGGATCTCGGCCCAATATCTAGAATGGGGCGGCAAAGAAAGCGGCCTGGCTCCATAATTCAAAAAAGCACAAGAACAAAAACACGGCAGCTCGACCAGGCGGCCGACAATAACTTCAAAGACCGCAAGTAAATTAATGTTAATTTTATGCTAAAGCCGCCAGCGTCGACGGACCTCGGTGAGCGCAATGTGAGACTCTGTGAGGAAAAATGAGGACAGCACCGCAGCGGCCGCGCCAATCAAAATCATCATCATCATCATCGGGAAAAATCGAGGGTTCACTTCGGTTTGGGGGGGGGGGGGAGAAATGAAAAGGCGGCGGAAGCCGATTCTCGATTGGCATTTTGACACGGACTGCGCGCTGAGCCTTCGACGGCGGATTAAGAGCATCAGCATCAGCATCTTGAAGCGTTAGCCAAAAATGTTAAATTTATGCCGACTGCGGCACATAATTTAAAAATATCAATCAACTCGATAACGTTGATTTTTTTGGTAGAAGCGGCAGGGAAAATTGACTAGGCACCAGGCAGACGGCAACAAACAAACAAACAAACAAGCTCGGCAAAGAGCACAAAAGTCGTGGAAACTTGGTAAACAACGAGAAGAATGGCATTGGCATAAGGCCCGAAAACGTTGCAGAAGCTTTTTAGCCGTGGCCTGGTGTGGCGATGGAACCAAAGGAGGAGCTGCAGGAGCTGTAACCGGAATATGGCAGCTGCAAAAGTTAAGACATCCAGTGCCGCTTCGATTGCCACTATCCCTTGCCTCAGCTCTCAGCTTTTCGTGGAAGGCAAGCGAAAGGTTGCCCTCCAGTAATCCGCCCAAAGAAGCCTCGACTGCCAGCGTCTACACAGCAGTTTAACCCTTCTGGGCTGGGCCAATGGATAATTTGGATACTTCGGCAAACTTTGATTGACCTTTTCACTTCATTCGCACAGGACCAGATAAAGTTTGATGCCACTTTCAAGATCGGATTTCTAGCGGATGTTTAATAATGTTTAAAGCAACATGATAATGATAAAAAATTCGATAAATTTTCTTATGGAATTGTATCAACATTTTAACTTTTTTTTTAACACATAAATGTTTAATTGTAAAATCTATAATAAATTGTTAAGCCTATAAAATGTTAGATTTAAGATATTTGTCACGATTTGTTATTGGCTTGAACTAGCCCGTACAAAAAATACATAAATCCATGTTTGATTGTTGGCTACACTCGAGGTCAATGTTGGTTAACGCAACTTTTTATTAACTTTCATCAGACTTGGACTAACTGACTGTGATAGGACAAGCTGATTCCCTATTTCAGCTTTCTCTGGGGATATTAGCTAATGGTTAAAGTTTCTTTATGCTCTTGATCAGAAGCTTTGCATTTATTTTTTGTTATAGACTCTATAGTGTGTGAACGTTAAGTGCATTGGTTGTTGAAAGCTAACACCCTTTTCGATGCAGACTAGTGGTAAATGCAGCATAGAATATTATTAATTGCTGTTTCAAAATGTATGCAACAGGCGGCATGTGTTTGGTAGTGTAATATTTTTAAAAAAACGAATTAACTGGGACGATTATTTACGTATTTCCTGCAGATCCGTGCTTAAACATTGAAAAGAGTTTTCTAAAACGCTCAGCTGAGGGAAATCACATGGCTGGACTGCCGGGAGCCAAGCCAAGGGTTAAGTGTATTAGAGCTGTCTCTTTCCCTTTCTATTTTTCCCTCTATTTTTCTCCATTTCCCAGTGTGTCGTAGCACTCATATAGCCATAATGCCAGAAATACTTATTCCCTGATATGCAACAAACAAGCAACAAACGACCAGCAACAACAGCAGAAAGCTAAGTTAAGGCCGGAACAAAAAGTGGTAAACAAGTGGAAAGCGGTGAACGCTGCCAGGTGCAGTTGCAATTGCAGTTGCAGCTACAGTTGGAGCTAAAACTACAGTCAAAGGCTAGGAAAGGCTCAAAGGATAACAAAAAAATAAAGGAAAATGGCTAGGAATCCAACTCGGGCAAGTCAAAGCTTGTATACCCTTTAGGCTATAAAAAAATAGTGTTATTCTATAAAACGACTGTATATATATGTGCATTTCGTGATACATTCAATGGTTCTATTTTATTATTTTATAATTGTATTAATAAACTATGGTATTTTAATTTTCCCATTGTTTTTCAAGTGATTTTTCATTTGTTCCCATAACAGCTCTACGTTCTAGTCGTCTGCTCAGGTCCTTTTTCTGTTTTTTAATATTTGAAGTAAAATACATAAAACATTTAAAACAATACCGCCTGAAAGGGTATAAAATATAGTAAGGGGCTGAGCACAAAAGTAGACTTGAACCATTTCACCGCATAGCGGTGATTCCCTTTGCGGTGTCATTTGCAATTATGTGGCCATTCCATGCATGCCAGTTTGATGAGCTCCCTGCTGCAGTCTTTAACTGCAGCCATTGTACGTTAGTTGGGAGATAAAAGCATTTGTAGGTTGGATCCCTCAAGCTATCGACTGCCGGATTGGCTAATTGAAAACTCCATTCGAAATTGACTAGCTAGCTACTGATTCATTAGCCGATTACTGGCATCTAACTCAAATATTTATTAAAGCCAGCCCCGGAGTGCGACTGCAAAATTAACTCAATTTTCTTCTCCTTTTTCTTTGTTCAACTGAAACTGAAACTGAGATGATTTTCACAACTACTCAGCACGAGCATTTTTCCATTTGGCCAAGACAAACACGAAAAACTGGGGAAAAATGCTAGAAATATGAGAAATATGAAAATTGAGAATGCAAACACAATTTGAATGCTTGAAGCAAGAAGCGAATCGACCTGAAAATTGATAAATTTTCAGATACAATGCCATTCGAGAATTAGAGAGCCGAGGCTCCCTTGAGACTGGCAAATTTAATTAGTCAAGGATGAGCATAAACAAAAATTCAATTCCCCGGATATCCTCGAGAAATCGGTGCTCGACAGCAAATTAATTATAAGTCACTTGTATTTAATTAGTTTATTGAATGGCCGGCACTTTGCAATCAATTGGAATATTTTTGTGTGCGGCTGCAGATGCAGCTGCGATAAATGTGGCAGTCAACACTTCAGCTCCGACTTGAATTTGTCGGGCTTAGATCCTGGCTTCTCTTTCTCTATCGTTTCCTTGGCTCTTTCTGCCGTTCCTAGCTGTCCTGGTCCTGGCCATTCAAACGTGCAATCTGAAATCGAAAAATCAAAACCCAAAACAAATTCAATGTTCCGAACGTGTGTCTGCCTGTTCTGTCTGTGCTGTCTGGTCGGTTTGGTCTGTGTGGGGGTTTTGCCTGTGTGGAGGCCACTCAGCAGGATAACGAATGGGGCCGGGCACAATGGGTAGAAAAGTGCAGTTTGCGGTTGAAAGCCGGATATTTTCTTTTCGCCATCGCTCGCAGGTAAACGCAGCTCCTGACACAAACAGCAGGACCAGCCGAGGACGAAGACGTCGCCCTCGCGCTCTCAGGATCAGACGGAAGCCGTTTGAGGCAAGGAAATGGAGAATAGTTTGCAGCCTAAATAGCAGCAGCAGCATCAGCAGCATCAGTCAGATACCAGGTACCAGATACAAGCACAAACATTATTAATTAACATTCAGACGGCTGTCCCTTACAGAACCCTACAGAACGCTTAGGTTTGCCTGCCCTGCAAGACTTAATTGAATATGATGCTAGAAACGGCAATGGAAGCGAAGGAAAATCACTGAGACCAGCTGAATGTGAAAAGATTATTAAACATCCAATCCGCTTTTCCCCTGTTTTCAGTAACGAAGAGCTAACGACATAAACATCAACCGGCAGCCAATTAATGACAGCGAGCTACAGCGTTTATCGTTTCACTTACAACCCAATACAGCGGAAAACCCCCGCACTTCCCTGCACCCAGGCCCCTGCCTTTTCCACACCCTTTGCTTCCCTTCAGCCACCTGTGAGGTGAGTGTGGCCCAAAGGGCAGACAATGAAAATGAAAATGAAAATGAAAATCAACTAAGCAATTGGCAACTAAACGAGACACCGGCAGCCAGCTCTGCAGGTAGTCGCATTCGCAAAGTTGCCCAAGAAAGCGCAGCTGCCGAGTGTTTCCAATTAGCTGGCCGTGACTGTAGCAAGAACGGGGGGGCACAGGGGAAGGGGGGCGGAGAGTGGGGGGGTGTGTGGAAAGGCACACATGCACTGGCTGCAAAATGAAAATGAGAAACTGAGGAAAACAGAGAAATGAAAA
Source organism: Drosophila gunungcola (assembly GCF_025200985.1). Lineage (NCBI taxonomy): Eukaryota > Metazoa > Arthropoda > Insecta > Diptera > Drosophilidae > Drosophila > Drosophila gunungcola. Next base: position 17,418,609 of record NC_069139.1, read on the forward strand.
CTGAATTATTGCTCGGGGCGAAACGGGGGGGAAAATGTGGGGCTACAGCGTTTGGCTCTAACATAAATGTAATGCTTTTATTAGTTATCGATACCAACACATACACACCCATGGGTGCAAGCTACCAACACTGAGAAAAATATAATGTTCAACTCATTCAAAGTAAAGAAATTAAATAGCTTACAAGGCGAAACAAAATATTTCACTATAAATGTAACAATTAATTGTACATTTAGGCTTATTAAAAGAGCCTACAAAATATATCTTCATATTTATGTATCTCTTATTAATAGTAGCTTTTAGATCAAAGTAATTATTACATAGAACGCGATTTTAAGTACTTATTAACTTGCTTTTATTCCTGCTTTTCTTAAAAATATTCTTCCCTATTTTAGCTTGCATAAGTATTTCATTAATTTAATTTATAAATTTTTTTTTAATTTGTAAATTTTAAGTAGGATGCAATGAGTTAAATTATGGTCCCTACAAAAATAATTATTCATATTTATAAAGCTCTCATTAATAACCTTTCAGAAAATATTTTATTACTAAGACAACTATTTAAGGTATATTTTAGCTTAGTTATGTTCCTACTTTTCCTTTAAATATTAGTTTCTATTCTAGCATTTGTATTTCCTAATTTTTTTAAATTTTAGATAGACATTTTTTTTAATCAAAGTTCGAATCTAATTTATTTCAGTACAAAATAAAACATTTAGCTACAACAAAATTTTACAGATATTGAGTGTTCGATTGAAATAAAAATAGTAAACAAATTTGCTTTCTGACTGATTTTAACGGGTTTACATATTTATTTCCTAGTGTAAGACCGAAATGAAAAGATATGGTTAGGGTCTAACCGTGTCTTGTGGGGCAAGGGTAGGGGGAGGGTGAGATCTGGGGAGGCGGGGCTCAGGGGAAGACAACGCTGGTATCCGGCGCCAAAGATTTACCAAACATCCGCTGCAAAATACCCCACTCCTGCAGCTGTTGTTGTTAGCCAAGTTTGTTGTTGGCAAACGCGATTGCAGCAAATCAGAAAATACTCGCACAAGTGCGAATGTGAATATTGATGCCTGGGCATACGTATGTATGGGTTATAAAATATATATTTATATATATACATACATACATATATGCTTAGAGCTGTGGGCATGTGTGTATAGTTGGCATTGCAAAACACAAACACAAAACTTCCATTCTGGTCGTGCTCCGCGACTCGACTTTAGCCAGCCACTTGGCGCTACTTCGCCCACTTCAGCGCCACTCCACTCCACCCACTCCACTCCGCCCACTCACACATACAGAGGCACACACACACACACACACACACACCTACACCCATATACCCAAAGAGCGCTCCTTGCTCGCTTACTTGCTACTTCCGCTTCCGAATCCGTTTTGTGTGCTGTCGCCGCAGAAATTTAACGAAGTCACACGTCGCCAGTGCCAGCTCCTCTCACTAACTCTCTCTCTCTCTCGCAAAAAGCTCAGATTGCGAATCGGCAGCATCCGAATCATCCGAAGCATCCCAAACAGCCGAAGCCTGATCGTCGGCATCCTGTTTCGTTGTGGCGCCTCGGCTTCAGATGGCAGCATCCTTGCATCCTTTCGTTGTCCTGGCTCAGTTGCGAATTCAGTTTCGGAGCGTTCGGTGGTGCAAGCAGCGGAGTTACACACATTTTCAATCGAGGCCTAAAAGCGAACGAACGAACTAACGAACGAACGTTGTTGTTTTGTTTTGGTTTGGTTTGGTTTGGTTTTGTCGCAAATTTCGCGCGATTTTTTGTGCGACAGTGTGTGTGCGTGCGTTTATTTTATTTCGCACACTTGCGACAGGGGCAACCCCAGGATCTGTCGCCTGTCCTGTCCTCGCTCGTGACTCAGACTTTTCCTCTGCGGATCCTGCGGAGCGTACGTATTTGCGGCTTCAATTCGTTTTGTCTGTCGGTGTGACGGTGTGGCGGTGTGTCGTTGTGTCTGTGTGTGGCAGCCAGCCGGCATATCCGTATTGTTGTTGGCCCATTGTAATTGCAGTCAGTGTGGCAAAGGCGAAAGCAAACGCAAAGGAAAAGGCACTGGCAACGCGGCGTATACTTGACATTTTCGCCGCCAAATTGTGCGATTTCTTCAGCTCGCTCAACTCGTTCAGCTCCTTGAGCTTCGTCCTGGGCGTCCTGGGCGTCCCGTTCGTCCTGTTCGTCCTGTTCGCCCCGCTCGTCCTCCTTGTCCTGACTCCTTGTGACATTGGCATGAAAACGTGAAAAGCCCTCAAAATCCGCTATTCCACTGTGTTCGCAATCCATTTGCCTGCTGCCCTGGACGGGCAAACAAATTTTTGCAATTCAATTTCTATTGTGCATTGCCGATGCGAAATGTGCGCATCGTTTGCTGTCAATGCCAAGTATTCCGCATAAAAAATTGAAAATTGCATGCAAATTAAATAAATAGACATCCGAGGACCGTGAGGAACAGCTGAGATAGACACTCAAGACCCTACCCCATCTGTAGCTGTAGCTGTTGCTGTTGCTGTAGCCCACTACAAATATCGTTGCGAAAATGACAGTTGTGAGTTGTGGCTCAGATTTGGCTTCGCATGCGGGGCGCAATCACAGCAAACGTCATTAGCACTCGCGACACCGCCTTCGATTGGTAGCAAAAAGGGGGTCAGGAGCAGAAGGAAGAAGGAACAGCAGATCCTGCCGCAGGATTCAGCAGCCAGGAGCCAGCAGCCAGCAGCCAGCAGCCAGGCACGAACAACTTCACATTTGCATAACTTTGGTGCAGCTCCGGCGTTCAGATTCCGATTCACAGGTACGAGAAAAACTCCTTACCAAAGTCGATTTCCGTTTCAGCAAACCTTGCACCCTTCCTTCCACCCCCTCGCTCAGCAACTTTGCTATCATTTCTATTTTCCTGTTTCTGTTTTTCATACCCGATATCTCTATCCCCCACCGATGCCCCACCGATGCCCCCCCTCGAACCCCGAACCGCCAGCCACCGAGTAAAAAGGGTAAAATAGGAGAATATTCAGCTCATGCCGAAGTTGGCTGTGGCAAATCCATTGTGGTGCACTAGGAGGTGGTTTCGAATCGCGAGCTTGGAGCCCTACCTTCACCTTTTGGGTGGTGCTACAGGGGCTCTGAGGGCGATTAAAATACAAACTGATTTCGCTTAGCAGCATGCAAACGGTCGCAGTTTTTTAGGTCAACTTCTCATGATTTAATGATCCAATAAGGAGCTTCTACGATGTACAAATTGAAACCTGTTGGAGTGGCTCAAGTTTTTCTTGGGCAGCAATTATAATGATAATTTAAGACCATTTGCTGGGGCTTGTTTACACTAGTAGAGGGTTTTAATTTGGATTTGTTAAAGATATGACTTTATTTTATATATTTTAGGTAAGAGTAGTCTTAGTAGTAAGAGTATTTAAATTATGGATCTAAAACTCCATTCTTTAATATTTAAGCCCTAATATAAAATTTATATTTATAAATAGTTTATACATATTCTCGAAGTATGTTAGAACTCTTGAGTTAATGTGTTATAATATTTAATGGCCTAATGATAGTTTTAAATTATTAAACAAGTTTAATTTATGATTAAATAGTAAAATATTAGAGTAGAAAAATAGTAGAAAATTAAGGTTTAGTACGCAAACTCTTCTTAAAAGTCGCAATATTAAATAAACAGATTAAACGTTCTAGAAAATCTCTGCTGCATTTTTATATATTATAACCTTGGCACAAAAAAGTTGGCCCTGCTTTATTTAACAAGACATTTGAATTAAACTCATTTGGCCACTATTCACCATCTGCAAAAGTTTGTTAATGATCATTGTTTTAAATTTATTTTCCTTCGTTTTTACTCCATTTTTATTCAGATGGTCACCATTCTAGCAACAATGGCTGTCTTTTTGTGAGGTACTTGCTGGTCTAGCACTCTTGACAATATCATCTCCGATTTGTTTTCGCTTTGGCCGCCTGCCACGCTCTGCTCTTCGCTTTACTATCAACTTTACGGCTGCTTCTGTTCCGGATTTCTCGCCCACTCCAGTTCAGCTCCATCATGGCCACGTTATCCAACTTTTAGTTATGGCTTTCGCTTTTCGCATAATGTCAGTTTTATTTGGTTTTGGTTTTCACTGACGGGGCGCGGTGGGTGGGAACGGGTCGTTCGGCGGATGAGGGATGGGAAATGGAGCTAACGTCCCGGCTCAAATCCATGCCAATGCCCAGGCCACTGGCTCCAGTCTCCAGTCTCCAGTCTCCAGTCTAGAAGCCTGATGCCTCGAGCCCCTTGTCTGGTGGCCATTCGGCACCCTTGCAAGATTTATTGTGCCACACACATTCACACACTCACGTACACATAACACCTTCTGCCAGGCACCTTCGTCTACCCCGCAACACCCTCAAGCCCCTCAAGTCCGCGCCTTGGGTTTCACCTACCATATCCAACTCCATCTCGTTCTCGTTCTCGTTCTTCATACATCTGCAGTCCCATAATCTCTACTATTTGCATCGCAGACTTTGCTTTGGATTTTCCTATGGCAATGGATTTAGTTATGGTTTTTCTTACTCCCCGGCTTTCCGTTTTCCCTCCCCCCTCACCCATTCCCATTCCCCTGCTGTCCATCCGTTTCTTCTCCGGTTGCGCTTTTTACTCCATACACATACACACTCATACAGTCGGACGTTTGTTTTTCCTGCCATTCGGCACACACACTGCGCAAAAAAGGTTTGCCTAGTTATGGCTCGAAAAGACATGGTAATAGAGACCAGGTGGAGGGAGGGGAAAAGGACGAAAGTCCTGCGGCTAACCGCAGCAAGCGTCCTAGTTGTCGGCCCTGGGCGTCCAGCAATGTGGCTAATGAATAACCATCGTAATCCAAGCTGAAGCTGAGGCGATATGCAAATATGTAAGACAGATTAGCTGATTGTAAGTCCGCGATAGGGAAAGTCCCCTGGGTGTAAATTGTGTTTTTTATTCTCCTAAAGTTTTGATAAGTTATTTAAAACCAAAGAGTTTATAAAAATGTTCTATCTTGGTTTTTTTTACATTTTTAGGGAAGTTTGGGCTAAGATTACATTGGAAATAATCACTTCAGATCATTTAGAAAACTTGTTGCTTACTTTAAAACAATTTCTTTTTTCACTTACTGCTAACACGATTTAAAATCAGATTATTTAAGCTTAATTTTGTTTTGGATAATGCCATTTCTAAATGTTGAATTTAAAATGCCTTCTGGCTGAGGCTTATCAAAGATTTATTGTCAGGTTCATAAATTAATTTAAGGCAAAGCTTGGATGGAAATCATTTACTCAACCTTGCCCGAATCGCAATTCCAATAATTTCCGAGGCCAAAGTATTGTTATCGAATCTCGGCACTTTAAATTCTCAAGGACTCCCAGTTCCCCGGCTAATGCAATTTGTGGAATTTATTTCTTAGTTCTGACTTCATTATTAGGCGAGTGTGTGGAGTGCGCATATAGTATAGTGCGCCCGGGCAATCCATAAAATTTGATCCCTGATCCATTCATTCCCGGCTGGCAGGCAGACACGCATGCTATCGCCATCGCCATTGCCATTGCCATTGCCATTGCCGCCCTAAAATCAGTTCCACTGCCATGGCGACCGCAATAGCTCTTGCCGGGGTTTATGCTTTTTGGCCCGGTGTAGTCGTAACTCGTTCGCTCAGATTTGGGGCTCCTTGAGGAAGCCGCACATACGAGCGCTCACACACACGGCTGGCGGACTAACAGGATTTCCCATAAAACGGAAATGGCATTATCCTCGCACATATTGTTGTGCGGATTTTAGTTTTTATTACACCGAGCAGTGCGCGTCTGCTGTCCATAAGAAGGCTCACGGGCTCCTCCGCCGAAGCTCCAAAGGAGCTGGAGCTGGAGCAGAAGCTGGAGCTGGAGCAACTGCGGCAGCATAAATATCATTTGTGTCTGTTTGTGTGATACATCATGGAGTGACCCATTAGCCCCCGCACCCTTGCACCCACTTACCGCTCACCTGGCGGTTGCGATTTATGGTCGAACCCCTTAAAACTTCACACACTGCTGCGGGGCAAAAGAAGGATGCCAAGGTGGAGGATTGCTCTACGCTAATAGGGTTCCGAGGCATTGTCTTTGGCAATGGGGAGAATGAAGGTGTCAGGGTTAGGCACAGGGATCTGATCGCTTGCCACATTGCGGGCAAGATTTATAATACCGCTGGCCAGGAACAACAGGGGCTTCAAATGGTCTCAAATGCTTACCCAATCCTACACTACTATAAAATAATTTTAAACATGCATTTCTCCGTATTATGGCATCCAGAAATCATTTTTTTTCAATATTTCAATATTAATTTCTTAAGTAAACAAACAAATATTTGTATACTGTTAAAAGTTTGTAAGACTTAATACTTTATTTAAAATCTTTTAAAATTTTAAACAAACTGTTATTTTTTGAAAATTGTTTAATCTATTTTAAAGGCATATAATTTTAAAAAAATAATATGAATGAAAAAATACCATTTTTATAATATAGCATAGCAACAGTTTCGAAAAATGGTTGTTGGTAAAAATGTAAGCCACTTCTGTCTATACGTAAAACAAAATTTATTTGTTACTTCTAATTACTTCTTTTATTTAAATTTTAAAAATCTGAAGCAAACTGTTATTTTCAAAATGTTTGTTTCATCTATTTTTAAGTGCAAATAATTTGAATGAAAAAGTGAATGTAATTATATTATTATGGTAATAAAGTAGAGCAACAGTGTACTCCTTTTTTGTTTTTTAAAAGTATTGGTTATTAAAAATGGAAGCCAATGGTTTCTATACGTAAATCAAAAGATATTTAATACATTTAATATTAATACATTTTTAATTCTTGTTTTAAATTGCAATCTAACCCTACTTGAAATGTTTTAAGAAGAAGTTTTTTGAGCTGCTGAAACTACTTTTCAGCAATGAGAAATGGTTTTTCTCATAAGTTGAACGAGTTGCACTAATCCCTCTTTTTTGGTAATTTTTGCAAAGTGTTTTCCCCGTCTCCAGCCCCAATCGGTCAAACAAAAACCAAAAACCCCAAAGCAAAGCAAAGCAACCTAAACAAACACTTGAGGTGTGTAAAGTTAGCCAAGGCTGCGTTTTTGCTTGGCTTCGTTTTGGCCCACATTATGTGTGTGCGGTGCGGTTGGAGAATTTGGCTTTCGGGACTTTAGCTTCGGACAAGAAAACTCTGCCGTCTGTCCGCCTTTGTATCTGGCTTACTTTGCTTTTGTGCTTAATCACAACACGCACATTTACATATTGGTTTTGGCCAACTTGAGCAATCCTTTAAGATGCCCGGCCAACCCTTTTTTCCCAGTCGCTGGTTTATCTGCTCCTGCTCGTCTCTGTTGTTCTATGTGGTTCAAGTTCAGCACACCGCCGGAGGGGTCGGTGGTCGAGTCAGTGGGTGGGTCGGTGGGTCAGGCTTACGGTTAAGTAAACACTCAGCAAGAAGCATCCGCACACACACTCGGCAGGCGGTCGCCTCCCTGGACAGCCATTGCCCAGCCGTTTGCGGCCTGGCATTGTTTTCACTTTCCACCGATGCCTCTCCGCCCCACCTCGCATCTCGCACCACTCACAAACCCACCCAGCTACCACCTCGCACCACCCAATCGCCGTCTGTCTCCGAGCCTGTCTGTTTGTCTGTCCAAGTGTCTGGTTGACGGGCGGCTGTCCTGTGCCTTGACTGCTTCATAAAACATACAACAAAATCTGAAATTGATGATGGGCAGTGATTGTGGAAAGTTGGCAGTCAGTTAAATTGGGTTCCTGTGCCTGCCTTTCCTTTTCGGCCATTTTGGCCTTTTCGGCCTAAAAGGAGCAAAGGGGGTCGGCTGCGTTAATTGCTTTGTGAATGGTGTCCGCCTTGGCCGGAAAGTTAACATTTAACTTTAGTCTATTCGGGACTTTAATCTATTTATAATTGAGGAATGCATAAAGCATGTTAAATACGAACTTACACAAATTCTACTCTGTTATGCGTCCTAATCGGGCTGGTCTTCTGCTCGGAGCACTCACTTTTGGGAGCGTTTTCGCAGCCAAGGGTCGCCAGCCATTGTTTTAAATGCCGGATCACAGTAGGTGGGAGGGGGGTTGTTTTTTGGGGGATTTGAGGGATGGTGAACTGGAAGACATTCGACGTGGAGATGGAGACCCGGTGAGGTGAAGGCGACTCACATAATTTGCATAACTAATTTGTGGAAACTTTGGGCATAGGAAGTTGTTGAAAGTTCCTGAAGGAGCTCCACGAACAGGAACAGGACCAGGACCAGGAGCAGGACCAGTAGCCGGTCTCAATGCCAGAAGCTGCAGCAGTTTTCTTCATCTCCTCGGCTGCGGTTGCGCTGCAGAAAAGTGCTTAATTCTTTTAAATGAAAGACGGAAGGGAAGGGATGAGACGGAGGGTAAGGGGGGTAAGAAGGGCCAAAGAGCTGGCCGGGCAGGGCATTCGAAAAGCTGTCCTAATTGAATACATGAGAGCATAAGTTAGCAGTGTGGTACTTTGATATCAACTTTGATTGCTTTATGGCACTTGAGCGTACAATTTGGCTTAGTTGGCAGTTGCTGAAGCTGTTGTTGTCCTGGCCCAGGCTCTTTTTGGCCATTTGGGGCCACCGTGCGGTGCTGGGAAATTTTTGGCTGCCAGCTTGAATTTCAATTCAAGTTTGAATTCGAGCAGCCTGCTCGGCAATAAATGATGTTGATTAATGGGGGACTTTTGGCCTGGCAAGCATGCATAATTAAGCGCTGATTAGAGTCACATGGAAGCGAGAGAAATGCGATTGGCCAAGGAATTTCAATGGGTTTTCTGCGAAGTAGATTGGCTTCGGGCGGCAGCCAGTTAAGTGGAGTTGCCATAAACTTTTCCCAGTTTATTTTAAGTACTTGCAAGCCCGACAAAGGTTAACCTGCCCCCAGACAGTTCATGGATTGAATTTGCCTTTTGGGTTAACCTTTTTAACCATTTTGCTCCTAAGAAATCACACATACTGTACTATTAACGTACTGTCAGCCAACTTCATTCATCAAATTCGGTCTTAATAATTTATTTGATTCGTTTGTATTTTCTTCTTGCTGGCGAAATTCTTTTGCGGTCATAACTCATTTGCAAATATGAGGCAGATAAATGTTCATGTTGACTGGGGAATTTAATTTTTCTTCAAATTCCTGGCTGCTCGTTGGGGCTGCCAAGACGGCTGGAATTCTTCGATCTCCGGGCAGCCGTTATTGCGAATCCAATTAGCATGGAAATCTAGGTCTCTGGGTCTCAGTCTAATGATGCCCTGCAAAATGAAATTTACCGCAGGCGCCCCAAACAGCCATCTCCCGGCCATCGAGAAAGGCAACCAGCAGCAGCAGCAGCAGCAGCAGCAACGTGACCAAAGTCCAGTTAAGTGGGTTGGGATTGGGCTTGGAATTGGAGATCGAGATGCGGGGTTGGAGAAGGGTGCCAAATGTTGGCACACTTTATGGGCGGACGCGCCACATGGCGTATACGTAAACGTAAACGAACGTAAGCACATCCGTATGGGTAGCATTTTAACAAAGTGTTAAACTGAGAATTTTATCTGCTGTTCGGTAATTCACAGCTCTGGGCTCCAAGGAATACTCGCCCACACAAAAAAACAACGAGCAACGAGCTGAACTAGCCAAAAAAAAAGTGTTAATTTCAGCGCTGCTCGGTGAGCTTAGTTAACATTACGTATACGTACTGATGCCCAAGTGCAGCACTCCGTGCCGCTATTTGCCGTTGCCCACTGACCTCAGCAATTACTCCACGCCTTTATTTTAATTACACAGCAAACAAAAGCAATGAAAAGTAAAAATGGCAATGCCAAGACAGACAGCCGTCAGCCGAAAGCCAAGGGAAATTAGAGGGGTGGACGGCGGCAAATAAGACATCATCAAGGGGAGAAGGATGGAAGGCAGGCAACCAAAGCAGAACAGCGCCAAAAATTAGGATATAATCCCGGGGGCATAGTTTTAATTCCCAATACAAATATCACTACACGAAAGTACAACGTGCATAAATTTCAATGACGTTCCTCGCTGCTTGTGGATTGCGGGTATTTGAGGCTTCCCTCTGTCCTTCGTCCTGCGTCCTGCGTCCTGCGTCCTCATCCTCTGATTCTGTTGCTGGCTCAGCGCTCCTGGTTGCTCTTTGCTCCTTGGCTGATGCCCCCTGTTCCACTCCCCTGAATCCCTGCCGCCAGCAGGTTGCCCTCACAATTATACGCACAGTCACACACCCAGTCAGACGGCCGTATACTGAAAAAAAAAATGAGGATGTTAATTGGTGTTTGGTAGAGGGAAATTAGTGCTTAAAATATCGATATTTTTAGGAAAACAATGTTTGCCCTGTTGTTTCAAGAAATTAACTGTAAAGTGAAAATTATTACAAACAATATGTATTTTAGTTATCTAATGAGAACATTTGATTTATTTGTCACAGCTATTTTAAGATCTTTTTTTCTATAGTTTAAGTATACAAGGAAGTTTGATTATTTCGTACTTTGTTAATATTTTAAACAAGTAATTGTACATTGAAAGTATAAAAACAGGATTAATTAGTACTTACTTAGTTTATATATTTGACAAGTATTTAAATTTGTTCATTTAACTCATTGAACATTTTATTAAAGGAAAGAGATATTTCATAAGACTTTTGCTTAGACCCTAGAGCATAGAACACCAAACTCTTTTTACTGTTTTTCTAGACAAGCTTTTTTGATAAGCCTTTGCTTAGGGTAGTACAATTATATTTTATTATGCTTCATAAGCATGTCCACTTGATTTCGTGCTGTGTAGAAAGAGGCAGTGGCAGACAGGCAGTCGCCAAGGGAGCGCCAGAGACCGATAACAACGCTCATTTAGTTGTATGCTCACTCAGTCAGTTAGTCAGTCAGTCAGTGAGTCAGTCAGAGAGTCAGTTAGTCAGTCAGTCAGTTAGTCAGTCAGTCAGTCAGTCAGTCAGTTAGTCAGTCAATTAAAGATGCTGGTTGACTGGCCACCACCACAGATGCAAGGGCACAGGCACAGTCACAGACACGGAGGCAGACAGAAACCCAGACACTGACACAAACACAGACAGGCAAAAACGACTGCGGGCCTGACTTTGTGGCATTCTCGCTGGGTGCTCATTTAAATAAATAAAGAAATCTGGAGTAACTTCTTGAAATTCCAACACATTCCATATCATTACTGGAGGAGGCCACAAAAATTTCCTCAATCCTTAAATGTGGCATGGACGGTGGGGGCATGCCCCGGCACCGGCACACACACACTCACACTCGCACTCGCACTCGCACACACACGCATGCACAACATCAACATCAACGTCAGGGCCGCAGTCGTAAAAAATTGTAACGGATGTTGCGGCCATGTATACACAGCTACACTTGCACACTCACATATGTGTGTGTGTGAGTGTGTGCAACGGAACAAAATGGAAACGGGCAGCTAAGAGAGTAGAGAAAGTTAGGAAAAAGCTTTCTCTCGTATATTTGGCCACGGCAACTGCATTGTGTGCCTGCCCTGCAACAACAAAATTGAATTGAATCCTCGGCTCTCGGTGGCTGCAGTTCCTAGTTCCTAGTTGCTCCTGTTGCGGTTCTGGTTGCTCCTTGCTCCTTGTTCCTTGGGCTCTCTTTTTTGGATGAAGCCACGGATAGGAACAGTAACAGTAACAGTAACTTGCCAGGGTCTCTGGACCTCGGGCGCATAGAGGGCTATTTTATTAGAAAGTTTACCCGAAAGTTAGTTTGCGAGTGAAACAGACCAGAATTGCGGCTGGCAAAATGCTCGGGGGTAGGGGCCTAATGACCTACCTCCCTTTCCATCATGAGAAAACGGGGGCGGGGTGTTGTACCCCCAAATTGCTGAAGTTTGCTTGCTGCAACTAACTGAATGATTGATTGTCATTGCTGGTTTATTCACATTTTCACATCGTTTGCATTTTTTACTTTTACTTTTATTCGTTTTATTCTATTTGTTTTTCACCCACTTCTTTGCCACTTGATGATTCTCCGGATTCGTGCCGTGCTGTGGGGATAAGACTTGATAAGAAAACTTCACCTAATGATCGGAGTTTTCAAATGTTGTAAACTTCGACCTCTGCTGGGATTCAATTTCAAACAAAGTTACTTGCCCATATCTTCGGCTTAAAAAACAAATTCCAATTTATTTACCAAATATTATGTGTGTACAAAATTGTACTTCTTGAGATTAATTGAAATTGAATTACATTATGCAAAAAAAAGGTTTCTTAATAATAGTTTTTTTAACCCTTTGCGAACTTAAGTTGTTACTTATTATTTATAAAGCTTAATAACTCAATCATTCCACAATTGAAAAAAATTACACTAAATAAACATTCAAGCTTATTAGCACTGACAGCTGGCTTATCTGTTAAGTCTTTTTCAAATAAGCTCCTTATGTCAACAGTAAAGTCCTCATCTTATTTGCTTGGCATTTTAAGTCGGCATCTTTTTTTTTTTAATTTGCACGTTATTCTTTTGAAGCACTTATAAACAAAGTAATCTGTCAATTAAAGTTCTATATATAAAATGCACGTAATTAAACTGTCCTGGCCTTTATGAAACAAGTCATGCATATTTAATTTAATTTTAAAGTCAGGACAAAAATGTCCTAAGCTGACTTGCTTAAAAATACATATATGCCCCTCTCAATCCCAAAAAACTAGTACTGCTGAAAAGAAAAGCACGTTCACATCGTGCACATTTCAAATTCCCATAAGGGTTCTTTAGTGTTAAGATTTCCGTCATAGTTTCCCGGCATTTTCCGGAGTCCGGAGCCTTCCAGAGCCCCCATAAAGCTCGTCTAGCTCTCAGAAATGAATTACCCACTCGGATTAGGGCAACTTTTTATAATCGTAATAATAATAATAATAATAATAAGCCAAGCCAGCGCCAATCTTGTTAGGTCTCGTAAAAAAAGCCAAGCGAGGCAAATCCTGGAGGCCACCGTCCCAAATACCTCGATTAGCCGAACTAACCAATTCCGGCACATCCCTATATGGAAATAAGTCTCCCAATCGCACACATGCATGAACTGAACTGAACTGCCGTCCCCGACATCCAGCCGCATCCAGCTCGTAAAGTGGAGTGGCGGCTGGGAAAACGCAAAAACGCAAGAAAAATGAAATCAAAAACAATAACTTGTCTCCTGACAGCATTCCACAAGAGCCAGGACACGCCACGCACATTTCTTTATTCCCTCCACTTTTGCTATTTTTTCTGTTTTTTTTTTTTTTGTTTTTGTTTTTTGGCTGTGCTCCGCTTTTCGCATTTTTCGCTGCTTTTCGTGGCCCCAACTTCGGCTGCTCCTTCGCTTGACATCTTCGTTTGCCGTGCTGTGTGACGGTATTTTGTTGTCCTTGCGATACACTGAAAAAAACATTTTTATAAGCCATTCTCTATAAATGCAGCTTACGTTGGAATCTGAACTTATTTTAGTAGTTTTTTTGGTCATGCCTAAGTAAGACAGCATATCTACAATCTGCCAATCCAAATACATTTTATTAGACACTTTAATTAATTTGACATTGGTATTAAAAAATATGTTCCATTAACATTTTTTACTATTATAATTTGAATCATGCATAATGTTGAAACTATTTTAAGAAGCAGTAATTTGTAAAATAACTAATTTTTTAAAAACTATTACCCAAAATGTTTAGTTTTGATAAAAGATTGCCATTGTATTTTAAATCGTTAATTTTTTTTTTCCTAATTTTGCAGAGTGTATTCATTGCTGCTCTTGTTGCTGCTGCTGCTGCTTTCTTTAGAAAAATGTTATTACGTGCCGCTTGCGCCCGACGCTTGGCAACTTATGCAGCTCTGCTGCCTATGCCCAGATACGCTTGCTCCTCGCCCCTGCCCCCGCTTACCACCCACCCTAGCCTTTCGCCCAACTGAAACCAGCCACCACCCACAAAGCCGCCAAGCTTCTCGCTTGATTGTGTTGTTATTCAGCTTTTGTGTTCTTGCCGTTCTTGCCGTCTCCTTGGACGGCGTGAGGATTGGTGTGCGGGCGTACGAGTGTGCGGGTGTGTGTTTGTGTGTGTGCGGAACTACACATTTTTTCGATACTCCGTCTTAATGTTATCGTTGTGCGAGGACTGCTCCTTCAGCTGCTCCTTCGCCTTTGTCGCAACAATTTTATTTGAAGCTGCCACTTTTTGTTGCTCTCGGCTGCTGCTTCAATTTTATACACAATTCCACATTTTTTTATGGGCGTGGACGTGGGTGCAGTGCCACATCCTTCGCCTCCTTCTCGACCTCTTCCCTCATGCGAGTCTCAATGGTATTAGGGGCTAATATTTGTAGACTTTTTCAGAGTTGATTGAGTGGCACGCACTGGCAAGCACATATGTCTGATGGGAAAGTGGTTTTGGGGCAGCATGTTGGGTGGTGGTTGTAGGGGTTGTGGGCGTTGGAGGGTCCTTGTGTGCATAGCCTGCCTGCGGCTGGGACAGCTCTTGTCCCTTGTCCACAGCGTTGTTTTCACAGCATTTGCTGTTTTTAGTTTTGCCAGATTTTTGAATTGATTACGATATCAATTATGTTTGCTTTTGGCCACCGACATTGTTTGCTTTGTTTGTGCGTGAAATTTTCTGCGAACCACTGGGCCAGTGGACCAACCTTTCCCGGCCCTTCCACCATTCTCCCCCCGCTCGTCCATCTGTGATTTGTGTTTATCCTAATAGAATAGAACGAACTGGACGTTTCGCTTCCTTTTTTTTTTTTGGTCCTGCCGCGTTGCGTTGCGTTGCGAAGGACGCTCAATTTTGGTTTCCGTTCGCAGCGTCGGTTATTTGCGCCCGAAAGTATGCTTTGTCTTATGCATGTACGGGTGTATTGCATTGTGCCCCAGCTACTCCGCCAATTTCTCCCCACTGCGACTGTGTGTGTGTGTGCGTGTGTATGTGTGTGTGTGCGGCTGTTGTGCGCGTAACTCCGTTGATTTGGCTGCCATTTCTGCCGCCGTGCCCCGTCGCATTCCATTGCCGTATTGTTTTGTAAAATCGAGCGCACAGTTGGCGGAAACCCACGGACTACGTACTGCCTCCGAGCGGAAGGGATTCCGCTGTTGCAGCCGCTATGGATGCAACACTCGTCGAAATTTAAGCCATCTTTATGTGCCCAATACATGAACTGACACTTTTAGCATCAACCAACCAAACATCGAGAAATAAATAAATAATCTAAATTTATTGAACAATTTATAGCTCTAAATGTATTCAAAAACTCTTGTTACTGGTGACCATTGCCATTAGTATTTTGACTTAACGTTTATGTGAAAAAGCTAAGCTAGAGAGACTTAACAAGAATAACTTTTTTTGCAGACAACATAAGCATACTTTTCTCACATAAGCGCTTTATGGTATTTCATAATTTCGTACACTTCAACAAAAGTACCTATTAATTGTAGCACCATTGCAAAACACTTAGATTAACTAAGTGGAAAACCAAAACAAGACATTTGATATTTAAATAAATGAAAAAAAGGCAAAAAGTACAAGCTAACTTATAAACGATTAAAATTCAACAATTTTCAAAAGAATAATTAATAAAAAAAACTAAAAATACTGTTACGTTATATGTTCTTCATATCTTAATCTATGATACAAATAAATTTGGATATATAATGTTTAATGATATATTTTATAGTTAAATAATATCATTAATATCTGAATTACAATAGTTAATAGAACTAAATACATTCAAAGTAAAAACTATCCTAAATTAAGCTACTATCAATATTCAAACAAAAAATTTGTAATATCTTTTAAAATTAGTCATGTTTTATTTATTTTTGTTTATTTTTCTAATTCTTGTTCTCTGATTATCCTTATAATTTGAACTTCAACATATATTTTATGAACTTATCCGGGATAGCCTTCGTTCAGTGTATTTGTGGCTGATCGGGACTAAAGTTGTGGAAGCTTTGGTGGAGGGAGGGGGGCAATTACGCAGCACGGCCAGGCAATATTAAAGTTGTTGCTGTTATTTCTGTTGTTGCTGCTTTGTTGTTGCCGCCACCGCAGCGAAAATTTCAACTTTATTTTGAGCTATCTGCTGTCTGCAGTTATGCAAATATGAGAAATTGCATTTCACGCAGGCAGCAGTCAGCCGGAAGAGCGAAAGAGAGGTCTGTACCGCGGCAGAGGGAGATAACAGCGCAATGGAGGCAAAGAAACAAAAGTATATTGGAGTTGTTGCCGCTTTTGTCGGATTCTGGTACTAGCTCTGTACGGGATAGTCCTGTTCTGTTCTGTTCTGTTCTGTTCCGTTCAGTGCAGTTCAGTTCTCTTTGGTTCGTTTCGGTTCGGTTCAAATGGGTCTGGGTTGATGGTTATCCCAACCCAACCCATACCAACCCAACTCATCTGATGCTCCTTGCTCACTCGTGTTCTTCTGCGGGAAAACATAGGCGGAAAACTTTTCGCATTATTTGAAAATACAGCGCGTGCGATGCGATTTCCACTGCAAATTGCAGAAGAGTTTTGCCCCATGTTTTTGCATTGGCTTGCCACCCATAGAGCCTGTCCCACTTTGTCCTATCCAATCCGAGTCCTATTCTGGCATCGTCTTTTCTGGGTGGCTTGAAGGGTTGCTCCTTCGTGTTCGGTCTTGTTAGGTATCATTGTGCAATGTCTGCTGGCTGCCGAGCATTTGCACATATTTTTCACAATTTAAAATAAACGAGAAGTAATTTAACTGCTTGCCAGCAGACTCGGCATGGACAGCATGCAATAGTTGCCAGTCCTCAGTCCTCAGTACTCAGTCCACAGTCCTCAGTCCTCACTATCCGAAGAGGCTGTAGCCCATAGAAGCTCCGAATTGCCACCCACTCGGCTGGCAGTTGTGATGATTGCCGGCAGCAAGTTTTTGGGCAAGTTAACAAAAGAAAATGTGGTCCTGATGTGAGGACTTTGCAATTAGCCATTCTAATTTGATGCTTTATACATATGCACGAGTGTGCACGAACGTATGTCTGTATGTCAGTTTGTATCTGTCTCCGTGTTCGGGGTAATTGAGGGCGTAAACGGCTCGAAGGATGCAGACTTAACTCGGCAGCTAACCCCCGAAGTCAGTTATGTGCTCCCAAATTGGTTTCTTGCTGCAGCAGGCCCAGATGGGCTGTGGATTGGCTCTGCCCCTGTTTGGGTTTTCCAGATTATTTAAGCTTCATCCCCCCGAAGAAAGCTCAAAATATTTAAAGTGCTGGACGTTAGTTAAATACTATTTGGAGTGAAAATTCACAAAAGCCTCATGTATGAAACTTGGCTTAAATTGGGATTTTATGCAACTTAATTGCGGTTCAATACTTAAGCAAAAGAGGTCTTTAATTGAGAAGATTTATATTTTGAATTATTATCAAAATAAACAAAGTAAGGATTATCATGCCCGACTGCTTCGAATTAAATGAATAGTTATTGGATTAGAAACTGAACAAGAAAAACAGCATCGATTGGTAGAAATAGTAATTTATTTTTCTGGCATGATTATAAAATTTAATTTTAAGTCTTGATTAGACGATTCTGAAAAAACCTTCTTTTAATTTTAAAATGACAAGAAAAGGTAAGAAGACACTTGGGATGTGATAACTTTCAGATGAAGGCTTCTTATCTTAGCAATTTGTAAGGGAACCTACGAATTTTTAGAGCCTTCATCGCCACTTTCTTCATACACCCTGTACCTCCTGATTGATCAAGTTACTTTTGCCACGAGTCACTGTGAAATTTCCCCAGAAATGACTAAATTTAGTTTGGAGCTCATTCCGAGACGTCGTCGTTGGTAAGTGCATAACTAGGAAATAATTGAAAGACCTTCATTAAAGCAACCCAGACGGAGGAGAGGGGGGGCGAACCAGAAGCACCAGAAGATGCCGGCGAGCATCTGTAATAAATTAGCTCGGCACGGAAGCAGTTTCTGTCATTGCCAGCTCGCCGTTTCCCGATCTGCTGCGGCGGAGTCTCGAGCGGTTTCCAGTTTGGCCCATTCAGATTGTCATTGTACTAATCACTCCTGGCCTGGCTCCATTCCGTGGCAAGCGAGGGGCACGAGTACGAGAAACTTAATTTCTAATTACGCGTGCTATTTGTCAGCGTTTTTTCGATGTTTTTGTGCCTTTGCTAGTCGTCCTCTCTCTGTCTCACTCTCTCTCTCTCTCTCTCTCTCTCTCTCTCTCTCTGGCTGAGTGGCGGAACGGAAGGGAAATCTTGGTCCGTTCGCATCAAACAGTCGGGGCATGCCTCATTTCCAATTAACAATAAATCCGTCGCAGTCCAGACGGCCAGCGAGAGATATATACAGAGCCTTGGCCAACTGAGCGTATGAGTAATTTAATTTTGCCACAGCTTGGCCTTTGCTGCCACAACTGGGCAGGAATGCCAGAGAAAGCTAGAGATTGCAAGAACAGGCAGAACGGCCAGCCAGTCAGCCAGTCAGCCAGCAAGCGAAAGAGATGGAGTGTGATAGATAGAGAGAGAGAGAGAGAGAGAGAGAGAAGGGGCCAGATCGTGCGAAAGAGACGGCGCAAGAAACTGCACAGTTTACGCAATTAAAATTGTTGCCAGCGAATTTTCCAGCATCGTTGCAGCTAACAAAAAATAAAGGCTGGAGCAGAAAAATAAAAGGGAGAGATTGCAGGATGCTATGCCAGCTTCTTCTTTCTAGCTGTTCGTGTCTTGGCCGCCGCAACTTCCTGAGACAGGATGCGGACGTCCTCGTCGTCGTCGTCGTCGTCGTCGTCGTCGTCGTCGTCGTCCTCCTCGTCGTCTTGGCAGCCCTTTTACTTTTCATTTGCAGGTAACTTGCGTTATAATTAAAAAATAGCAAAGCGCATTAGGCAACAAAAGGATGGCAGGCAGGGTGAAAAGTAAAAGAGGGCACAAGGAGCCCAAGGAGCCCAAGGAGCCCAAGGAGCCCAAGGAGCAGGACAAGGAGTAGCAGGAGCAGCAGGAGCATGCAGGCCAAGCGGGCGTGTCCCAAGTAAAAGGAGCCACATAAAATGTTTTGGCTAATAGCCATTTTTACTTACTTCACTGCCGCTTCTCACCTGGCCCGAAAAACCCTGTACCGGTGTGGGGCCAAAAAGCCAAGTCCGTCCGTTCGTCCATTCGTCCGTCTGTCCGTCCGTTTGTCCGCATATCCGCTGGCAGGGAAAAAGTTACGCTCGTCCACTCTGGGGAGCTGAGAATGTGGGCGTGGCATGCGGCCGAGTGCCGGAGTGGAATTCATTCCGTGCGTGCAATTAAATGCGCCGTAACATTAACTTTTACAGGGTGTCTGCCCCAATGTCTCTGCTTCGCTGTCCCGCTACCCCGCGATTCTCCCCCTACTTTCATTACCCCTGACCAACTGTTTGCTCGGTGGCCAGTGATTCTGTGTGTTTGTGCGTTCCGTTGATTGTTGACTTGATTTGTTTTTGTTGCCGTTGACGGTGCCCCACCGGCCCCCGCAGCTAGGAAAACCCATCCCCCGACCATTGCTTCCCTGGCTCCATCGACCCCACTCAAAACAAATTGCCGCACTGGCCCAGGAAAACAAAAATCATGTTCGTGAGCGCCAAATTAAAGTGATTCGACTAAGCGATGCCATTTAGCCGGGCGGAATGAACATTTAGAAAAAATGGCACACACCAGAAAACTTCGAAAACATGTTTTGATATGTTGCCCATCAAATGAACTAAATCTGAGAAAATATGTGTGATTTCATTGCTTAAGACCATTGATTAATTATCCAAGCGTTCAATACACTTGCTGTGCTAATGTACTACACCAAATAATTTGATAAGAAATTAGTTGAAATACTATACTAAGCTATAATGTACTTGATAAACAAATAACTAAATAACTTGATGAGAAATACCATATACAAAATTATAATAATGTTATTCAACCGTTTCTGCGTGGAATGCAACTTTTCTCTGCTTTGTTATTTACGCTTGAATTTTAGCCAAAAGGAAAAGCAACACTGAAAGGAATGTAGAAATTTCCATTTAAGCGTTAAACTTTCCTTCATTTACCCCTATCCCGAGAGCCCCAGAATCCAAATCAAGCCGAATATACCCGAAGTTGTTTAATGGATGGCAAGTGTAAAAACAACAAATTGTTTTACTTACTTTTTGTTTTGGGCCAAGTTGCTCATTTGCTCCTGCTGCTCATTTCGACCCATTCCTAGTCGCAATACCACTCCGCTCCTTTCCGGGGCGAACTTTGCTGGCCAATAAATGACTGGGAAACTGAGAAACTTGCCGGGATCCCAGGTAGATATGGCGCCGAATAGGTACAGCTCCACGTCCAAGACGTCCGCAATCGTCCAACCACGTAAACAAATGTTAACTTTCCCGTTTGCTTCGCTTCACTCTCTCTCTCTCTCTCGTCCCTTTGTGTTTTTGGGAATTTTTTGATTTAGTGACTTTAATTTACGCTCTGCCCAGGTGCGCCAACTGTTGCCTCCTGCCTTCTGCCTCTGGCTTGCAATCCCCAAAAGCAGCTGCGACTAGCTCCCCACTCGATAGAAGCGTCAGCGTCAACTTCAGCTCCGTTCGTTCGTTTTTCGTTTTTCGTTTTCATTTTTAGTGGTGCGGAAAATTGATTTATTACTTGGAAAATAAAATGTGCTACGTGTCGCAGGCACACACACACACACACAGTTACAAACACACAGGGACAGGAATATAGGCACACCTCCGTTTCTATCTCATTCTCCACTCCACTTCACTTCGCTCCAATTCAGTTCAGTTCACTCCATCTTTCCCGTTCTGGCGAACTGGCCTCCGGAATTACGCGCATACATAAACGCCGACAGGCAGCTACTACAAACCCTCCCCCCCCCCACCCTACTCACACCAAAAATCCCACCCCACCCCCCGATCAGCCATCTAAAACCCCCGTCCATTTCGACCGACTGTCGCTGTGCACGTCTTGCTGTCAGTTTGTCTGTCAAATCACAAACGCGCGGCAGTCGCAGACAAAGATATGGACAGGGCCATGCCGCAGCTGCCACCACCCCCTTTCGGCCCACAAAAGCAGCCCCGTCCCAGAAACCACCCCCCCACCTTACCACCGTACCATTGCCATGGCAGACATTTGATAAATCAATCAATCAATTCGCGTTTTTTTTTTGCTGCCTTTGCTTTTGCCTTTGCCCTTCTCTGTGCTATGTGTTATTTTTATTATATTATATTCGTTTTTTTTTTATAATCTTAATTTGTCTTTCGCTCAACCGCGAATGCCATTCATTTTGTTTGTCCTGGCTGCCTGTTTGTTTTTGTTTTCGCTATCGTGGCCTGTTTACGCATTTTGGATTTTGAATTTGTGCGCTAACCCAACAACATTTCGCATCTGTTGCCTACTTTCGTGGGCTCGCGCTTGGTATGTGTTTATGATCGGACTATATAAACAAAGTTTGAACAGCTCAATGGGAGCGAAAAGTTGGTCCTTTGCAGATTCGGGCACTCTCGATTTATAACGCATCAATTTTGCAAGAAACTTTGGTTTTGGGCCTCTGATTTGTTTTCAAACTGATCGTCTTTGAGGTGACGAAAAGTTTTGTTAATTGAAAGTTTATGTTATTTGGTTAAGGGTGTGTATATATTACGAAGATATTTCAAACCAGTTTATTGATTACAAGAATTCAATTACAATAACAGGTAATGATTAATTTAAAGATTTAAAAGGTTTGGGATAAATTAAATAAACATATGTAAAATAGAAAACATTCAAATAGAATCTATTTATAAAACGTATCTAGAATACTTGATTTCAAAGTATTATGTTCCGTTTGAAACCATTTAATTTATAACTTTACAGTATATATCCCCTTCCATGTCCATTTACTTAAAAACCTCATTAAATATTAAAATATCACAGCCAAGGCCTTTATCAAAAATAAAGGTCATGCCCTGGTTGTCGCTAATATTTATTCAATATCACCATTAGAAACTTCCTGATAAACCACCCTGCTCCATTTCAGAGAACCCATTTTGGGGACAGCGAAAACTAATTTGTTGCCTTTGGAGATTTCATTAGAAAGCCCTGGCAAAATGTGAAATTCCGCCAAAGCTTCGGCAATCCCATTGTAAAGTGTAAACACAAAACCGCCGCAACCGAATTCTGTCAGTGCTCGTTACTGCTCTGCTACACCACCGCCCCTTGGTAACCTTCGACCCCTAGCCCCCTAGCCTCCCAGTTGCCCAACCGCCCAACCACGCCCCCCGTCTCCGCCCGACTGTGTTATTGTTATTGAAGCTGGCATTTGAGTTTGGTTTGTTTTTGTGCGTTATAATATATTTGATTTGTTGTTGCCATTTGGCCACTTTTTTCGGTCCTTGCCGCTTTGGGTTTGACTTTTTGCTGGTTGGGCTTCGATCACCGGAGCCCGGCCTTGTCATCCCTCTTGGGGTTGGCCCACCTCCACCGAAAATCCGCATCGCACTCCACTCCACCCACTGCTATTGTAATTGATGCTCTGTTGTTGCTGTATTGGGTCTGCTTTAGGCTGAACCATTCTCGTTTTCGTTTTTTTTTTTTTTTTGTTGCTTTTGGCGGCACTTGGTTGTGTTTGTTGTTTGGCTTTATGTTTTGGCATTTTCGCAATTATTTCTCGCACAAAATGTGGTTTTAGCAGTTTAATTGCTTTCGGTCCAAGTATGTGTCGATTCGCGTGCGTGTATATGTCCGTAGTTATTTTAGCAAATTTTCACAGCATCAACATGAGCATCGATTTATATGCAGAGCACAAATGCCGGTCCCTCATCCGCAACTTTGACCGCCAAGCAGCAGCTGGCGTTGTTGCTACTGTTGCTGTGGTTGTTGTTGTTGCTGTTGCTGTCCAACGCGGTAGCAGTTCGGTCAAAGGTCATATGGACCTTGTGGTTTTACATTTATACAAGTATAAGGTAAACAAGAGTTTACCACAAACGGTCTGAGTGCCTTAAATATTTAAAGAAAAATCTTATTATTCTTAAACTATCTTTTATAATATTATATAAATTTTACACTTTGTTACCTTCCACATTTTTAAAAATAGTTGTTGTTGTTCGTATTTAAAATAAGTACTACTGGTTTTTGTTAAGCTTTCATCATTTTCCCTTAATTATTGATCTTTAATATTACAAGATTTTTAATTGTATTTTGCCGTTTTTATAAACAAAGTTTTTCATCCCATCCATTTGTTAATCTCGTATTTTTTGGAAAACAACACATATGTGTAGACAAATGTGCAGTCTGAAGAAAGTGTTCCGAGAATGCTTTTATGCATTTGTTCAATTGTTGCATACTTAATTACATTATAAGAGATTGAATTAAACATACTGAAACAGGGTATCCAGAGGACCTTGTCCTGGTTACTGTGACCGCTGCTGGATGGCAACACGCACTAATTGTGAACGCTGTCGTTGTTGTCGCCGCTGTTGCTATTGCTGTTGTTCCTGTTTCTGCCGCTGTCGCAATAGCTGTGTTGTTATTGTTTGCGGCCGAGCAATAAAACCTGAGCTATGTGGCCCGTTGTTCCTGTTCCGCCCCCGCTGACTCCTCGCCCCTTCCCTTCCCTCCCCTCATGCCACCCGCTGAATAGATGGCAGGAAGCGTGTGTGTTTGCCATACGCGGCGTATGCGTGACATTAATTTAATTGCAATTTCACATGGGAATTGGCCAACAGTCGGCGCGTGTTTGTGTGTGTGCTGCGGTGTGGTGCAAGAAAAGTTATAAAAATCAGATTTATAAAATGTTAACTTTGATTTCATTTCTTATTTACGAGCCTGCGGTTAGACAGGCCAATGCTTGACTGCTTTGTGGGGTAGGGTGGTGTGGGAGTAACAAGAGAAGCATGTTTGCCTTCGTCTGGTTTGGTTTGGTTTGGTTCAGTTTGGTTTGGCTCTGTTGAGGCTAGCGGTTGATTCCGGCTGTGTGTGAATGGGTGTGAGTGTGAATGGGATGTGTGCGCTGAGTGGTTCGGATTACACGGGAGAGAACATGTGTGCACTTTGATGGCTGAGCAGCGCATTTAGCGAGCATCCTGCGGCTGCCGTTTCACTTTAATGAGTTAATTATAACCAAAAGGCGTCGATTATGCTCAGTTATGCGCACACAAACTGTCGCCATTTCGCATGCTTCACTGGAGCAGAATGGGAATGTCTCATTCTAGCCCCCGCCCCGCAATTTCCAGTCCCCCCCTCCGCCGCTGAATGCCAGATCGTCCTGCTGTGTGTGACACAATGTCCTGAGACGCTACAACGAGGTCTCCTTTTGGCATTATGATAATGACATGTTTGTTTGTGTGTATTTGTCTGCCATCCCCGCCATCCCGGCATCACACCATCTTGTCTGACAGGTGTTCTATACACTCGTTGGGTGGAATCGTGTGTGGTTTGGGCATTCTTTAAGTCGCGCATTAACCAGTCCGAAACGATTCCGTTTATTGAGTGCTTTAAGCATCCGGCATCAGTGTCAATGTCTTCGGTTTCCACTCTCCACCGCCGCAATTGCCAACTCTTCGGCGGGCTCAATTTTTAATTGGCAATTGGGCTTTGGCGGGCGCTTTGAGGCGTACGTGTCGTATGCGTAATTTGGGTGCTTTCGTCGGCTTAGGCCAACTGGGGCGAGTGTCATTTGTGGCATGATTAATTGATGCTCATCAATGTGCTTAAACTCGATTTAGGTGGCATCAATCGCGGGCCTATAGCACTCCCCCGGTGCTCCTAAAAGCAATTTGGAAGTGCAAATTTTAATTAATTTTGAATAATCCTTCTGTAATATTCACAAATGAATACAAATTGTTATTAATTCTCAAGACTGGCATCGAGGGAAATCCATCGGCGCGATGTTCATTGGAAAGGATCCCCTTTCGCCTGTCATTGTTCGCCGTTTGTCGCTCTCGCTCGCACGCGTAATTATTGAATTATGCAAATCACGGATATCTGGAAAACTTTTCTGAAAGCTTTATTAAACAATCAGAAAAAAAAATATATATAAGCGAGAAGCGTATAAATCAATATATCATAAATCACGATAACTGCTTGAATAACTAATAAATCACGGACGTGTGTGTTTCCTCTTTGCAATAAACCGAAACCAAAACCAAAACCGAAACCGAAACCAGACCAAAACCAAAACCCAATCAGACCGAATCGAAGTCACTTATTTAATCTGAGAAATTTTCCAGATTTATAGTTCTCCTCCTTAGCTGACTAAAATGCACTTAATTCATATAAATCTGCTTAGGCACCTAAATTAGTTTAGACCCTTTTTGGACGACATAAATTCAATTTAAAATTCACCGGCCGAACGACGAATCCTTACAGGTTTTTAATTCATTTAGGGTAAAATGCATTTAATCTTCTTATTGCTGCTGGCAAAGTGAAGCCAGGTAACTGCAAACGGCAATAATGGAGGGTATTTATGCACTCAACCAGCTTGTCAAAACGTCGAGCTATGAAAGCAAAATATTCGGGCGAATTAACCGAAATTAAATCAACTAATGAAAGTCATCTGAAAAGCCGTATCTCTGTTTCAGTCGCTCTCCGTGTTTGTCTCTGGTGAAATGTAAATTTAATAACCATTTGCCGTTGATTGCACTCTGCTAGCAGTGCATTTTCGTGTGTTTGTATGGCCATGTATGACTAATGCAATTCACAATTTATACTGGCCAACATTTACAGTCTAAGTGCAATTTACCAAAATTTATGATTGATAATGATGCTCGATTGTGTGTTAAAATTACCCAAACCAGCCAGCAATCTATCATTCTTGCTTAATACATCGCCATCTATCTATTTTGGGAATCTCGGTATTTGTGGGCGGCAAAAGAAACCCTATTTCGATGTTACAAAATGCATTAAATACACAAAATTCCCTGCAACGGCTTCAAGCTTAAATTATCCATTAGTTTAGTGATTATATGCCCCAATACATTGACCAAAAGTTGATTGACTGTCATTGATTTGTGCTTACTGAGAATTGGGAATATTAAGATGTTGTCGAGTGGATTTTTCAGGGGAAGGAAGGCAGGGTTGAAAATGTGGAGGCTGGTAAATTGAAATATTAACTATGACTGCAGACTAAGGCTGCTTGAAATGATGGATTCTTCTTAGTCACTAATCTTTCAAGATAAAGAATAGTTTCGGACAATGTACGACGAGTGTGAGTATGAACAATTTTAAGAAACGGTTTTATCCATAACAAGAAAGTATATTTAATTTTATTTATTTTTTTTTAATTCCTTATGATAAAATCCACTATTCGCTATTAATATTTCTCTTCAAAATATTATTCTCAAAATTATTTAATTATAAGTGGTAGCTAAATACGATTCTTTGACGACAAAGGGCAAAAACAGTCAACTTTAAAGGTTTGAATGCCAATCGATTAGGGAGTTTGTATAGGTATGACATTCCACATAAAATTAAAAATACAAATAGGTTCTACTTCTGTTTTTTCGCAGATAATTATCTGGTCAAATAAAATTATAGCATGAATAATTTAGTTATTTTTTGTTTTTTTTTTTAGTTTTATATTAAATTTCACTTCACGTTTTCATTTGGTTGTCTAAGTGTCTTTTTCCAGTTAGTTAAAGTCAATTAAAGTTATCGCCTGAAACGATTTAGTTACTTTTTGCTATTTTTTTGAAATATTTATATTAAATTTCATACCCTTAGCAATTCCAAATTCAAACTTTAATTTAGCACTTATTTGCTTTAGTTTTCTTTAATTCTGCCAAATGCTTTCGCTCACATACATTTCATACATTTTTGGATATCATAGCAGACAATTGCCCGACAGTTTCAGATTGTCGCCTATGAATTTAAGTTTCGGTTGAATTTATGTTGCAGTTTCCTGCCATAAACTTGCCTCGGCAAACAGAATCGGTGTCGGGTCGTTTGTTCTTGGCTCAGTAGTGTGTTTTGTCTTTGGCTAGCTTTGAAATCCTTCTGCAATTCAACACTCGCACACACTCGCACACACACACTCAGATACGCCCCTGGCACGCACACACGCATACACAGAGAGAGAGAGAGAGAGAGAGAGAGACAAATGGAATCACAGAAACGGAACGGAGGCATGGCCACACATAAATGGCTGGCAACATTCTCGTAACATTATCAATGACAAATTTGATGAAATAATAATGATTTATTTGCCAAATTGCTCAAGTGTACAAATGTGTATAATATGCACATATAGATTCGCATGAATGTATGTACGAGTATAATTGTGTTTGTGTGCATATGCAAAGAATGAAGAGCCTGGATTTATCGCTATTGTTGTTATCCTTGCTGTTGCTGCTGCTGCTGCTGCTGCTGCTGTTGTTGTGGTTGTTGTTACATGGCATAATTGCTGTTTGACATGACATTAATATTTGAAGCCAAGTTTTTCGAGGAAGGCAGGCCCCGAGGGACGTGGAGTGATTGCTTTGGCATCTGCTGGCTCATTACTAAAACATAATGCGATTCATTAATTGATTCAATTTATGCAAATATATATTTTGCATGATGGCCCTTTACCCAAGTTCCAATTCCAGCCACATTTGTGCACTTTTGTTCCACCCTCCTCTCGTCGCCGTGCTCGCATCGGTAAACTTAAATGAAAGTCAGCGAGAGATGCGGATTCGGTTAAAGTTTGCGAATTTTTAATTCATGTACCATGAGCTCATTAGAGCGTAAAGTTCATTTAACAATTGTCATGGATAATGGATAAGTACCGCGCCATCCCGCTTCTGTTTGCCCAGATCCTGTGTGTGTGCTGGGCTGTGGAACGAGGTGACGGTGCGGTGTGAGGGAATTAAAAACTTTAATTGGCTGCGGCGCATGCTGCGTATGCTTGATATGCGATAGCTCTCGGCATATGCAAAAGGATTTGTTGCGCGGCAGGAGGGTGGAAAGAAGGGAGGTAGAGTTCTGGCCTTGGCAGTGGCAGTGGCTGTGTTCGCAAAGTGGCAGCTGTCTGCTTTCCAGCCCAAAAGCAACCCACTTCAGCCGAACAACCAACCAGCGAACCGAACCCAAACTGAAAGTGCCGCTAATGCGCTTAACTATTTGAAATATTTAACGTTGTGGAGGCGTGGCAGTGTGGCTTTGTTTGTTGGCTTGACTGTTGCACACTCACACACACACACACTCACACAAACACACACACTCACACTCGCAGAGCGAAATATTATATGGATGCCGCAGCATCAGCTGGCGGCATACGTTGCGTATGAGTGACATTTTGATCACTTTATTTGACTGCTAATAAATGCGACGCTTATTAATTTCTCTGGGCCGCAAAGGGCACCGTCGCCCTCTGGGAATGTCAAACTTTTTGTCACATGTGTGGGGGCTGGGATTTGGCTACTCCTACCAGTTCCAGTCGCTTCTTTTTTGTACACCAAATATTATGCCACCTGGTTTGGGTCTGAAATAATAAACTCTTAGCCAGTCGACGGCTGTGTTTATTATCGCTAAAATGCACAATTAGTTGATGTTTTTGCGGTGCTAATGCCTTAATGCCACGCCTCCCTCACACAAATACCTGCAAAAGCAGCGATAAGTGACCAACTATAAGTACACACACACAGTACATCCGCCCCGACATTATGCGAGCCCACACTTCCACTCGACTAGTTCATTTCTGTCGCTGCCTCTGTGCGGTCAGCCAATGAGCGATAATTATGTAGTGTATTTATTATTTTAACCGCTAATTACATAAAATGCATATTAGTATGGAAATTATTTATAAATATGTTAGCCGAATGACACAAGTGCATTATTGTGCGCGCCGGCCCCCCTAGTGCTTTATAATCACTTGCCCAATATAGTGCCCAGCTTTCATTATCGATTGAACACCCAGCCACCCACTTTTTATCGCGATAATCATGCAAATTGTGTGTCCTGATGAATGGCTGTGCGCCCCAATTTAGATGTTTAGTTTTATGTATGGACATTGTTCGCGGTGACTTTGGTCTGATTAATCCTAGCTTTTGACAGCTAAAAAGGGGCGATTTGCTGGATTGTAAACAAACCTATTAATTTATGCACAGCAACAAAAAAAGGACGTTTCAATTTAATTTTTACTGCTAAAAATTTACTGGAAGCTTTTGTTATAAAAAATATAGATACAAGTGATGTAAAAAGTTGGACGGCATTTCAATTATTCACAATAAAAAAAACACTGCTTCTGGGGTACCGCAGTTGAAAATCCAGCGAAAGCTAGTAAAAAAACATAGATTTTATCGTTTAAATAAGTCTGTTAGCTATGTAAACTATTAAATTATACACTTCGAAAATACAAAGTAGATATTTTGAACCCATATCTATATGCTTATAAGTATATTGTTTAATATTTACTTGTAAGGCTATCCACTTTTCACATGTAGACTTTATTGTAAGTTATTAATAAGATAAATTGAAGCACTATTGAAATTGATTGTTTAAAGACCAAACAGAAGTGAAACTCCTGCGGATCAGGAATGTGCGTTTAATCCGAATAACAAACCAAAGAATTTGCCTCAATTCAAAAAGGCCACGGCTCTGACCACAAGTACGCGTATTAACCCGCCCAAGGTATTCCAAATCCCTAAAAGTTCGGCGGCGAATCCTTCAGCACACACAGACGAACAAAAAACACTCAAACCAAACAAACCAAACAAACGAACAAACAAACACACATACATACTCATATGGGAAAGGGGAAAAGACAGAACAGTCAGCAGATTTTTGTTTACTTTCCAAAAACTAACGAGCAACGAAACTAAGACGCTCCATTTTCTTTACAGTTTATTATGAGCTTAACTTTCCATTAAAAAATATAAATCCCCATGAAGCGGACTGCAAGCCGTAGATGCTGAAGACGCAGTTGAAGAAGTGGCAAGGATAAAAAAAAGCAAAAAAAAAAAAAACACAGGACCCGGAAGACAAAGAAATAGAGGCAGAACGAATTCCGAATTTTGTGCCAAACCATTTGCTTGTAGTTTTTTAACGGCCAGGCGCAAAAAATGGGGCAAAAACGTAAAGAAAACATACAGAAAAAGCATCGAAATGAAAAAACACACGAAACAAAAGTGAGCTCTAAGCTGAAAAGGGGGCAAGTGGGTTGGATGGAGGATAAAACCGGTTGGAGAAGAAAGCAAATGTGTATAAATTTCAACAAAATATCTTCCAACTTAATAAAAGTTTTTGGGGTTTTTCTCTTGTTTTTCTTTCGCTCATCTGCACGCGTGTGAGTGTGTGTCTGTATATAAGTGTGTGTGCGAGTGAGATGTGCTTTTTGTTTTTTAGTTTGTACGAAATACCTTTCAACTTTTGGCTAAATAATCTGCGAATTCATACATACAAAAGCTGATGTGCATTCAGCAGTATTATAGATACAGCCACAGAGCAGATAAACATCCACATACGTATGCAAATAGCAACAATCTCCCCCCACTCCTGCCACACGCATCCCCTTATGAGCATGTGTACATTATCAATTCATGACGAAAGAACGGGAAAAAACTTCATTTTTACCGAAAAACTCAAAAGTCCTCCCTACCCACCTCTCCCCCAAAACCCTTGATGTCCTGCTAGGGCAGCAACAATGGACCCAGCTCGATGATGACGCCCCAGTTGCCACAGTGAGCACCAAATGGGCCACAGGATGTGCAGGAGACAGGGTCGAATCGGGGATCGGGGATCGGGGTTGGGAAAGGGAGCGGGAGCGGGACACTGACAACTCCCCAGCTGAATGCTCCTGATGGGGCTGACATCCGAACCGAACTTAACCAAACCGAACTGAACTAAACTGAACCGAACCGAACTGAATTCAACCGAACTGCAGATGAGATGAGCAGAGCTGAGCTGAGTTGAAGTTGAGGTTGAAGTTGCCTTGACTTGACTTGAAAAACTTTACTCGCAACTTTGGCTCTACTTTGTTGTTGTTATGCTTTTTGGCTGGATAATAAAAATTTTTGACATTAAATATGCAGGAGCGGCGGAAATGAACCAGCCGCAGGAAGGGCTAACAGTGGGTCTTAGTTTAATCAAATACCAAATTGAATTACCAAAGCCCGCTAAACAATATGTGTCAACAATGCGGCCGATTGCGGCAAATTTGTTCAGGACAAATACTTGGTCGCTCACATTGTTTGTTTGCCAGCCTGTCTCGCACGTGTGTTGTTGCTCGCCGTTTTTCTCCTGGCCTTATATTGTTGTTTGTTGGTTGGTTGGCTAAAGGCCTTGCATTGAATGGCGATGATTAAAATTGAATGGCTTTATTAACGACAAACGCCCCGCGGCAATCGTTTGATTCAATTCCAATTTGGCCAAAGCGAATGTGAATGCGAATGTGGATGTGAATGCGAATGCAAATGTGAACAACCAAATTACAAACGAACAAACAACGAATGTTTGTCCAAAACACACACACACAAATATTCGATATCTGAACGTGTGGGTGTCTGTGGGTGGGTTGAGACTTGTTAATTTCAGTGGCAAAAGTTGCCGGGGCGAAAGAAAAAAAAGAATAAAAATCACCCGAAATATGATGACCCTCCAGCTGCCCAGTCAACCACCCAAAACTCTTCGCCCATGCCGCACCACTCCACTCGACGCCACTCCACTCCACTCCACTCCACGCCACTCCACTCCGCAGTAAGCGTCATAAAAATATGAGAAATATTAAAAGCCCGAGCCGTGTGGATGACCAGAGTGCCAGGTGGAAGTGTCTATGTGCCGCCGAACGGAGAGCATGTGAGTGGGTGGGGGCGGTGCAAAGGTGGCACAATGGGTCTGTTCTACGGATCCCAGGGGATGCGGCACGTATATCGTAAAAAAAGGTTCCCTGCGAATTGGTAATGGCCAACGGCACACATCTCGGGCATACGTGTCTATGAGATTTCCCCAAATAAGTTTCTTTCGACGTGGGCGTCGGAGTGTTTGGATTATGAAAATGGCCCTTAAAGCGATTGAAACGATCAAACATTGATGGCCGAAAATGATTCCGAATGATGAATGATTCGAAAATGTCTTGGCCAAGTTTGCTTACTGCGTTGGCTGGGAAAATTAAATTGTTCAAAAGTAAGTGGGGGTCAAAAGGGGTTTTAACAAGAATACAATATATTCATCCAAGTCTAATCCGATTTAAATATTGTGATTTAAGCTTATGTACTTTCAATGACGACTTTTTGGTATATTAAAGGATTTTCTTGCCATTTAGACATTTTATGACTTGAATATAGTGGTAAGGAGGTTAGAGAAAATTGAATTACCAATTCTTACTTTTAGTTGATGCTTATGCGGAAAAGGTTGGATTCTATTGCATAACCTTTAATTATAAAGCTTTTATGGGCTGGTTTTCCCCAAAGCTCTACAAATGTTCTGGCTTAAAAATAAATCAGCTTGCCCGAAATAAACTATTAAAAAATGTAAATTTTTTTAACCCCTTTACTTTCATTGTTATAAGCCAATCGACATTAACTAACTAAGTAGCCCAATAACTTGGACCACGACACGCACTTTATGCAAGCGTTCAAAGGTTATCAGTCGAACATCAAGTCCATATGCAGGTATCTGATATCTGGGGGATTATCGCATCAGGGCCATTAGACCTGTCCAGAGTTGGCCAGCGTGGCATGAAGGCGAATCGACATCTGAATTGATAACAATCCGCTTTCACACGATTTGGAATCTGAGCCCAGCCCACCTGCCGCTAGTCGAATCAACTGACTGTTTTGCTTGTTTTTGAAGGGAGTGGGTGTGTGTGTGTTTGGGTGTGTTTGGGTGTGCGATGATGGACTAAGAGGGACTGGCTGATTGCGAGATTGACAGACTGACAGAATGACGGACTGCAGGATAGGTAGCGCATCCCGCTCGCTTGTTAGGATGATAGCTCAAGCTTTTTGCTACGGCTTATGCACGTAAGTCGCTTATGGTGGCCCTCAGTTCATGCATATGCATTGTTAACAGTGAAACAAACCAATTGTAGCTGTGTGTGTGTGTGTGTGTGTGTGTGTGTGTGTGTTTGTGTGTTTGTGTTTGTGATGTATCTGTAAGTATGAGTGTGTATCTGTGTGTGCTTCTGTTGTTGATATGACCATAAATTTGTTGCGCTGCTTCATTGCCAACTTCTCTGGCTCGGTGTTGTTTATTTTTGTGCAAAACTTTCGAAAGGAAAACTCACAATAGCCAGATGACAGATACGATGGGATGGTAAGTAAGCAGGACGGGGGTAGAGGGGAGTGGGGGGCAGGCCGGAGCGCCAAAGGAGATGGCCAAGTCTGCAACAGAAGCAGGGCAGCAACTCACAAAAGTATCAAGTGTTGTTTTTGACGGCTGCATATTGACTTAACTGTAAAAATAACAGCAAGACGAAGCCCAGGACACACAGCAGACAGATGAGCAAGATGAAAAAGATGAGTTGGGGGCGGTGTCGGGTACAAAAGTGGACCTGCTCTGGGCCACGTCCATGTCCTTGTCCATGGCGCGTGCTGCAAGTGTTTGGATTGAGTTGTTAGGCAACTGATTTGATTTACTGAATAATAAAAAAACCAACCGAAACATTCACACACTGACTGACAGCCAGGCACACACACACACACACACTCCCACACATTCAGAGGAAGGGGAGGAGGGGGAGGAGGGGTCGAAGGATTCAGGGGCAGGACTCTGACAGACTGGCCCATAAACAGTCATAGACACTTGGACATGGCCCGAGCACGAACGGCAAGTTTATCAACTACAATAAGAAAATGTGACAGCCAAAGGAGAGTGAAATAAAACTTTTTCTCTTTATTTATCCCCTTCTCATTTTCTCCCACACAGCAACACACACACACACACACACACACACACACACACACACACACACACTTACTCGTAGACAAATTTACCATTGTTGATGTTGTTGTATTGGCATTGCAAGTTCCATAAAAAATGCAAAATACATTTGAGCAATGAGCAACAACAAAACCAGAAAAGTGGCAACACAAATAACAAAAAAAAAAAAAAAGAGTGGGAAAACCAATTGCAGGCAAGAAAACGATGAAAAATTCTGATACAATTTGCAGCAAAAATAAAGAAATAAATAAGAAAAATCGCTTTCTTCTCATGAACGAAGTGTAGAAATCCTGAGCCCGCTTACACACAATATTCTACACAAATCACACACAAACAGACACTCGTACATACATACACACTGACGAATTCACATGGCGAATTCTCAGTTCAATTGCGGCAAAAGTTAAAGCGGATATCCTTTGGCAGCCAGGACATAATCGAGCACTGCTCCAGACTGATTTGAGTGCGATTCGTAGACAAGTTTCGGTTCTTTTCTGGGGAACGGAAATTTAACGAACAGGAACTGAAACTCCAATCTATCAAATTCTTAAGTGGCGGGGAATTTGGTGCTTTTATTTGTCAAGCTTGTGAGTTTTAGCAAAATTGTTTTAATCAACAGGCAAGACTATGCTCAATTTTGTGTTAGAAACTATTGCAAGTTATACTTTAATAAAAAAAACATTTTTTTATCGAAAAAATGTGTGAGTTTAAGCATTATTCAGTTTTGCATTTTTGCAAGCAAACATACATTCGAGTGAAATTTAATGCTTAAAAAATATTCACTCTATTTAAAAATTTAATGTTTCAGTATTAAGTGCCAGCCGAGTAATCCATTTTAACTTCTTACAGCTGAAGATATATAATCCCATATTTACATCGATAAATTATTCCGAGTGAAAGTTTCTTTTCACAGCACAGGCTATAAAAATTGTTAGCATAAGTCCTATTTCCTGATGGGCACATTTTGTAATTTATGATTATTATTTGTGCCTTTTCGAAAATATTTCTTTCACCACTCATTGATCACTGTTTCGGGCGCCTGACAAATCCACGTTGACTACATCCTGAGTTTGGTAAATTGGAGTGGTAAAGCAAAAGGAAGGCATCGGATGGGCACAATGCAAATACACATAAATATAACGAAAAATATTTCACATTGTGTGGTGCACCACTCTCGGCACTCTCCCTCACATTGACTCTGATGTACGTGTTGGGTGGCATAAAATATGGCCAAAAATGACGTATGCGTAACATAAACCAAAGACAAATGAACAATTGGATATAAATAAGCTACATAGCCACGCGCACGGACATGCAAGGATGCAAAGTGACGCGGATGTAAGTGAAGCTGACAAAAATGCAACAGCAGCGCCGAAAAATTAACAGCAACAGCAGCACAGGACAATGGCCAAAATGAAAGAGAAAGCGTGGTGGAGGGGGAGGGGGAGGGAGAGGGGGTGATGCAAAAGAGAGTGGAGTGTCATGTAAAAGCCTTTCAATGCACGCTGCATACTTTTAGGTGATGCGTGTTATGCGATGCCCGCGGCCTCAATGTGTGTGTGTGTGTGTGTGTGTGTGTGAGTGTGAGTGTGTGTGCGTGAGCCTAGAAAACGCGATAAAAGCAATGCATAAAACACTCCAGCTCCAGCCAAAAAGAAAAACACGCACAAAAAGCGAACGAGTGAAGAAAATTGGGTGGAACAGCAACGAAAGGACAGCGGAAACAACAAGAGTAACAATAGACAAAGGGGCATTTTCGAATTTGAAATACCTGGTATTTAGACAAGTTTTAGGTTTTCGCGATGGACGTACTTTATTTCCGAAATCAGCCTCTATAAAGTTTAATGTGAAATAACTGACAAATGTTTGATAGATATAATGAAGGAGTTTCAGTTTTGTTTTATAATTTTTTACTTTAATTAAATTCCCATTAGTGGCTGTTCCTAATTAAGCTCTATTTACCTTATAACAAAAAAATATACATTGCAAACAAATATAGCTCAGATCGGGATGATGCTTCCCACATACATATTTACTTAAATGCGGACCGGACCTCAGTTGTGGCCCAAATTGATGGTCATTTTAAGTTGCCTCTGCTGCAAATGCATAATTCATTCCAGAAGAAAAAAGTTAAATACAAAATGGCTTGAATGCCTGCGAGATGCTTTTAAAATATATCACTCATACGCAGTGTTGGCCGAGGCTTACATATTTCAGCAATTTGTTTATTTACACTCAGGTTACCCTAGCAAAAACTTAACAAAAATTATTATATTCGTTTTCCTTTTAATATTTTACTTAACAGTTTAAACTTATAGAAATGCTTATTTAATAAGAACTAAAGGTTAATTTTTAAAATGTAAGAATAGATGTCTTTAGCTTCAGAAAAATAGATAAGTTATTTAAAAAATGTATATTTAACTAGAAAGCAAACTTGCAATATTTCCTTTTAAATATTATCCTTATCATAAAGATAATATTATTTAAAAATAATGACTTAACAGATTCACTTGAACTAGCTTGGCATACCCTTGCCCCTTCTCGCAATGGGTGCAAAAAACGAAATGGCAACTATGAAATGAGTGGCGAAAGAGGCAGCACGTCCAAACGATGGGCGAGCAACAAAAACGTCGCATATAGATGGGCTTGTGTATGGATGTGTGTGTAAGCGCATTCATATACGAGTACACATACATGTATAGAAGGCGCGCTAGCGACGTGCATATGCTTGAATGCGCGTGTTCGCACTTGCTGGCTAGCGAACAAAAAATGAAATGGCAAGCAAATGCACAGCAAACTCAAACATATACACACATGTGCCCATGTACGAATGCAATTGCATATGTATGTATGTATGTATGCATGTATGCCATGTGAAAAACGAGTGCAAGTGGAAAAATAAAACATTTTTGCAATTAATTGCGCTCAATTTAAAATGTTGCAAAATTAATTCAAGAGTCATGCCAAATACACAGGCGCAGTCATTTATGCAAACAGAGACTGCCGCAAGGGGGCGATTGGGTTGTGGGTTGGGGAGTTTTGGTGGGAAAATGGAAAATCCGATAGGGGCGTGGGCGGCGAAAGGGGGCATCGCAGCTGAAAGGCTGCTCAAGCGACCAGACAAATGCACAGTTAAAACGGACACACACGGAAGGACATGTGGAGAGGCCAGTGAATGGAGTGAAAGCAGCTCCAGGATGCAGTGCAAGAAACAGAGAAGCAGGAAGACCAATAGCAGAAGGAGCAGGGACAGCAGCAGCAGGAGCAGGAGCACACAAATGTGGCGTTGATGAGCAGACGCCAGAAGGGGCTAGGTGCCGGACAAACGATTCCAAGACACAGGACACACTGTCACATACACACCCACACTCACATTTACACACACACACACACGCAAAGGAGCTCAGGAGCCAAGCAAACAGCTAAAGGAAAACGACGAGGAGGCGAAGCGAGAGCCACTGCAATAAAAATAACAAAGCGAACGGAAAAGTGAGGGCGGTGAGGGAAAAGTGGGCAAAAGCGAGTTGCAGACGGATAGAAAGCCAACACCAAATGAGCAGCAGCTCATGCACTCCGAAAAAGGACCTATGGGATTTCAAAGCCAAAGTGCTGGCAATTTACAAAACAATTCGCCATTCTAGCCAATGGCAATAAAAGAATAAATTGGCTATTTCGATGCTATATATATATATATGCTATACCTTAAATTTGTACCTCATCCCAAAAAATACCCCTTTCTAGAAAATTTCACTCAACTAATGAACTTTTTCACAGAATAATTAAGTAGTTATTTATTTCCATAAAACCAGTTGCATTATTAGTTTTTCAAGTGTACAAATGAACACGTACTCGCTTTTGGATGTGTGTGCTGCAACATGGGAAGCTTGTGGACTCAAATGGATTTTCATGTTGTCATTGTCGCTGGCGAAGGAGTTGCTGCCGAGGCAACAGGAGCAGCAGGAGCAGCAGGAACAGAATAACCAGACGAAGAAGCAATTCAAGTTGCCGTCACGGAAGTTGACTGTTGAAATTAAGCCAACAGCAATTATGGCTGCAAATGCGGCTAGCAGCGCCGATTATGCCTCCCCTTCCGCTCCTTTTCCACTTCTAGGAGTTTTTCTAAAGATGTTCAGCCTTGGCTTCGGTACGTAGCCAATTATACGTTCCCCAAAGAGTTTTGAGTTGGGAGAATTTAAAGAATTGGACTTTAGTTCAGCCTATAACAAAAACCCGATACAAGTATGTCGAAAATTGTATTAAAAATATTATTGTTTATCGGGGGTTATTTCATATTTATGAGGACCACTGCACATGTAACTTTGCATATTAATTTATAACCAATTTATTATTTCTTCTAAGCTTTTTAAACAAGTTTCGTGGCTCTATTCTCTAGCCTGGCCAAAAAAGGAACCACCAGCCATTCGGAAATCACTTCCTCGTAGTCAAAATTTTGCCATTTGCCATTCGGTACGATCGCAATCTATCCGTCTTGTCAATCCCGTGGCTCAGATTTTCAATTACAATCAAATTTGTCAAATGATTGAGCAATCACGACTATTAGATAACAGATAGCACACAGCAGAGAGCAAACACGGGCGGCCGGGAAAAAGTGTCCGGGAAAAAGGGAAAACAAAACCAAAAAACCCTTCGAACCAGAACGAGCGTGTAAAAATCATATGCATGTATGTACATACGTGTGTGTGTGTTATCTTATCTCTTCCGTTTCCGTTTTTCAGCTTCGAGCTACCAACTCTGGACACATGTACAAAAGTAGACCAAAACAGGGGGCAAGGGGGAAGGTGGAAGGCGGAGGGGTTAAATGGAACAACACTTGTGCCCAGTTCAATGGAGTTATCGCCGAGCACAATGCGTTTTGCAAACTCCCCCCAAGCGATTCCCCCAAATATACATACGTATATACACGCGGGTTTTTTTTTCCTTGATTTTTTTTTTTCTTGGGTGTAACGAAGTTTTACCAGTTTGGCTGCAAGTGTCTCACTGTGGGCAAATAAATGCCAAGCGCTACGTAAACCAAATAATGTCGAAGGCACGCACAAACCCACACTCACACACCCACACACTTATACACAACCACACACACATGGCCTCATGCACACACACATTTAACAGTAACAGACGTTGGCAATGAACGCAGCAGCGACAGGAAGTAGGCAACAGCCTTTTAGTCCTTTAGTTGCTCAATTTCAGTTTCACACTTCCGACGAGCAGGAAGACCCCAGGACACCCAACCACTCACAATCACACAGTGGCTGTCACGATAATAACACTGCCAGGCAAATTGGATTCCTTTAGTTATTCAATTGTCAAATTTTAGCTAAGCGGTGAAATCTTGCGAAAATTAGTAACTGGATATGTTTCTTATAATTTTAACTAAATTTAATATTGTATTTATTTCTGACCCTAGATAAGTTTTGATTTTACCTCATTTTTGACAAAAAGCTTAAAAATACAAGACTTTAAAATAACAATGCCTTCTGTCTAAAAACTTTAATAAAAAGTTATTGTTTTAATAGCTTGCATTGCTTGTTTTGCGACAACATTGTTTTTAAACAAACGTAAAGTGTGGAAAGTAAGTAAATATATTTGTGCCTAAATATAAAATTGCAATAAGTGCACATAAGAATATATTGAAAAATGGCTTATATCAATATAAAGTTAAGAGAAAAAATTAATAAAAAGCGAGAAAAATTTAAAAGTACATCTAACTATACAAAAAAATGTAGTAAAAGTAACTTCAAATTAGAGTGTTTCTAATTTTAATCAAGTCCCTGAAATAGTTGGGACTCAAAATATTCTGAAAAGCAACAAATTTTTGCCTTAATTTTCTGAGGAGCTAATGCAATGACCAGCGCTGTTCCTACTGAGACAGACACATATGCATATGGGTAAGACGGCGGATTCCCCGACTCGTCAGCGCCTCTTCTACTGGTTCTTCATCCTGGCCCTGGTCTTGGTCCTGGTCCTGGCCCCTGCTACATTACTCCTCTGTTCTTGAGCCGCTGCAGGCGTAAAAACGTGCGGCGTACAATTTACACAACGCAGCTAAAGGAGGAAAAGGAAGAGCAGCGGAACATGGGCGAAAGGATCGGGGCAAGGACGAAGGACGAAGTAGGCGTCGCAAAAAGACATGCAACAACAATTAAACTTTCAAAGACGTCGCTGCCGCCGCCGCCGCCGCCGCTCGACACGGGAAAAGTAAACCGAGCAAAAGTTGTTAACGGGGCATAAAAAATGAACAAGGAGGGAGCGAGTAAAAAAACGGTGCAAACAGATGGGAGGATGAGTGGCAAGAGCTGGGGAGGATGGCCAGAGGAGGAGGAGGAGGAGGGGCCAAGTGGCAGCAACCAGCCTGCAGTCGTGCGGGAAAAAGGAAAAGGCACGCGCAGCCAAGATGGAAAAGGGGTTGGCGGCCAGAAGGGGGCGTTCCACAGACAGCGGCAAATTCGCATGCAAATTGTGCGCGAAAAAAAGAAGTCAAAATAATAAAAATGGGGGAAGAAGAGCGAACATGAGCTGGCAAAACCCCGAGTTTAGAGTTGGAAATAACGAAAGACCAGGCCGGGAAAAACTTTTGCCCAAAGATGGGGTACATGCTACTCATGTGTGAGTTTCAACATAAATGTAAACAATAAAATTGTAGAAAATTGTTGAATAAATAGGGTTCACTTAAAGGGGGAGAGGGGGGAGGAGGGCAAACAGCCGGCGGAAAAGCTTTTTCTTGTCATCATTTCACGACTCTGCAGCCGCACATTTTCATTGCTCCCACTCTCCTGTTCCCCTTTCCCTTTTAGCCAGATTTTGCAGCTAGGTGTGAGACAACGGCAATTATCGCAATTGTCCCCAGCACTCATTCATTCACTCACTCAAAACAGAGAGACGGGGCCAAGTCGGAGCAGCCTAAGCCATCAGCATTTGTTCATTCACTCCGGGGGGTGGGGCATAATGTGGGTGGGGATGTCCTGGGCGAAGGATTCCGGCGGGTTGGCGGGTCCCATTCATTCGACTTACGCATTGTTCCTGCTCTGACGCCTTGCTGGCTTTTGTTGCTGAGCTGTGTTTACATTTACACTGTTGGCAGCCAGCCGGCGACGGCAGGCATCATTTCCATTTCCATTTCTCCCTGCCACTTGCCACTTGCCAGTCGGTAGTCGGCAGTCGGCAGTCCTTCTGGCTTAGAGGACCACCCACTTTGGGGCCACCCTTCGCAGGCCATAAAAGCCCGCTGTTGCCTACTTTGCGGCGCATTTAGTTAAATTGTTTATTTGTCTGCTGCAAGCTTTTCAGTTTGTTCACAATCAATTAAAAGTCAAGCGGCAATGTTTAATTAAGCTAAAAGAAGCGCCGACAACTGCAGCCATTTCCCATTTGCAGTGGTTTTAATTAGTGTCACGCTCCCCGCAACCTCTTAGCCATACCCTACTTATCCTTGACTTGGCCCAAATTGAGTTATTAGATGCTCATTATCGGCCATTCCCGCTTGTCTGGCGCCCTTTTGCGCTTTTTTTCAGCTTTGTTCAGCTGTTTTCCCATTTTGCCCAGCTGCAGTCCAAAGCCGCTGACATGGAATATAAATTTGCAATGCCCTATCACACTCCACCAAATCCCCTTAGAAGTCGCCAATAATTGGCTACTAATGGTGGCACATAAAAACTTTTACCGACTGCAATAAAAAATCCCATTGACAAAACTTTTCTGCCAACTACAACAAATAAAAGCTGAAAAGAAACAACGGCAACTGCATGGTGAAACAAAACTAAAAAAAAAAATATAAAAAAAATGGGGTAAGGAGGTGGCAAAAAAAAAAAAACAGAATCAATTAACATTTTCATTTTGCGATTTTCCGCTTCAACTTTGCCCAGCACAAATTATAGCATTTTGTCATCTTTGTTGCTGTTACTGCAGCCAATACAAGTAGCTTGCAAGTGCATAATAGATGTTTGTTTGCTGCCAAATGGGTGCGCACGCAATGCTAATTGTAATTTAATTGCATGCTGTTTACCAAAACAGGAAGGTTTCACGCTTTGATGTCACCTCAAGAAGGCTTATCAAAGCTTATTATTATATTTGCGCTATTAATAAATTAATTAAGTTTAACAAAATATATTGCCAATTACATATATGTTGACAATTGGCAGTATAAAGGTCTATATTATGATTTTTTGAACCATCAAGCTATTTAATTTAACTCGAAGTATATATATATACACATACTCGAAGTATAGAAAACCACTAAAAAGTGTAGAGCCCAAACTGCTACCCAAATCCCACAATGCCAGGTTTAATTGTTAACTTTACAGAATTAAGTGCTTGAAAATTAAATTTCGTCCCGATTGGTTGTATTTCCATATTGCTCCGCCACTTTTTTGCATCTGTTAATTATAATCTCTTTGGGCGTGACAATGCAAAATGGTTAACTGGGTACACTGGCAGGCGTGTAAGGCCAATTCGCAGCCATTGTTCTTGATTTTTTTGGCGCGGTTCTCGCTGTTATTGTTATTCGATGGCACTTACAAATGCGAGTGAAATTCATTGGCCCCCCGCAGCGCTGGGCTCACCTGGAAATCTCACCTGGCAGCAGCACCTGCAGCAGCACCTGCAGCAGCACCTGCAGCAGCACCTGCAGTGTGCCGCACTCCACCTGGTACGAGCATTATTGCAAACAATTTGCCCTGCTTGTGCCACCGGACAAATGACAAAAAGGACAAATGGCACAAAATATTTTGCCAGCGTCCTGGTGCAGGCAATCGGAAATGTTGCCAAAGTTCTGCCACACACACACACACACACACACACTCACTCATATGCCCTGCAGGCCAGCACACACACACACAGTCAAAAAGGGCACAGGACATGCACAATGTATGCACTGAGGCGAAGCTTTGGCGGCTTAGCCACGCCCACAACCCATTCACCCGCCCCCGCATCTCGGCCCGTCGAGTGTCCTGCGCTGCCTTTCCGCCTGCAGTGTTTGTTTTAATTTAAATAAATGAGCTTAAGCGCACTCACAGCTCGTGATCCTTTAAGGCTCTACGCCCGCTCCTTATTTTATTTGTCCTTGTCGGAATCGCAGTCGTTGTCGTTGTCGTTGTCCTTGTCGCCGTCGCCGTCGCTGTCTCCTTCTACTTTTGTTGTCCTTATTTAGCTGAGCTGGCTCTGGACGACGTGACGGGGGGAGCTATTGCCAGGATATGCAAGTGCTAAGCATTTTTAAGTCAAATTGCTTTGCCGAACATTCTGCCATTTGCCTGCACGACTGACCCGGAGTCCACCCTCCATCCCCCACCCTTTATCCTCCATTTCGTACCGGCTTTTTCCGCTTTTCCGCTGCTTTCGCGACGCATTGCTGACGTCGTCATCGCTCTCCAACTCAAGTGTTTGCTGTTGTTGTTTTATGCTGCACTGGCATCTGGCCGTTTTCAGAGGGTGTTCGCAATTTGGCCAGCAGCTTGGCCTTATCACCTAAGCCATTATTGCCGCTAATGGCATTGCAATAAATTAATTAATTACATTTTATTTATGAGGCTAAGAGTTGCCAACAAAGGAAGGACAACATATAATGTCTGTGCTTAGTTTTCGGCCTAATCGCAAATGTTAACATAATTAAAAAAGCACACAAAATAATAAATAAATAAATATGTATGGTTTGTACGAAACAACAATGGCCAGCTTAACAAGCCAATTCTTTTTTAAATTAAAATGCAACTATTCTGTGTTTCGTTGTTTATTTGTTTTGAGACCAATTAAATCTATCCCAAAATATTTGTTTTGAAATTCTTGTTTTTGGCTCAAAAGATTTATTAAAAGACAAAAATATGCATATTTAAATTGTATATGTATAGTGCAAAAGGCAATAAAAAGGATGACAAAAAATATTTATTTTTTATAGAATAAAGAAATTGTATGGACAAAAGTGATTCACACTTGGGAACACCAAAAATCAGTTTTATTAAGCAACATAACAGGATGATGAAAGTACTCAACAAAATTTAAACAAATTTGAAAAAAAAATCGTTTATTCATTTATTTTGTGGAAAAAATGTAATTGAATTTGACTTTATTGAGGAGTGCCATATAGAGTATAGAGGCTTCGAATGTCTGAGCTAAATTTACTTCGCTGTTGTTTGTTGTTGTAATGGCTCTTGCGTTTGTTATTCACGCTGATGCTGTTTTAGTTGTTGTTAGTAGAGAAACTTCAAAAGGCTTTTCCGCTGTGTTAGTTCGCTTTGCTGTCGCCTTTTGCTCCTTTCACTTGCTCCGCCGACCTCGCGCTGCCACTTGTCGAGTTTCTCGTTCTTCTCCGCCCATTCACACACTTTTCCGCCCCTTCTCGCCATTTTCCGCCCAAGCACTCCCCCTCTCGACGATCCCCACTCCTTTTGACCAGGCCTGAAGTTTACCTTTGCTGCAACTGCGCTGATTTGCAGTTTCTTCTTTTCATTTGATGGGCGCAGCTTTTTGTCATGTTTTTTCTAGCCCATTCATTCTTCTTTGCTCAGTTTTTCCAGCTTGCTCTCTTAACGCTCGCTTCTGTTTACACAGCAAATTTATTTATTTTCGCACTGTGGGACGCTCTTAAATATTCTGTCTTTTGAGTGCTAATGCAAATGTTGTCTGTCGGGCGGG
The DNA here is from genome assembly GCF_025200985.1 of Drosophila gunungcola. Lineage (NCBI taxonomy): Eukaryota > Metazoa > Arthropoda > Insecta > Diptera > Drosophilidae > Drosophila > Drosophila gunungcola. Next base: position 17,463,125 of record NC_069139.1, read on the forward strand.
CAATCAGCAGAATGGGTAAAAGGAGTGGAGCTTTCTCGCCGAAAGCAACAGAAATCACTTGAAATAAGGACCGAAAATTAACTGGGAATTTGCTATCACAGGAGGTAAATGTGAGATACAGAATGAGGCATCCGTAACATAAGCCATTCAATCGGAAGAGGTTCCTTTGAACAGCTCCAATTTACTTTTAGCAAATGCATACTTGTAAAAGTATGAATACGTGGATAAGAAAATCGTATATGAGTGCGGCTTATTATATTATTAGGTTTAATCGGCTTCTAAATTAATATGTCAATATAATCATTTCTTTATTTCAATAGCTGGTAAGCCTCACTTATTTATGCCTTTTCAATTAGATGATTAAATTAAGGAAAGGCGACAAACAAGATCAGTTTGTAATTAATAATTTAAGAATTTCTTGATTCACGTTTACGTCTACCTCTATATAAAAGACAATAAATCCATTGTAAACTTAAGCCTTTTTGATCACATATTTTTGTATATTTGTGAGAGTAATTTGCATGCAAATAATAGTATTTTGCTTCGATAATTCACCAAAATATATTTGACTTTTCATAAAACAAAAACTACCTAAAAAGGAAGTGTACATTTGGAAAAGGAAATGCTGACATGTGCAGTTATTAATTCAAATTTAATAACATTTAGTTGTAAGGGAAGTCAATAAATCTGCATAGATTTTAGGCCTGATATGTAAATTTAGAAAATCAATGCAGATGGCTGAACACTCATGCCATTGAAGTGTCCACACAAAAGAAATAATAATGCAGCTGGCACAACGGACTGGGGAAACAATTAAATTTAATAACCGTAAGTTAATCCACTTAGCTGAAAGGCAGATTGATTCCCCATGCCCTTTGTCCCTTAACGACCCTCAAACCCCGTGGCAAGTTTTACCTGCTGCAAGCTCGAGTGCATCCCACATCCCACTCCAAGAAAACTTCCCCTCCTGCAACATTCTGAAACTCTAATTTAATAAGTAAATCACATTTCCGCTTTTTGAATGTCGCGCCAAGCCGAACTTCAACGGAGTTGGGAGTTTGGAGTTGTGAGACGGTGAGGGCGGAACCCGGAAGCAAGCTCCCATCACTGAGTGTTCCAGCTCCCAGTTCGCGTGGCATCGCATTGACACCTCGTCAGAAGTTTGCAAGACATCGCCCCGGCGACTTGCTAACTGGTTTAGTGCAAATTCACTATTAGGAGAGCGCTCAATTTCACACTGGAATTAAATTACAGCGCATGCCGATGCGGCAGGTGGGCAGGATATGGGTTGTCGGGGAGCAGAAGGCGCTGGAGGAGCAGGAGGAGCAGGAGGCGCTGGAGGAGCTGACTCAAAGGGTGGCGGAGCTGGTGCTGGAGATCAGAGTTTGTGGCGGGTTCGGCGGGTTTGCCACGGCAAATGAGCGAACACCTCGTTAGTTTGTGCGCCTCGAAACTTTTTTAATATTTACATTCATATTTTGCACCTTTCGCCTTTTAAACCGCTTTTTTCACGCCCACCCAAAATCGCGGAGCCTTCTTTTATTGCAACTTCTGCATCCTGCAGCATCCTGACTGCTGGATGGACCAAGGATGCTGCCGAGCCATAAATTTTTGTTTGTGTTGAAAATTGCATTTGCCTTTTACTTTGTGTCGGGGCTGAGCCAGGGTTTCCAAATTGGTGGCAAAAGAGGGTGGTGCACTGAAATAAATAAAGTGCGAATGAAAATGTATTATCTTTCTGATTTATTAATATATATAAGAAGTATGTTAAATTAATAACTGCAAATTTTAAATCCGCACATTGATGTGAATAATATAAATTTAAGCTGATAGGAATCCAACAATATTTTATGTGGCTTCCTTATACTATTTTTTAAATTCAAATTTGGATTTTCTTCAGTGTACTGCATAGCTGTGTTGGTGAGATTGAGCTTGCCCGGCAGCCATATTGGATGCCCCTAAAAGCAGGCAACGTCAAATTTGTTGCAACGCTTGATAATCAAGTTAGCGATGGAAGGCCCTTCCCCTCCCCCTTTTTAGCGCCCACCGCCCAATGCAGACCACCCCCTCCACCACCACTCCCCCGTTTAAGAGCACTCAAATTGAACAGCCTTTTGTGCTTGATTCTTCGCTTTTTTCGCTTTATCGCGATATAAATTTAAACCGATGATTCCGCTTCAAACTGGAACTGTGATGCTGATGTTTTGCTCGCGTTTCTTGTTTACTTGCAGATGTCAATGGGCGTGGCAGTGGGACGTGTAGCGTACCAACTGAAAATCAAAGCCCAATTGGCACAAACACGCGGTAAATAGAATTCGCAATCGGAATCGGAATTGAAATAGGAATTCGCATTCAAATTCAAATTCAAATGCAAATGCAAATGCAAATAGAAATAGAAATTGCCACGAGACCCCCACAGAAAAAAACTAGCAACTAAAATACCCATAAAATAATAGGAAAACAAAGAGTGCCAAGAGAAGCAGCTGCTGCAGCAAATAAAAGAACCGCAACAGCAGTTTCAGCAGCAGCAACAACAGCGACCACTCCGCCAACAACGACAACAACGACAACAACAACAACAACAACAGCACAAATAACAACAATATGGAGAAGCTGCTGCAATCGACGCTGTTTGTCATCCTGATAATGGCCACAAAATGCGGCAGTGGCTCGACCCAGAACCAGCATCACGGTAAGTGTGCAGGGGGCGATTTAATTGCGAGCAGGGGGTCCCCCTACTACAGCCGATGGCATTCCATTCGCAGAGAGCAATTCCCAGCTGGATCCCGATCCGGAGTTCATAGGGTTATCAACAACGTCACATATCCGGCAGGACGCGAGGCCATCCTGGCCTGCTCGGTGCGGAATCTGGGCAAGAATAAGGTGAGCTATTGTTGTTTCACAAGCCGATAATCGGATCTTTAAAAATCAAAACTGAATTAAAAAAAAAATATTTTATTAAACAAACACTTTGCTTACAACAGGTGGGCTGGCTGAGAGCATCCGATCAGACGGTATTGGCTCTTCAAGGTCGCGTGGTCACCCACAATGCGAGAATCAGCGTCATGCACCAGGATATGCATACGTGAGTTTAAACAAAAAGTATAGTTTAGTTTCTTTTTAACATAAGGTTAACTTTCTGAACAATAAGTTGGAAACTAAAGATCAGCAAACTGCGTGAAAGTGATCGGGGCTGTTATATGTGCCAAATAAACACGAGTCCCATGAAGAAACAAGTGGGCTGCATCGATGTGCAAGGTAAGTCTTGTTTACTTTGATGGTTCCTTAACTTATGATACCCATATTATTTTAATAGTGCCACCGGATATCATAAACGAGGAGTCCTCCGCCGATCTGGCCGTGCAGGAAGGCGAGGATGCCACGCTGACCTGCAAGGCAACGGGGAATCCCCAGCCGCGAGTCATCTGGCGCAGGGAAGATGGCGAAATGATTCTCATTCGCAAGCCAGGCAGTCGAGAGCTCATGAAAGGTAGTCGTACATTCCCTGCTATATAATTAACAAAAAGGCTAAAAGAGTTTTCTATCATATCCGTTTGTATAGTGGAATCCTACAATGGATCCTCGCTGAGGCTGCTTCGTCTGGAAAGGCGTCAGATGGGCGCTTACTTATGCATAGCCTCCAACGATGTACCACCTGCTGTCAGCAAACGAGTTTCGCTGAGTGTGCAATGTGAGTTATCAAATATTTACTTGATTAATAAAATATAAGCTTAAAAGGAAATGCATCCATAGAGACAAATAACTAGAACAAAGTTCACGATACGTTGATTAGTTAGACTTTTTTGTTCAATAAGTGAACAATTTTAATTTAAAATTCATTAACTTTAATTCACTTTTCTTTGTTTAAAGAGGATTAAAGATTTAAACAAATTTAAAGTCTGTGTGCTGAACCAGTAAACATTCTCACGAAAATAAGAAATACAAATATATTTATTTATGCTTTTGTTCTGAAATCAATGGAATTTCAACTCAATCACGCACTCACCATTCGACTCCACAGTTGCCCCGATGGTGAGGGCCCCCAGCCAACTGCTGGGCACGCCCTTGGGCTCCGATGTGCAGCTGGAATGCCAGGTGGAGGCCTCGCCCTCGCCCGTCTCCTATTGGCTGAAGGGAGCGCGGACGTCCAACGGTTTCGCCAGCGTATCCACGGCCAGCCTGGAGTCCGGCTCGCCGGGCCCCGAAATGCTGCTCGACGGGTAAGTTCGGGGAATTCCGGCCGCCAGACATCAGTGATACATATCCATCTCGAAACCATTCCATTCCATTCCTTTCCCTTCTTGTCATTTCGCTGCCATTTTGGACCCATATCCAATGCAGGCCCAAGTACGGGATAACGGAGCGGCGCGATGGCTATCGGGGCGTCATGCTGCTGGTGGTGCGTTCCTTCTCGCCCTCCGATGTGGGCACCTATCACTGCGTCAGCACAAACTCGCTGGGCCGTGCCGAGGGCACATTGCGGTTATACGGTGCGTATACGCAATCTCTGTTCCGCCATCTCTCGCTAGCAGGTTTTAATTTGTTTTGTTTGTCCATTGTTTTTTTTTTTTTTTTTTGTTCTCTGGCGCGTGGGTTTTGTATTGCAGAAATCAAGCTTCATCCGGGCGCCTCCGCCAGCAACGATGATCATCTGAACTACATCGGAGGTGAGTATTATGGCGGGAAAAACCCCAATGCAAACGAATTGTGAAATATTAAAATATTTAAAAGAAATGAATTGAAGGTTTTATAAGCTATGTTGTACAATTCTCTTTATCCATACCACAGGTCTCGAGGAGGCGGCTCGAAATGCGGCCAGGAGCAACCGAAGGACGTGGCAGCCCCTGCTCGCCATGCTGATGCTTCTGTGGATGAGGCTGAAACTGAGAGCCGGGGGAGCGTGATATCAAAACTGAGAGAAGCAGAGCCGGCAATCAAGTATTCCTACAGATTCCCTCGGACACCGACATCGACATCTCGTTCTCTCGCCTGCGTCCTTGTTGTTCGTTTCCGTTTCCGGTTCCGACTACCATACCATACCCATACCATCTCCCACTTATTGAACCCTGGCCGCCCACGCCCACATACATATTGCCGGAGGCGCCTCCCGCTGCCTCAAATATCATTTGCATACGTATCAGGAAACGCGTTGTTCCCACCCGCGCAGCCCCCCAACCCTTTGAGAACTCCCACAGCCCACAATCCACTCCCCGCTGCCCGCCCACTAATAAATCTAACGAGGATATCAAAAGTGGACAATTGGATGCCAAGCCCTACCATTTTTCCCTGCCCCAAATAATGTTACATTGCATATAAATTAAATATGAATACTATAAAATAGTGCATAAAATTTATTATCATAATATAAATAACGACAAAATTATTGAATAAATTATCGCAAAAGTGGAAAAAAAAAACTGAATGGAAAACCGCTTTTCCTTCACTTCCGACAGGGTTTCCTGCGCCACTGGCCCGACCCACTGATCCCTTTTCTGGCCACTGTTTTCCGGATGGTAAGTAGAGGAGAAAAGAATCGATGAGTGACTTTATTGACTTACCCCACCGCGTTCCAAGGAGCACCGGGCAGATGGCATTTAAACTTCGAATGTCGCAATTCCCAGAGTTGTCGATGTTGTGCCAAACCAATGCAGAGCCACTTTTTGGTTTAAAGCCAATTTTCAGATCGGGAAAAGAAGCATAACCGCCCATCTCCACATCACTTAGCTGGGAAAATTTAGATTTTTGATTAATTTAATTGCCTGCAGCTAGTGAAAACTGGCTAATGCTAAAGATGCTAATGCTATTTACGTCTAAAGCTAAATGCTTGCGATTTTAAGCTTCTTATGTCGTTTGGCTAACATTTTCTTTTTGGTGGTTATAAAAAACCACCACTTCAAGAAATAATTTTAAATTCATTAACTATTTCTATTCTTCTGATTTTTTGTTTTAAAGGTTAAGGTAAGAGATAACAAAACTTACATAGAGCTGCACAGTGGCGGTGCGATATTCTTTAATGAAAGGTTCAATAAATTCCTAGAAAAATATATTTTGTACATTAAGCAGATGGGGTAAATTATAAACTATACTTACCTTGGGCTGTTCGCAGTCCATGTGGATGAATTGCTGGCCTCCAATGCCATAATTAAAGACTGTTAGCGGCTCGCTATCTTTTAAATCAAGACCAGTCATATCCTCAATCCTCCGGTGAAGTCGCTTTACATGATCAGAGGCATTTGCCGCTACTTCGGCCTCAGCGCTAGAGCGATCTACCTGTCTGTGCTCTAACCTCGATCGTGTAAGATACATTAAATCCTGCTGCTCTTCTCTCGACACAACCTCGTGATAGAGGCCAATGAAAGGCTCGAGGTTAAGCTGTTCAAGCTTCATAGGGGCCAGGCGAAGAAATGGTGAGCCTTCTGAAAAGTAACGACAACGAAGAGAAGAGTTCCTCGGAAGGGGGTTCTTCCCACGACAGTTGTCCACATGCACAAGCATGTGAGCTAAGTTATCGACCAAATGTTTGGCCAGACTAGTACTATCATCCTTGGAAGCCCACTCTATTGACTTCCTTAAGGCAGTTTGACTGGCTGGCAAGTCATCTATAGAAATAAACCACTTTAATGTTAAAGAGTGGCATTGTTTTTCTATTGACTTACGCATAGAAAGCAAAGTTAGTCCTAATTTTTCATAGATTTGAGAACGACTTGATTGAAGTAACCTGTTTACAGGATCCATGTGATCTTCATACTGCTCAAGAGCAAGTCTTAGCCATTTGCACGCCTGTTTACCTTTCTGCAGACTCTCTAAATGAGTGCCCAAAGCGAGGCAATCTGCCGCACTCAGCCTTGAGCTATTTATGGATGAAAACTGGATAATTTGATTGGATTTGATTTTATAAAACTCACTTGTACTGTGTACCATGTAGTTTTCCATTGGCCACTTCGCTTTCATCTAAATCGTAAACGTCCCGAAAGCGGATGAAACCGGTTGCAGCCATTTTAATGTCCAGTGCTGAAATACTAGTTAAATCATTGTCCAAAAACTTTTGAAGGGGGCCTGCCAGAAAACATTATTATTTTTTAAAATATACACTTATATACTTACCCTGTCCCATCTCCTCTCGAGCAAACTCTAGCAACTTTGGAGCGTCTGTGTACATTCGTCGCATTAGAGGAAAACTTATCAGGGGATTGGCCACATAGGTGGTGGGATCTGCAGGCCCTTGCTGTCTTCTGGTGGCCCATTCTTTTTGGAAACTATAAAAATGGATCCATGCTTAAATTTATTTTAGGTAGTGTGAGCAAATAACCGACATCCTCATCGTGTCTACTTTGAGCTGCAATTCCCTCGCATATTGACGCATGTAACCTATTAATGCGTCCTCTACTTGTACCAGGGGTGCCATTTCACGTGTCGATGTGGCAAAATGCATGTCTACAGCAGTCGCCACTCCGAGAAAGAAAATCGGCCAGCAAAGGTTCATCATGATGACTAAATGTAAACGTCCCAAAGAGCTTTAACGTGCACATACCAACCCATGAAATTACAATTAGCTTAGGTGATATAAGTTAGCAGGTACAAAAAAATCTTAGTTATTTGTTTAAAAAAAAAATTATTTTTGTTTATATTCGTGAAATTGAAATTCCAGCAAAATCATACTATTTGACAACAATAAAGAAATTCAAATTATAATTTCATTATTTTCTTTATTTTTAAATTCAAATAGCAAAAGAGATTCTACCATTTATTTGCTGATTAGACCTTCTTCAACCGATTTGTTGGTTTTTGAAATTCTGTTATATCAGTGAATATGCATCCCTATAGGTTATATAAAAATGTAAATAATTAAAAACATTCCTATGAAAGAACACACTTGAATTCTCAGATGAGCATCACTGTCCCATTTTTTTTGTCCGAACGGAACCCCAAAAGTATTCCATAAATGTTGAGCTACAGAAATTAGAGTTAACTCCAATATTATATGCTACAAAATTTAATAGATTCACATTGCCTTTTGTTAAGATACTTTTTTCATGATGTAACCCCATCCCCTTCTAATATCCAGAAAAAGACTTGCCAAAGCACTTAAACCCCATTTTCTTGGCTGATATACTCTTTTAAATCAAAAACAAAGTAAATTCTTTTTTATTTAAGATTTATTTCAATTTTTAATAACTTGACAATATTGTTTTTTTTTTATCTTATATGCTGGTTGATCGGGTTAAATTGCAAATAATGTAATTTATAATTAATATTTATGTAATATTAAACTAACTCACAATCATTTGAATTAAGTATGTATAGTATATTTAAATATACTATGGGGCTCATACGATGTGTGTATGTGTGTAGCAATATGTGAATGGGTTGATCTTTCGATATTCGATTAAAAACGAAAACGAACAAAACAGGCCGGCGATGGGTCTACACATTTCAAAACGTATTCTAAGAGAGATGACTCTGGGCTGCTACTGAATTTACACAAAATGCGCTGCGATCGCTGAAGTGTACACAGGGCGGCATAACAATTGCTCCTTACATTTACAATTATCCGTACACTCGTGGGCGGTGTACATAATGGCTTGCATTAGCTTACAGTTCACGCTCTCGAAATGGTGTATTAATTACAAATTAGTCGGCTGCCATTGCAATGACAGTGTACATATGGGGATGCATTTCAACTAGCGTGTGAGCGAGCGACTTTCTTATTTTACAACTACATTTGTATATTCCATTAATCGGTTCTTGCAGTCGGTTCATTTTGTCTCCTCTACCTCGGGATGTGGATGTGGGTGGTGTGCACAAGTCAGGACATTTACAAATAGATTCAAGTGCTGGGAGGACGCACCGCACTATCAATATTATACACGATTTGGTTATCATAACAGAACAAAACACCGTTTGCGGGTATGGTACAATGCACAAAGCGCAAGCGTAGCGCTACACAGCTCTAAATGATGCACAGCAACATGTGCGCGAAATATTGGGAAATATTGGGAAACACTGGATCAATATGGGATCAATATGGGATCAATGGATTTTTGTATAATAAACATCTATACAAGTCAAGTTCAAAAAAATTTAGAATAAAAGACTTTAGCACTTAAAATAGGGTTCTGCCGTAAAGTTGCTGGTCTACCCTACGAGGCTGGTGCAATCCGTTGCTGGACGACTGCTTTGAGTGTATGCTTGCATGAGTGGGTGCTTGACAAGCGCCGTCTGTCAACAATAACCAAATCGCTGTAATTCTCATCTGGAGAGGCTGTGCGAGCGCTCGCGGCTGCTGCTGCCCGACGATAGTGGCTGCTTGTTGCTCACCTCACCCACTCGATGGTGCGGTGGCAGCCTGTCGAAGAACGGATGCCGCAGGGCTTCACCTGGAACAAAACAATGATGTTAATTAGCATGGTATTTGGTCATCCAGTTTGCGGTGCAACTGCTTACCTAACGTGATGCGGGACGAGGGCTCGTACTCCAGCATCTTCTTGATCAGACTGAAGAGCTCACAGTGGTCCTCGCTGTCGCTCAGCTGGCACAGGAACAACGGCTTGCAGTGATCGCGGACGTAGCGACCGGCACTGGACTTCTCATCCCAATCCAACTTACCGTGGTAGAAGTACTTTGTTTTGGTTTTGCTATAAAGAGTGTGATTGCTAAACGTTAAACGATTTCGGTGAAGGGAACTGCGCCTTGGGAAATAAAAGCTTGAGCTGCATTGTATTACCGTGCCATGCGATATGGTATTTGCCCCAAGATTCGCTCCATCATGGCCAGGTGCTCGCGGTTGTCGTGCGTTTGGAAGAGCGTGATGCCCAGATATAGTTCGAACAAGATGCAGCTGTTGGCGAAATTTCAACGATCATTTGATATGTGCATAAATGAAAAGGTAATCCGGCCATCCGGCCATCCGGCAATACAATTCTTACCCAATTGACCAAACATCACATGGCTGTGACCACCCCAGCTCCAGTATGACCTCGGGCGCGCGATAATGTCGCGTCGAGACAATTGTGCTGTGGTGCTCGTGGTCGAAGGTGGCCGACCCAAAGTCAATGAGACGAACGTCCGTGTTCTTGACGCGGCGCACCTCGCGGTTCTGTGAGTTAAGAGAGCGCATAAGTCTGGATACTACATCACTTTTCTGGCCGTACTTACAATCTTATGATTATAGTGAGCAGTATAATCCGAATCGACGAAGAGTATGTTCTCCGGCTTGAGATCTGTGTGCGTTAAACGATTGTCATGAAGAAATTTCACAGAGTAGCATAATTGGTAGGCCATGTGGCGCACTTGGTCCAGCGAGTATGGCTCATAGTTGTTCTCACGCTGTAATAGTTTAAGAAAAAACGTAAATAAACAAAAGCCATTTAAGAACCAAAGCCAATACTTACCAAAAAATCGAAAACACTAAGCCCCAACATTTCAAAGACTATACACATGTGTCCATGATAATCAAACCAGTCAATCATTTTCACGCACAAACTGGAATGGTTAGAATAATGTTTAGTACTGAGATTATAGAAAGTAGATTTGAAAGCTTACTGATCGCAATGCGGATCCTTTTGGGCAATCTTTTCCAAGGCATTTATCTCTAGCTTGGCAGCTTCACGGTACTTTTCCACGTTCTTAATGATCTTTAAGGCCATGCAGTAATCACTAAAACAATCGAAAGATTTTTATAAGGCCTCAATAGATTTGCAATTAGAGGAACTTACCGCTCCATGTCTTTGACCTTGACCACACGTCCGAAAGTTCCCTCGCCCAGTGTGGCCATGATCTTATCTGAAATTCGGGAAAAGGATAGCAAGTTGTAGTTGGGTTTCGGGCAAGACTTTCAAGAGTGTTAAACGTTAGCTGTCTGTTTTATTTTTCTGGTTCTAATGCTAAACCTGTAGCTATTACTAAATATTTGATGAGGGCTGGGCAAATTACTAATTTGGACTCTAAGCTGAGTGTGTACGGAAAGAGGTTTGTATTTTCAATATTATTTCGTTAATTATGGCGACAAAGTTCGTGTTCGGTTTTATGGTGTGAAAACTTCCCAGTTGAAATTCGTGGTTTGGGGGAAATTGTGTGGCCGGTAAAAAGTTAAACTTAGAGTCGTCAAAGACAAATTTCGGAAGTCGAAACGATATTCGCGAGAGTGACGAAGAAGATTGTGTGAAAATTTTCAATTGTTGTTGTATCCTTCTCTCTTTTTTTTTCGTTCAAAATTGTCTTAATTTCCCGATTGCACGCGACGCGATTTTGGTCTTGTTGTGAGATAATTAAGAAATAATAAAGAAAACTTGGAAATATTTTGTAAACTAAAAAGAGAGTTATAAGAAGAAGAGAGAAGTAGTGTGTGACTGGTGGCTTTTGCCTCTCATTATTTTTTCTTCACTTTTTTTTTTTTGCTTTTTTTTTTTTAAGTTTTCTGATTTGTAGTCTAAACATAAGTATGGAAAAATTAAAAACCAAAAATTGTCACGAACATCTGTGATGGAGAATGTCTCCGGTGTGGTAAATTAAGTGACCATCAGCATCATCTTGAATGACGGGCTTTGCTGTCTGTTCGAGCAATCGATCGGGATCGGATCGGATCGGATCGGTTCAGATTGGAGCGGAGCGAAGCGATCGACGGCCGTAGTAGGGTGGTTGCAGTGTGCAGTTTGCAGTTGTTGCCGTTGCCGTTGCCAATGTTGCAGGGAGTGGGGTGGGTGGTTGCGGTGGGTGGCGACGATTGCGATTGCGATTGCGTTGCGGGTGGTGCATTCGATCCGTTGGCGAAAGAAGGTGGGCGGTGGTTGCGAGCGAAACGGCGAGCGGAGAAATTGCGAGCGAGATTGTTGTAGAAGTTGGGGGGGCGTGGTTGTTGTTGTTGTTGATGGCAGTAGTTACAGACGTACACAAAAGGTGCGTGTGTGCGTGTGTGGTAAAAGTATGTAATTTGAAAGAGAGAAAAAGAAACAAAAAAGAAAGAGAAAAAAGAAACAAAAATTTATATTTTTTCCAGGGGGTTCAATCGGTGTTCCAGGGGTCGAGGCCATCGGCAGGTCAGGGCAATCAAAAGGTCATCACATCCGAACGATCCCGATCCCACGTTGGCACCGAAAGCAATCGCATTCCGTTTAAAAGTTAGCCGCAGATAGCCCGTAAACCAACCAACATCATCATCATCATTTCATCATCCCCATCAAGTTGTGTGTATGTACATCATCATCATCAACCCATCATCATCATCATCATTGTGATTTTCATCATCATATTCAGAAAAAACACGAGAAAAATACGTTTCGTTTGTTCGATAAGAAAATTAGTTCGGACAAATTTTTGAGATTTGTGTTTACAAAAATGGTTAATATCAAAACATGTACAAACAATATCATATATAAATGGCATATAGGTAAATATCGAAAATGGCATATAAAACGTATTATATATATATATATATATATATTTATATATATATGTGTAGGAAATGCACCAATAGCTGTGCTGTTGTATATTGGGCAATAAAAAAAACAACAAACAATGAAATGCTTTTCGCTTAGTAATAACATTAATAGCTTTTCTTTTCTTTTTTTTTTTTTTTGGTAATATTTCGTAGATGTAAAATGGTAAAAGAACAAATAAAGTAGGTTTTTTGTTGTAAAAGTCAATGGTCAGAGGATATCTTACATAATTTTCCTAGTTTTAGTGTCAAAATCGCATGCAAAACGCGCAGGCAGGAGATCAACAATTGTATCTGTTAGTCAATATGGAATAAAATCCGCAGTGCTGTTAGCTTTTTCTGTAGTTTGTCGACTGTCTGTCTGGGGGGCGTAGACTGCAGATGGGGCGTCTTGAGAAGGGGGTGGGTTGGACTGGGTGGTTTTGTGGTCAATGGACAGTTGCAGTTGCAGTTAGAAGAGGCGGCGCCAACAAAGCTCAAGCTGCTAACGAATCATCCATCCCCAGGAGGTGGTGGGGTGGCATTTTGCTTACAAAGGTCGAGAGTGTCTTTGGAATGCGTGACCTGTTGAACAGTGCCGACGAGGTGGCGCTCTTGGCCAGCAGGTAATGGTCATGCTGCTGCAGGTAGGAGGACGACGACGACGACGACGACGACTGCTGCTGCTGCTGATGATGCTGCTGGTAGGCATCTAGCTGCGATCTCTGAGGGTACAGCGAGCTGCCACCCAAGGCATTGGAACGCCTGCTACTCCCGCTGTACGAGTCGTGGAGATAGCTCGACCCGGAGCCCGCCCCCGAGCTCAATCCCGGTTTGTAGCGATCAAACTCGCTGAGCACGGCGGCGGTACGTGAACTGGCGCCCTGATACCGCTGCTGCTGACGCCGCGCATCGGCAGCCGCCAGTCGAGCGCCGATGCCGCCGAAGGCCAGGGCCCCGGAGCTGGAGGAGTGCATCAGCTGGCTGCTGGGCTTGTACTTGGCCAGGTCATTGTTGTTGCGATCTGAGTGGGGCAAAAAGCGGCTCTTGTTGGTGGTGCCGGCGGAGGAGAGTGCCAGTCGCTGCTGCCGTTGTGTGGTTAGAGAGAGCGGAAGTACTAGTGGATGAGGTGCTGGTGATGGTGGTTGTACTGGAGGGGGTGGTACTGCCATTGACAGATGGGATCTGTGTCTGTGGGGCTGTGTTGTCTGCTGTGTGGGTTAGTTGCACAACGGGCGGCACAGCCGAATCGGTCTCGGTTTCTGTATCCGCCTCCTCGGAGGAGCTACTGCCCGAGGCGCTCTCGGAGGAGCCACTACTGCCATCGCTACCATCTCTAGTTACTTTTTTGCTGCGTGACTTCTTCTTGGGCGCCTCAAGCGGCGGCGGTTCCGCTTTTGCTGCTGCCAATGATGCCGCTGCAGTTGCCGCTGCCGCAGCTGCCTCCTTGGCCCTTTTGGCCTCCTCCTCGAGGGCAGCGGCCTCTGCTTCGGCCGCTGCCACTGCCGCTTCAGTCTTCTTGGCCTCCTCGGCCGCCTCCTCCATGCGCTTGACGCGATCCCTGAGCTCGCGACGCTTGCGCATGCGCTCCTCAAACTTCTTGGCCTCCAGGAACTGATTGTCCTCGCGCAGCAGCATCAGAATGGCGGCATTGTCCTCGGAGGAGCGATCGTCGGCGAGGATTTCCCGCTCTTCGGCCGTGAGTTCCGGCGGTGGCTGCTCCCTGCGTCGATGGGCGAAGCGGCTCCTCGAGTTCAGGGGACGATCTTCAGCGGGTCCGGCAGCATTACGACTGCTGTCCAGGATTTCGGCGGCCAGAAGGCTTTCGTTGGTTTTGGTTCTGCCATACGCCCTTGTGGAGCGCGGCGACAGGGCTTCGTCCTCACCGCCTCTTCGGCCATAGCGACTGGACGGATAGCCTGATGCTCCGCCCAGACGCAGAGCATCATGGTAATCGTATCGCTGGCCATAGTCGACGGGGTAGTTCTCGTCCAGCAATCGATTGCCGCTGGTCAGATAGCCACTGTCGTTGGACTCGGCCATGTAGCGTTGCCTTTGAGCTCGAGTTCGGTACGGAGTGCGCTCTTTGCGATCCGCAGCGTTAAAGGAGCTGGAGGAGAGCTTCGGCTTGCCCAGCTGGTGGGTTGTGGCCGAGCGGAGCAGTCCGCCACTGCCACTGGCGCCATAGTCGTCCGGCTCCAGCGTCTTGTCACGATCCTCCTCATGGCGCCGCCTTCCGGCCGCTCGCTCCAAGATGTCCGAGTATTTGTTCTCCAGCCGCGAAATGGCAGACTGCTTGCCTCCGGCGGCGATTGCTGAGGTGGTGGGCGTTCTGTCCTTGTCCAAGAGCAGATCTCGTCGCTGAGAAACCAGACGATTCGGTTTGGATGATTTAGAAGAAGATTCAGGGTTTAATGGAGAGGGAAAGTGCTCAAAAGCGGCGCTCGTGTGAAACCAACGGTAACAGGTAACAGGTAACAGGCGTAAAACTCTTTACGCTCCACGAAAGAAGAAGGCCCCGAGACCGAGACCCAAGCCCAGACTTAGACCCATTTAAATGGCCTTTTCGACAGTGGCTAATTATGGGGTGATGGGGTGCTTGGGCCTTTTCATTTCGCACAGTTTCACTACCATTAAAGCCACTCTACGCTATCCACTCTATCCGGCTTTCTCCATATATTTTCGGCCTTTCGGAGGGAGAGGTATAGTCAGCGGGGGGATACCCTTTATTTTTATTTAGAATGCCTAGCGAAATCTAAACAAAAAAGTCCACGGCGCGACGACCTTCAAAGTTTATATATAAAACGGCAGAATATCGTGAATAGCTTTATACACATCTGTGGCGTACAGAGAGATACAAATATAGCGGAATAGAGAAAAGCGCCGAGATGTTGGAATCGAAAATAAATTTCGAAAACGTAAACGCACACGGCAAGAATGAAGCTATAGAAGATATAGAATGAACATATAGAAGCGAAGCAGCGCTATAAAACGCGCCCGTGTGGGCCCCTAATATAATATCTGCACATATAGCTGTGTAGGAAGAAACTTTCTATAGGCATTTAGTATTGTATGTGGCAATAGGGGTAGCCGGGTAGCCTTAGTGCACCACTGTTTGGGCAAACATATAGGTATATATGCATATACACCACCTTTAATTGCGCATATTTCCCCGTTTCGACCATCAGAGATGTCACACATCTAGGGCAGTCACATTCACTCTTTCGCTGACTCACAGGTGACAGGTGAGATGATTTCTTTCGGTCTCCAAAATGAAATACCCAGGCAGTGACTCATTTTGGGATCTCAATCTGGGTATGGGTCTGTTTCTGGTTCTGGTTCTGAGTCTCCGTTGGTTTGCACACCGCTCGTATTTTTGGCTGGCATTGTTTGGTTTGAAAGATACTAACATCGTCCAGGTCGCGGTCACGCCTCCCGCCTCCCAATCCTCGTATGAGTGGCTTATAGTAGCCGCCCACGGGACTCAAGTGGGTGCGCAGTCTGTCCAGGGCGTTGGCTGTGGTGGAGCTCTTCTGGTAGCGACCCATCAGGGCGGCACTGCTGCTGCTCCCGCTGCTGCTGGGATGGTAGCCCAATCCTGTGGTGCTTCCCAGGCCTCCGCCAGCATAGTAGCGTCTGTGGCGATCGCCCATTTCGCGATCGCGATCTCGTTCCCTATCTCGATCCCTATCCCGTTCCCTTTCCCGCTCCCTTTCCCGCTCCCTTTCCCGCTCCCTTTCCCCTTCCGGATGTCTCCGGCTGGTCGAAGATTTGTCCGAACTGCGGCGACGTTTGCTCTGCTTTTGGCTCTGATTACTGGATCCACCTTTTCCTTTACTATTATTATTATTATTATTATTATTGCTGTCATTCGTTGGGGTCCTGGAGTGGCTGCGTCTGGGATCGGAGTCTTTGGGATCCTCGGCTATGGCTGCCGCACTTGAAAGAGAAGCCCAACAAAACAATGAGTTGTGGTGGTGGGTATTTGATTCGGTTGTTTTTTTGTTCTTATTTGTCGATCTGGATGCGTTTATCCACGCGGTTCGCGACGAACGACAGACGGGACGCGCTGCCACGACACGGACCAAAATTTAACTGAGGAAAACTTGGGAAAATTTTTCGGAAAATTCGTGCGACGACGGCAGATGAGGCGAAGACCGAAGTAGATGAAGGAAATAATGCTGCTGCGGGCGGCAGCCAGAAAATATTGAGGAATCGTTTTTATTTTTGTGAAAAGTGTGAAAATATTGCGCACTGGCCAGAGCGAGAGGGGACGACAGCGTGCGAGCGCGAGCGGGAGAGCAAGCAAATAACAAATGTAGACGAGTGGGCGATATGGGCGGTATGGGAGATAGTATATTGGATGCGATTCGCTTCGTAGGGGAGAATGCTTCTTTTGTCTGCCAGCAGCTGGGCGATTTAAAACGCACGCGAAGCGCACGCTTCACCGGAATGCATTTCACTTTGTAACTTGTGCAATTACACTTTTATATTTCCGTCAGGTTAGCAGCAAAACCGGGAAATGATCGAAAGTCTTCGCGGAAAAAGCCTTGAACTCTCGCCGACAAAACAACAAGTCAACAAGAAGAACAATAAAATTGTTGCTGCTGCTGCTGCTGGTTGTGCGGAAAAGAAATGAAAAGAACAAAGCGAAACATTTTACGTTTTATTTTAAACGTGCTCGCATATAAATAATAAAGAAGCAATTGCATTTAAACAAAGACCAGCGAAAAAGAGAGATCGCATACTTTATAATCATGCGTAATGAGGAAGAAATCGGCAGACATCAAGTAGCAGTAGAGAATTTATTTGGTATTCCCCGCAGACAGCTGAAGAGAAATTTGAGGAATTCAGCCAATAAAGAGAATCACTCAGAGAATGCAGACAGCTGTGGGAAAGCTTTTGGGGGAAAACAAGCTTTTTTGTGCAACCAAAAGTTTTTTGGCGAAAATATTGAACTTTGGTTGGCCTTATAGGAAAACGTAAATTTGGGCAAACATTCCGAGGTTTTCTGGAAATGCAAGTAGACAGATTTCCCCTTAAAGCAAAGTCTTAAAGCAACTATCTTCCATTTTAAGGTATTTTCAAGGTATTAAACACCCAAGCGATTACTGACACTTTAGGATTGACAATTAGAGGCATTAAGTGCAAATAAGACTGCCTGTGGAGCTCTGTTCAGCTCTATTTGATTTATGACTGGCAATCAAAAGTGATAAATCAAATTTCGACTGCAGGCAGACAGGCAGGCAGGCAGGCAGTACTCAAATCTTTTCCCCCCTGGCAATCATTCACGATTTATGGCCAACACGAAGAGATTTTCACACTTTTCAAGATCGTCGCACTGCACTACCACTGGAAGTTCAACTGCTGAGTTCAACGCGATTCAAAACGCACTCGAACCGTCGTTTACATAATTGGCCTTCTTCTTCTCGATGGCCAAAAAGCGGCAGTTGGCCGAGAGATGGGAAATGCAATATACGAAACGAAGAAATGATCCGATCGCGAGATACTTTCGACCGCGGAGTGACGCGCTGCAACTAAACTCGCAATTACGCGCTGACCACTCTGCTTAAATCAACGCCACGGGCAGAGAATAAAATCCCGCGGCGAGTGGAAATGAAAATAGAGGGAAGGAAAAGCAATGAGCGAGTTTTGACCGAGTTTTTCGTTTGACGAAAGGCGACGAAAGTAAAAGAAGGCACGCAAAATTAAAAATAAATTATAAATCTTTTGCTTGATTTCTTTTGCATCGATTACCGATTGCGTTGTTGCTGCTGTTGTTGCTGTTGTTGCTGTTGCTGCTGCTGATGTTGCTGCTGTTTATTATCGGGTCGTTCGCTTGGATTGCGTCGAAAGCGCTGCAGCAGACTGTTGCAGCTTTCAGAGAGCAGCTGCGTGACGCTGGCGGCGGTGGCGCTGCGCATGTACCGCCGCTGCGGACGCCGCTGTACCGCCTCCGCGTCAGCTGTTTTCCCCATTTTCACCGACCGCCGCCGCCGTTGCCGTTGCCGCTGCCGCTGCCGTTGTTGGCAATATCTTTTCGCTTTTTTCACGATGAAAACGATTCAAAAATGTGGCCATTTCTTGGCTTTTTCGTATCTCGGATCTCCTCCTCTGCGGTCGCTTTCGCGTGGGTCTCGTTCGCTATGACGATGACGACAATCGGATAATACTTAACGCCTTTGAGGGGCTGGCTGGTTGTGGGTGGGTGGATTGTTTCTGGCCGCCGTTTGAATTTTTGGCGGATACGGAGGATCGTGCTCTTCCGACTTGGTCTATTTCATTAATTGTACTGATTTCTGGTATTTGTTGGGAGCATGATTTTGTTGTAGACAAATAAAATAGAAATGTATTTATTGTACGTTCTCGGAGTGGCAATATGTACGTAGAGATCTAGTATAGACAGAGCGTATTTATGTGTAAAAATAATTGAAATTGTAAGAGATTCGGCAGCTTCGACGGAAATAGACACACACAACAGAGGCAGCTTGCAGTCGCCCCCGCCATTGCGACAAATTCAAATTTGATGTTCCATCAAAACTGCACTTTAAATCCCCTTTCGTTCACATTCTCACGCACTTAGAGCCATCCAATAATGGATTTGAATTTCGTTTCCCTTCCGATTTCCCAGGCAATTTCACAGCGCGCTCCCGATTGCCTGCGCATTGGTCGAAACAAGCCAAACAAACCGAAATCAGCGCAACATGAACGAAAGCGCACGCCACAAATACTAATTATAAAGATTGAAAATATCGGCGGTGTCGAGAAGCCCGAGCACAGAGCACGGCCATAAGATCCGCGGGAGAGCTGAACTAACTGAGTGTGCGCCTCTTCCCGTTGCCATTGCTATTATTGTTTGCTGCGACCGAAAGAAGCCAAAAAACTAACAGCAAAAGAGTCATGAATTGAGGTATGACTGTATACCCTAATCATGGGGGGATAATAACCCCAAAAATGATAGCCACTTATCGTTGCGGAACATGGCAAAATGTTGTTATACTTGTAGTCAATCAAAAGATTTAATTTAGGGCGAGGGTATAAGGAGTTTCCCTAGAGCGAGGGTATTCAGTAGTCGAGTCAGTCTCCGGATCGATCAGTCATTTCAGTCGGAGAGCGCGAGAGCAGGTCTTGGGTGTAACATATTTTTAGACATTCGTTTCTGCTGAACCACTCCGTGCTGTTTAGTGTTTTTTAATTATTAAAACAATTACATTGAGGTCGCAGTTTGGCATTAAATTATTTAAACAAATTAAATTCTTGGAAGCTGTTAGAAAATATAAAAAATACAACATTTTTAAGCGCTGCAATCAAGTAAACACACATAAATTAAGTAGCCAGAGACTATTTATAGCGCTCGTCCCGCTGAGGAAATTGACATTGAATTTCCCGCAGTCTTCGGTCGATTGTGCAATGTTGTCGATGTCGACAAGTGCAAGAGCCTGCCAAGAGGCCAAGAGATCGGTGCAGACGCCAAGGGGACCGCGTTTGTAAGGTTGGAGGTAAGCAATAATGTGTTTCTGTTCTTGGGAACGCTTCACACTTGAAACGCCACCGAAAGTACACAGGAAGTACAAACTTGGGGGCCAGCGAAAAAGTAGCAAAGTGGCAAAGCGAGGGCAACTAGAGAAACAGAAACCAAGGGGGCAATGGCAATCGCCATCGTCTTCGTCATCATCGTCTTCGTCGGAGGCCTTTTGGAGCCCAACAACGATGAGTCAGCCAGCTATTTTGGGGAAAACTTTCTTTGGAAGCGGTAGCATGTTGTTAGTGGGCATTTGGGCATATTTTTCAAACACATGTGCAACACGAACACAAACGAACACAAGACAAAAATAAGTTTGACGAATAGAATCTACCTCGATGAAATGCAGTCCCAATGCGGACTTGGACATTTCATTCTGTTGCTGCTGCTGCTGTTGCTGCTGCTGCTGTTGTTGTTGATGTGGTTGGTGTTGCTGGCTTGAGTGATTGAATATGACAGAATTGCTTTGTTGTAGCTGCGACTGCTGCTGCTGTTGCTGCTGTTGTGGTTGCTGCGGTTGCATGTTCGATGACGATGATGCCGGCGACGCGTAAAACAATTGCGTATTTGTATTTGGATCGTATTGAAGCCCAGCGGCACCGCCACCTCCACCTCCACCTCCAGCGGAAGCATTCAGAAACTGCGTATGCGGATGCGGTTGCTGCTGCTGTTGGTGTTGTTGCTGCTGTTGCTGCTGTTGCTGCTGGTACTTGACCGGCTGCATCTGATTCGGCTTGGGATAGGCATACGGATCGAAGGTCTGCAGCGGCTTGCGCTCTGGCTGCTTGGGCAAGTTGTAGTAATTCCTAGTCATCATGCCCAGCCCAAAGTTGGAATGCTGCGGGTGTTGATGTTGCTGTTGTTGCTGCTGCTGCTGCTGCTGATGTTGCTGATGTTGCTGGTGGAACTGCAGGGCTGTTGGCCTCTGGGCGGAACTGAAGGAGGCCGAATGCGTCAGTGGGGCACCGGTGCGCGGATAGCCCATCTTGGATTGCGGCTGGGGCGCCTGGTAGCCGTACATCTGGGGCATCATTCCGGGCGGCTGGTGCTGCAGCGGCTGGCCAAACTTGTTCTCCTTGTTGGTGTTCTTTTGCAGAAACATGGCCAGTCCCGATTTGGGCGCCTGCTTGGGCACATGCGACGAGGAGTACGACTGTTGCAGCTTGTGGGGCAGATGCTGTTGCTGCTGGACAGGCATTTGCTGCTGCTGCTGCTGCTGCATGAAGGGATCACTTGCTCCATTTATGGCCGAACATGCAAAGCTATTCCAATTCAGGAAGGGTCGCTTGTGTTGCGGATATTGCTGCTGTTCCTGGTGTTGTAGTTGTTGTTGCTGATGTTGTTGCTGCTGCTGCTGCAGCAATCGCTGATAGCCACCCATGGGCAGCTGTGAGGTAGAGTTCGACTTTCCTATGGGATAGCAAATCCTTTGTTGCTGCTGCTGCTGCTGCTGATGGTGCTGTTGTTGGAGCAGCGGCTTCTGCGGATCGTAGAGCTGCACTGGCACGGGGATCTGAGACTCACCCACGTACTTGCCGGTGCTGCTGCTGCTGGTGCTGATCGTGGGGCCTTCGACTGCAGTCTTCGGGTCTTTGTGCTCCCCTGTCAGCGACTGCGACATGATTGCATTATTATTGCTGTTGCTAGTACTATTGCTGTTGCTGTTGTTGCTGGTCTTCAACTTTAGCATGTCGTTCAGGCATTTTTCTAGCTTGTTGTCGACATCTTTCTGGCGCTTTGTGGCCGCTGACAACGATGACGATGTTGGCACCTCCAAGTTGGCAGCCATCGCCGCCACCGCTGCGCCACTTTGTTGCTGCTGTTGATGCTGCTGCTGCTGCTGCTGCTGCTGCTGGTGGTCGCTTGGTATTGCGGCTGCAGTTGGTGTTGGTGTGACTGCTGACGCTGTGGTTGTGGCCGTGTTGGTGGGGGCAATGTGGAACGATGAGGTAAACTTGGAGAGCTGCGGCAGGTGGGTGGTGCAACAGTTGGTCACCGTAAAGCTGCTCGTGCTTATCGTGCTGTTGCTCTTCTCCGACTTGCGCTCTAGAGAGGCGGAATCCCCTGGGCCGGACTCGTCGATGGGCGCCACGTGTTGCGGTTGCTGCAGCGGCTGTTGATGCTGCTGCTGCGCATGGCTGGACTCCTGCGGCCGGCGGAAGAAGGCGGCGGCACAGCGAGGCGATGGGACACAGGAACTGCTGGAGCTTTTCAAAACTCCACTGGGTTTGCTAACAGTCGGTGGAGCAGCAGCCTTAGGTGGCTCTTTGGATGGAGCTTCCTTGCGCGGTTGCGTCATCAGTATCGCAGAGTTCGAGGTGCTCCTGCTCAATGAGGGCAGATTCTTCATGTAGCAGGGTATGTGCGTGCGACTGGAAGTCCTCAGCAGTGGAGCTGCTGCCATGGGTTGACCACCACCACCACCCGGCACGTGCGTCATGGAAACGCTCTTGGGCAGCACCTGTTGCTGCTGCGCTGGCGGTTGCTGCTTCACCGGCACTCTGCTCACAAAACTCGTGCTCGCCGATGGAGATTGCTCGTTGCAGATGAGCTTGTAGAGATCTTCCTTGGTCACCGCCTGACGCACTTTGAGATCCAGGTGCGACAGCGAGGCGTTCTTCTGCAGCTTGTGGTGGGGATAATGATGACCGACCTGCGGCTGTTGAGGTCGCTGCAGCTCCTTCTGCGCCGCCTCCGCCACTGTGGGATCGAATATGGCCAGTTTCTTGGCTGTCTTGGCATCCACTTTAAAAGGCTGCCCGGCATCGCCCAGTTGCGCACCGCAGATCTTCTCGTAGTTCCAGAAGGTGCGCTTGGGTGTCTGACGCTTCTGTGAACTCGTAAGATTTTCGCTCCAGAATTCGTTCATCAACTGCTTGTTGAGGGACAGATTGGAACCACTTTGCAATCCATTCTTTGCGGGTAGCGGACGCAAGGGCGTCGGCGCACTAAGCGGCATATTTGAACTGGAAATGCTGCGCTGCAGCTTTGGTTCGCCTCCAGACTGCGAGAATATGGAGGGATATGCCATACGCGGGGCAGCTCCTCGACTGCTACTTGGGTGGTTTTGGGCAAAGTTGATGGAAGAAGACTTGGATAGACCGGAGGAGCTGGCAGGCTGGACTCCCGACCCTGGCGCTGTCTTCGTCACAGACTGCTGCGAATTGGACTTGGCCAGCGGCTGTTGCTGACGCTTGATCCTGTCGTAGAGATCTTCGCACTCCTGGAACTCCTGGTGCAGCTTCCTGTCCAGCTCGCTGTAGTCGGGCAAACTCTTCAGATACTTGTTCATCATCTCGATCTCCGCATCATAGAAGTTCGCATCCAACTTGGCGCTGTTTGTGGCTGCGGCCGACTTCTCCTCCAGCTCCTGTTGCTGTTGCAGCAACTTGTCCAGACTGATCTCGTTAGACGGAGCAGCAGGTTTACTGGCATTGGCATTGGCATTGGCATTGGCATTCTTTGGAGCCCGACATGGCACTGGCGGAGGTGGCGATGATGAAGGTGAACTGGAGGAGGACAGCGATATACTCGAAGCCGGACTCGAGGCGATGGTGGCCATGAGACGAGAAGGAAGCGCTGCTGCCGAGGCACTACTGATGGTTCCCGTGGCCGCATTGTACGCAAGCGGATGGTGCTTCCGCGGAAGCGGAGGCGTGGACTTGGGACTCGCCGGCAACAGAGGTGGACGGCTTTTGCGGATGGCCAAGGGCGAAGATATGGGCGAACGCACGGCACATTTGCTCTCGGGGATGCTGGAAGACAGCACCGAGGCGAATTGCGGGGAGACCACCTGGAAGAATTGCTGACCACTGGCCGGCGGCGGCGTTGGTTTCTGCATGGCTGGCTGGGATTCCTCTTTGGTTCTTAGAATCGGAGACGCTGCGACGGCGGCGGAGGAGGAGGAAACCGTTGGTGGCACTGCAATAGCTGGCTTGCCGGCATCTTCACTCATCTATAGGAAACGATCGCGCACTGGAAACCGTTTGGGTTCTTCGAATTAGAGATCCGATTTCAGTTGAATCCCTTGATTCAGATTGTTTTTGCTAATTTGATTCAGCAGCTGAGTCGCGATTTTCTGACTAGTGATATGTGACGTGGTGTGCGTTTAAGTTTTAAATTTAATCCAATACATAAAAAAAAAATCTTGGCACTGCCTGTTTTAAGAAACCTATAAACTAAAGCTAGCTGAAAGTGTTCTAAAGTGTTCCTAACATCGAGGTAAATTCTATACAACAGATTTCGAACAGAACACAGGAGGAAGGAGACACCAAACACCAGACGAGCTACAGACACCACAGAGCGATCACCAACACGACGAAGACGAGGACGTGGACGTGGACGACGACCAACCTGCAGATACTGCTCCGGTATCTTACTGTTCTTCGGCACTATGATCTTCTTGATGATGATGATCTTGTCGCCCTCGATCTTGGTAATCGTGATGGGCACGCCGGGCATGGGACGCTGCGGCTTGGCGGGCACTGGTTGCCTGGGTGCGGTGCGGACTACTTGAGGTCCGGTGAGGATGCCACCGGGACTTGGCTTGACAGCTGGGGGAGCAGGCTTGGGTTTCGGTTTCTTGTCGGGCACATGCTCCTTGTGGTCGCTGCGCACAATGGAAAAGTGGTACAGTGGCTTATCGTCGTCCAGAATGCTCTTCTGGGGCACTACTTTCTTCTCCACTCTACGCAAAACAACTCCCAGCATGGGCGACTCCTTTGGCTTAATGGTTATGGATCCACTGGGCGCGGTCACTCGCTTTAAGCTCACTCCCAGATTGGTGCCCACTGGCGGCGGTGTCTTGGTGCGATGCACCATTTTTCCGGTGGGTATCTCACGGTAACCATCGTCCATTCGCCCCCGCCGCTGCTCCTCTTCTATCTGCTGCTGAACCTTTGGATCGGGATCCGTATGCAGAGATGGCTCGGGTGCCACCAAAGGCGAGGGTCCAGGAAAAAGCGAGGTGAGACTGCTACGCCGACGATTCATTACATTCGGAGCTGATACCGTCTTGGCGAGGGGAAACTTGGTCGACTGTGGAGCGGAGGCCCCGGGCGGTTCCACCCCAGAGGCACTGGAGGTGCTGCCACGTCGACTGGCTGCCTTGCTGGGCTGTCGTGAGCCTGAAGCCGAGGCACTGACGCTGGCAGACTCCAGACTGCTCATGCTCGCCGAACTCTGGAGGCGATCGGGAGCAGCGCTTCGTTCGTGATTGCGGTCTGGCGAAATAGAGCGCTCCCGCTCGCGACTTCGATTGTGGGAACGGGCACTGCGGGCAGCCCGCTGCATTCGCAGCAGCTCAATAGAGTCGGCCAGGTGGGAGGTGCTCTTCTTGGGCGGGGAGTCATCCTTGGACGAGGCCTTGGGCTGCGACACGCTAAGCAGGTGCATCTCCATGGCATCATCGATGTTGCCGGGCAGCGATGCAACGCGCTCCCTTGGGCCTGAGTTGGAGGGCAGGCTACCTTTGGCCAGCTCCTCCTCCTCATCCTCATCCTCATCTTCCTCCTCCTCTTCATCTTGCTCATTCTGTTGCTCTTCCTCCTCCTTCTGCCTGCGCTTCTCGCTCTCCATCACCCGCTGCAACTGGGCCTGCACCTCGAGGGCAGCACGTGCCCTCGCCTTGGACTCGGCCTCGCGGGCCTGGCGCAACTGTTCCTGGGCGATGGCTCGAGCTTCCGCCTCCGCCTGGGCCCGAGATCGGGCCTCTGCCTCGGCAGCGGCTGCTGCCCGTAGAGCGGCCAAATCCGTGGCAGTCATCTGCTTAATGCTCAGACGGCGCTCCGTGTTGAGAATCAACTCTACCTTGGTGCTGGCGCCCTGCGGCTTCTGGGCCGTGAGATCCGGACAGCCGAGGGCGATCAGTTCGCTGAGTTCGTTGGACATACCGCAGGCTGGGTGATTGGTGATTGTGTCTCCGTGTCCTAGTCAGTGTGCTTTCTGGGTCCCAAGGGGAAAAAAGTACTCGGTTATCTAATATTGCACTGGCGACTCCCGCGAATTGCTTTGGGTTCGACTAGCTGGGCGAGACTCGCGCGGCTGCCAGTGCTGGCCACAAAGGAAACCTGCACAAAATCGGATCAGTTCGTATTGGTTCTGTTCGGATTGGATCGGATCGGATAGGAACGGAACAATCGATCGCACGCTCAATGTCAATGTCTCATTGGCATTTTGGCAAATGGTCGGCGGCGACTTGACTTACTAATTGAACCAATGGTCGTCATTCGACCAAAGACTTTTCCTTTTGGCGCCCATATACATCCGACTTATATGTGGGTGTAGTACAAGCATATAGCACCCCCAATTTGTTTTGGTATATAGAGCATATACAAATTACAAATCGTAAACAGCAATGAGCTCATTGATCGCGGCGCCGCCTCATCGAAACACCTCCGCCTACCCACTTTGCGATTCTAGCCAAAAGACCTGCACCTTGCCCTAGATATATTGCGATGTGAACATATGAATATCCCTGGAGAGATCGTTTTGGCTGATGTGTGATATCTCGGTGGGGTTCATTGGGAGTCTTTTTCCCTGCCTTTCTGTGTTCCGCTCGAAATCTGTTTTTATTTTTAAAAAATAGACGACGACGCACGTAAATTGGCGCAGTCGGGCGTTATACCTAGTACACAGCGTACGTGTGACGCTGGTGCCTGTACAGTGAAACCCCGGCCAGGGCGTAGATGCATCGCAAATTGAATTCACAGACCTCGTTTAACAGATTCATCTCTGATCTCCGATAATCACATTCGATTTGATTACATTTTTAATTCGCTTCAGTTTTCCATTAATTTTCACATCTTCGTTAATCTCTGACTTAGCTTTCACTGTATCGAACAACACACACATACAACCGCACATGCGTGTTGGAAAAACTAAGGGGAAAAGTTTTCCACCCCAGTTGACTTTTATTTTGGCTCGCATCATATGGCCAAAATTGTATCACGTACAATTTTGTGTCTTGGATTTTCGCCATGAGTTTTGTTGTGGCAACTAAATATAAATGCAAGCCTTACGAAAATAGCTTTCGAAAATTATAGAAAACGCCAGCTAAGCGGAAAGTTGAGGATGGAGGGCAGCAGAAGGAGACGCCGCAGCGGCGCGGAGATCAACATGATGATGATGTGGCAGCCTGATGAATAATCCCCGCCGATCTGTGGCGCACATATAGATATAGTTCGTATCTATGTGGCACACACACTAACCGACACACACGTGTGTGCTCCATTTGTTAGTTTTGAGTTTTTGTTTTGATTTGCTTGGCCGCTGCGTTGTCTTCTTCTCCTTCGCCTCCGAGTACACAAGAAAAAAAATGGATATATTCATTCATTAATGTGTACCTAACATAAAAAACTGACATAATTAAATTTACACTCTTAATTTCCATCTTTAAAATCAATAAGACCTAACTCATTATTTTTTAACTTCACATTAAAAACCATTTTTTGGAAAGTCTGCGAAGACCTCAAATAAAATGTACTTTATTTTGTCCCTTAGCTCTCAACCAGTCTTAATTTCTTTCTGTGTATGAGTGACTGTTGCACTAGGCTCCTCTATCCATCCGCTATGTCTATTAAAAATATCTTTCGCCTCGGTAATTGCAAACTTGATGGAAAAGTGCAAAGTTCACTATCAACTTTTTGGACGTTTTACAGCTGCTAGGCTGGTTGGCGGCTGGCTCTTATCCCATTTAATATAATTCCGAATTATTTACTCGCCACCGTTGGCGGGGGGTCAATAAAACAGTTTGGCTCTGGTATCTTGCATCGTGTTTTGTTTAAACAAATTCAGACCGACGCAGATCGCGCACATCTTAACACTCTTTTTGTTTTGTTTGATGTTTTTTTGTATTCGACAAATTTGTTCTTGCTGCTGCTGTTTTATTTTTAAAGCACTTAAATGTTCTTAGTTTTTGGTTTGTTTTTTGTTTTTTTTTTTCGGTTGATTATGTCACGGTGCCCAGCAATTGTTTTGGGATTGCGTTTGTTCTACCTTCCTCTCGGACTAAAATGCGTTTCTATATTGCACAAACGCCCAGTATGTACCTCTAAATATTGTTCTGTTCGATTATTTGGTGTTCCTGAGCCAAAAAAAAAAAGAGAAATCCAAAACACAAAAACGCACACACACACACATATCGATAAACAAAGTGCGCGAAAGGAGGCGATCGATACAAGATCGTTGGGACTGATTGGGGGGGAAAATAAGAGGCGCCGAGAAAAGGGGGGATCCCCGTACCGTTACACGACGAAGACGAAGCGACGACAACGCTGCTGGCGACGATATATAGTTTATATGGCAGCAGTGACGGCGACACACAGCCAACAAACGAAGATTTCAATCTGTTTCGGTTTCCTCGAATTTGAAAATTCTCAGCCGAAAACTGCCCGAGGCAGAGAAGAGCGCGCTGACTTTCTGCGGCGCGTGTATTTATAATTTTCCAATGGTTTTAGAGCAAATGGCAAATACACGGCCCAACAAGATGTTTTCCGCCGGATGAAGCTGCGCGCGCATCTCCGAGAAAAACCATCAGCTGTGCACCGCACCAAAGACCATGGTTCGAAGGGACATGCGCAGAGCACGCAGAGGAATCCCCAAGGCGTCGCTCTCAGAACCGATAAATAAATATATATATATATATATATATATACACAGACGAGGAGAGTGGGCCCTGTGTAAATTCAGTGTATATAGCTGCGGTCAAAATAATAGCAATCCCAATCAATCATCTGCCTAGTACCTCACGGCTTCCAAAAAGCTTGTCAAGAGTTGCCTTTTAATTATGTTGAAATTGATTTTAAATTATGTTAACAGTACAAGTTTTAAGATTTCAAGGATACAATCTATATAATATTTGTTAAGAATATTCAATATTTTCTAACGATTTTTAGGATACTCTTGGGCAGTGCTATTATTTTGGTCTAAAATGTTAGAAACTAACATTGTGGGAGCGCAAAAAAAGAAGGGCCAACCATGCAAGACACAAGACAAGACGAAAGATACTCGCCGACAGCCTCTGAATCTAAATAATTGTGACTCACTAGATAGTCGTCATTGTGGTCCACAAAGTACTCCTCGACGATCCAATTGTCGCCGGCGTACTTGTCCACGGGCATATCACAAAGGGCCACCAGATCGAAGTGGTTGCGCTGCCGCTTCAGCAGCAGGCAGCGGGTTATGGCCACGCTCTCTCCGTCGCCGAGGAAGCCCTCCTCCGGCTCCTCCAGATCCGACTCCAGGCCACAGCCGCCATTTGCCGTCTTGCCCGCATGCCCGATGATGAGCTGCTGCTCCAACTGCCGAAAGTACTGAATCTTGGCGGCGCTGAACGATGACGCGGAGGGAATTCTATGCGAGTTACTCAGCCCACTTAATTGGCGGCGACATGGGCAACTGGCAAAGCTGGCGAGGAGCAGGCCGCATCATCAACGGCAGCAGCAGCGGCAGTATCTCATCTCATCACATCACATCGCAACGCAACGCAGAGCAGAGCAGAAAACTCTGGCCGCCGTCAACGAGTTAATGTCAAATGATCAATTGAACAAAAATAACTAGAGCAGCGGGGTGTGATGGACACGGGGGGAAACTATTAAGAACCACCAACAGTGAATGGAAACTATAAAGATCTTGTTTAATTAAGAGCTGTTATTCATACTGCGAGATGGCACGAAGTTCGCATAGAAATTGCTTAATTTTCACAAATATATGGCCAAGGCTTCGCTTAAGTGCTCTTTTTAAGTACCATTTTACTACTGATGATTCCCGCTTTGGCAGTGTTTCCTTTTTTTCGATTCCTTAATTCCAACTAAATTAATAGTTCCTAAAGTTAATTTGTTGGATTATGCTAATATTCAAAACGGCTACTGTGTCTTGTGTTTTATTTCAATTATTTTAAGGTCAAGCCTTAATAAATAGCAAGTTTATAACTGCTAGCAAGCAAAGACTTGTTGATTGCTATATGCAATGAAGTCATACTTCCCCATGTTCTAATTAAAATTCTGAATTTCAACACACTTTAAAGGCCTTGCTCAACCAAGTTACTTTGCGCTAAGTACTATCTTATCAACGACCACCTACAACATACAACTCATGTTGCCCCTTGATTTCTCGAGTGCCCGGCCTCTTGAAGCCCTGAAACAATCATTTTCATATTCACTTGCAGTCTCATTCCAGAGCACTGATTACAGCAAATACCTCATGTAATCACTGTACCACAAGACCAAGAACCAATGCAATGTGACACATCTAACGACAAATTTAGCTCAACGCCGCATAGATAAGAAAGCGGAGAGCGAGCGATCGAGTGCAATGGCGAACGATCATGATACCGCGATGATCACTTCACCGATCCACTCGACTGGTAATCAAGAATCGGGGGTACAACAACATTCACACACATCTGTAGGGCGGGCGAGCAACATGTGAGCGATTGGGTTAGTCAAGGGGCGACAAACGATCGATGGATAATACAACATGCTGGCTGCGAAGGGACACGCTTACTAGATAATCGCTGTCGTGATCGGCAAAGTACTCGACCACTATCCAATCCTCGGTGTATTGCATAAAGCGCAGTGGACAGCTGGCCAAGATGAGGTCGCGACAGTGATCTACGACCGGTGGCGCTGGCAGGTCGCGCATCTTTATGTAGCACGGGATCTGGGAGCTCTCAAAATCATTGGCCACCTGCTGCGACTTCTCAAGATACCGCTTGAAGAACAGCATGGCGGGGGAGTGGATACAAGCGATTTTCTATCACTTCTAGCACTTATCAATCGAGTGGCACAGATTCTGGCAATGCACAGGGATATAGAAGCGTACTGAAATCGGTCCGATGTAGTCGTATAAGTTGTATCTGTCCGTTTAATTTGTTCTTTTACCACTTTGTTTTGCTTTTAGCTTTCGTTTTTAGTTTGTAATTTTCTTTTGGTTTTCCTTTTTTTTTTTTTTTTTCGTTGCCCTGCCTACAATTTTCACTTGTTTGCTATGTGTGGTGTGTATAAAATGAAAAGTTTTTACCTTAGCCTGCGACTGGCGGTTGTTGCGTCCGCTGTCGCGTTCGTCCTTGGCGCGATCACGATGCCGGCGGTGAGAGCTCGAGTGGGAGGTCTCATCCCTGTAGCGGTACTTGTGCTGCTGCCGCCGACTGGCGGCAGGCGACTTGCGGTGCGAGCGCTTCGAACGCTCCTTGCGTCGGCGGGATGAGTTGTTGCTGTCATCGAAACTGGAAAAAGAAAGGTGTTCGGTTAGTTTGAACTCGAGAGTTATTACCTAAGCGCGCTAGCGCACCCGGCGGATGAATGGCCGTCCTTGGAGCAACGCCCAGCCGCATGGACAACATGGAAAGCTACTTAGCTGCTCAGAAGCTCAGCTACTTAGCAGGTAAGCCGCTCCACGCTCCACGCTTGCCTTGCCCCCGGATTCTTAAGCCAGGCGGCCGGCGAGCTAATGCGAGACGTGTGTTGGCGAATCGGTTTTGCGTTACCAATCAAGTTAATCAACTCGGCCGGGCCGGATGGCTAGCTCAGCTGTTGGCTATCTGGCAGGCAGCAGGCAGCAGGCAGCACAGGCAGCAGCCCACCTCAATCTCCGGCCAAATGCCTTTGAGAGTACTTCATGGTTCGAGGAATGACACAATGTGAAGCAGTATGAACTGAACCCAGCACCCTAGACTCTGATCGAGGCCAGAAACTGTGTCAATAACACATCGGTAGCCCGCCAGGCAGCGTTCATGTTCATGCTCATGTTACATCCACTCGCCGTTCACCACACCCACCCCCAGAAGGCCCAGACAACGACGCGATCCACAAGTGCGGGTGGGCAGAGATCTTGGCGTGAATCAGCTGAGCTGATTGGGAAAGATAACTGACCTATGTAGTGCTCAATGCTCAAGCAAGCTACTACCAAATTCAAGATCCAAGAAGTCAGCCAGCCACATATGCTAATAAGGCAAGCAAACCAGCTCTCTATGAGCGATTACGAAAATTTTTGTCGGTTTCGTGCTCACAGCTCGCCCACGTGGCCCCCAAAAAGCATCTAAATTTGGGCACAAATTATGAGAAACCCAGAAGAACCGAACCGAACTGAAGCTGAAAGTGACTTTGGCTACAAGTACGTTCGTTGGTTCCGAACTGCATATGCGAGTATATGCGAGTAGAGTATATGACAAAAGCTCAACGCCTGCGCACCCGCCAAGAAAACTACTTGAGCGCACACGCTGTGTATCTGGGATCTCTTCGTAGGCTGGAAAGACTCTTGGCCAAGCAGCGTTCAGCGATCTCTGATCTCTGACTGGCGTCTGTCGCGGAAAAGCCGCTTACGGCCTCGCGGCAGTTAATAAAAGGAATGGGCCACAGCTCCATGGTAGCCAAGCACTTTTGGCGTTTTGATTTATGATTAATCACGCGCTGCGTGCAAATTAGAACAGCTTTTATGGCCAACTGTAATTGGATATTAATGATTCGTTGATTCAGATACAGATTCAGAGCCAGAGCCAGAATCCGATTCCGATTTCGACAAACAAAAGAGTGGGTGGGGCAGGGGGGGTAGGAAGCGAATGGCAAAGCAAGTTCATAATAGCTTCCCAATTTGGACTGGAGCATTTCAGATTGGTGTTGTGTAAGGTAATTGGCTTAATATTTCACTCAAGGCAGGCGAACGAACAGGTCGAAAGCTTGACTAATAAAAACCACAATAAAATATTATCTTTGACCTAAAAGAACACGAGTAATGGGTGCACCGCGACTACCGCAAATACGGGCAAATGTAAACAAAGGGTTTGGTCGATGTCAAACGAGGAAAGCTCTGATATGGAGGGGCATTAGATAAGATATCTTGGGAAATAGCTACATAAAATGCGGTGCTGCAGTAGCTATGTTCTGAAACTGATTATCTTATGGGTTGATCATGGGGTTATCGTAGAAATTCGACTCTTTTATGGCAATAAGTTATGACAGTCTGTGAGAAACCAGATAAGATATGGCTGGGGTGAGCCAAATAAAAACAAAGTTGCTTGCCCTGAAGAGGTTACAAGGGGCTATTCACACTATCAAGAAATTCTGCGGCGATTGGTTGATTTTTTCAAGGATTGAGAAATCTTTGTTCTAAGCCGCTACATTGGGTAATTTAACGATCGCGCCCATATTTATAGAGTTTCTCATTCAGCCGACTGCCCTTGAGGATCTTGCCAGCTCAGGCACACCGGGTGTTCTATATTGTTATTTTTCTCTGTTGGCCTCGACTTTTCGCAGGCACACAGATGAGACAACAATTTTATGGCCAGGCCAATCCCATTTCTGGCTTTATCATTCCCCACATGTGGACACCGTTTCCTTGAGCAATTGTGACGACCTTGACCGATTCTTGTTGCCAACTTTGATTTTATGCTTGTACGCAGGCAAAGAAACACCCCTTTTCGCATTGAATGCCGCAATTAAACACAAGTAAAGACTATTGTCGTGTCTTGGCCAACTTCCTTAATGGCCTGCAATTTGTTCGAATCATGTACACCTTTTCACCTCTAAGAATGTGCGACAACAATTAGCATTAAGATCCAGTCAGTCAGATTAGCTAACAAATAATCCGCTAAGAACAATAACCCACTACGACGCAACTCTGCAATTATCTGGCCGTTTGAAGAACAAGAATATCTAGCTGGAGACATATACGAAACCCATGAAAATAGTTTCTGTGCTGCTGTGCTATTGAATTATGAAATTAATCATTCGAAAACCAGTTTTTTCATGATTTACATAGAGCAGCTGAGACACTTTAAACCCACCAACCAGAGCTGCCTGCACTGCCAACCGGCATCAAACATTTGTTGCGGCTCGAGAGATTTTTCTTCGTTTTGTTGTAGATTTTTTTTTTTGTGCTGACCCTGAATTTGCCATAAATATATTAAGCAAAGCGTAGCGCACATATGCGATCTGCCCTCCACCCCCTCCTGCGCTCATACAAATTATACAAATATATTAAAAAAAAAAAGCATTAACAATTGGATTTCAATTTTTGCTTCCAATGAACTGCAGAAGTTATGCGTCATTTTGGCTTTATGCGTTTGAACACGAAAAATACCCGAAAGCAGTTGAATAGCCCAAGAAATGCTAGGGATGGTTCAAGGTTTGCTGTCATGGTTCGTGAACTATTTATGGCAGGCCAGCTCAATAAATATTCAACTTTGTGATAGACAGTTCATCAGATGAGATGAAACCAAAGCAATTTTAATAAGTTGGATCAATAAACCTTAGGCTTGTGAACATGTTTGTGTCAATAAGCCAAGGCAAACTTTCTTGGTTCATGAACTGTTTATTGTATGACATTAAGGTCAATCTTGGTACTTTAAAAATCTGATTAAAAGACGTCAACTGTTGGCACTTCCGGAAATAGTAAATTCCAAATTAATGCCCATATTAAATCCCAATTTACCCGCCATTTAAAAATGAATTTCTTGAGACTCCCAATATGGAATAATTGTGATTTTAAATTATTTAGTTTGGCATGTTTAAATACCCATTTATCTATTCTTCCTATTTTTGTTTCTGACACTTCAGATCCAAAAAGTTAAGTCCATCCCTGGTCGAAAGAACTTGAATATGATTAAATATTTATATGGAATACATTTGTTTTTGTTTGGCTGCTCATTGATTAAAGCAGAAGCCAGTACTATACATATATCTTTGTCTTCAAGTGAAACATAATGAGAAACCGGAATTTTCGGTTTGTCCGCATGATTAAAGTTATCAACTCACGGACCAAGGGCAAAAGGCAAAAGGCAGGGGTTTGGGTGAAATGCAAATGATTGTCGCGCGCCTTAAATGACAAAAGAAATGCCGTTACAAATATTGCCGAGTGAGTGTATAACTGATGAAAAGCAGAAAATTATGAACAAAGAATGAGTAAGTGGCCAAGTATGTTAGCAGCCCAAACACAGCTGCGGGATTATGCAAATCCATTTGGGTGGCAGCTCTCGAATTGAGGGCATGGAGGAGCAGCAGGGCCAGGTGCGCAGCACTGGAGGTGACGTTGGCCAACTGCAAGGTCATTGGTTGCGTCTGCACAAACACCAGACTTGGGGAAGACGAAGACATCAATAAGCACTCACAGGCAGTTAGTGAGATGAGCATTGCAAATAATGGAAAGGTCTTTGTGCCTCAGCCTCTGAAGAAAAGGAGGAAGTGCCGTGTCGGGTTCAAGCAGGCAGCCAGTGTCGGGGTCTGGGTCTGAGTCTGAGTCTGAGTCAGTTTGATCCGTTGGTAACGAGAGAGATCGACCGGTTCAATGAACGTAATGAAATTTTTCGCCGAGATTTCCAGCAACCCAAACGGACCGAGCCGGCCATTACTGTTAACGAAAACAAACAACAGTTAAGCGAATTCAACAACAAGCCAAATTAAATATGCCATATGTACCCCGGCGATCGGCCCGCTCCCAAACTCACAGGCACTCAATTCGAAAAAGGAAGCGATGAAAATTTTCGTGCAATTTAAATCA
The DNA here is from genome assembly GCF_025200985.1 of Drosophila gunungcola. Taxonomy (NCBI): domain Eukaryota; kingdom Metazoa; phylum Arthropoda; class Insecta; order Diptera; family Drosophilidae; genus Drosophila; species Drosophila gunungcola. The sequence goes on from NC_069139.1 coordinate 17,498,551, forward strand.
AGTCTAGAAGATCTCTCAATACTGCATTGTTTTATTTATTCGTGATTTATGTGAGTTTGTACTGCGTCTGGGTGCGAGTTTTGTATTTGTTTTGATTTTTTGTGCGTAGTCAATCACCTTTCGGCTGACTCTTTATAGGAAGTCAATAAAATACATTAAAAGCATTTCATTTGGCGCTGAGAGTTGCATCCATTATTCACTTTTGTTTTCAGATCGTATGTGTTTTTTTTTTTTCGATTAGGCCTGCCTTGCGCTGTCGGAAATCGATCGAGAACTGTAAGCTCAAGATCTAAGCTTTATTGTCAGCTTTTAGTTGGCAACCCCAGCTGCCGGCGGTAGCAGCATCGATTATGATCGTATATGGGTCTGCGGAGACAGGTCCGGTTTGTTCCGATCGTGATAAACGTCAGATAAATGAACCCGAGCAAAAAACAGAAGCAAGCCAAACACAAAACAAAAAACCAAATTAAAAGCCAAAGGCATAGCGGAGCTCAATAGGCCCCTCCCTTTTGAAAAGTGTCCCAAGGTGCGGAAACGGACAGTGACAGAGTGAGGACTCGGTATGTCCAGCTGCTGACATAATTGCTTAAAAACATTCCCAACGAAGGCTTTTAAAAAACTTATGGCAGAAAGAGCTAGAGCAATTAACCGATCAAGAATTAAAAAATAACTTCAGAACATGAAATGGTATTCAATATGAACGATCCAAATATAAATTAAAATGCACCAGTCGATGTGTTTTCATAAATAAATAAATAGCAAATTAGTAAAAAGATCTTATATGGCAGACCTTACAAATCGGTCTTCATTTGTTTTGCTAATTGCTATCTAAACAGAAAACCTTTTAAATTAATTTGAATAAGTTGAGATGAAATTCAATCTTTGCACATCTTTTGGGAATCTTCCGAATTCAATTGGCAAATAAAATTGACTTTAAAACGTGCCAAATAGCAAACTAAATAATCTCATAATAGATTAGTTGTCTAGAATGTGTTAATCGATCAGGGCTTGAATTTTATAGTAATCTAGAGATCAGCTGCTCTATAGAACGTTCACAATGCCAGCTAATACAACATCTAACATGGGAAAGTGCCCAATGAGGTTATAACTCTTGGGCAACCTTATGTCAACAAAGCGACATAAAAAAGGGGCAAATCAAATGAAGTAGGCTGGCTTCGTACTTGAACGTAGAACGCTAAAAGCTTTGCGGTTACCCCAGCCCGGCGCTTAGGTTGCCTAATGAGCCGGACGGAGCTCACCATTTGGACACCGCCGCAACTCAGAGTAGCTTAGCTCACAAGTAGGGGCGGTGTGCTTGACCAAATTTGGTGGAGAGATCTTGAACCGAATCGTAGCGGCACAACGCCAACAATAACAAATATATAAAAAAAGAAAAACAGAAAACAGAAAACAAACATCATCGAGAACGAGATTGAGTTGGGTTGAGCTCAAGTTGGAGAAGACACAATGAGGAGTGCGACGAGGTGGTGACTTTAAATGAAGTGCGGACAGAACGCTTAGTCAGCGAGCTATCTGTGCCTTCACGCCACTCAAGGCTAGCTCCAGTTTTGAGATTCGAGTTTCCGCATGCTGAAGAGACACTCACCTATACTCACACGTCGTGGACCCCAAGTGCTCCGACCGTCGACGCGGCTGTTGCTTCTGGTTGTTGTTGTTATTGTTGTTGTTTCCATCCGCTGGAGGCAACAGCACGCGGTCGGGATAGAGCGGCTTGGGTGCCCACGAAGCAGCTGCCACATAGATGTCCGTCCGGGGCGTTGGTGGCGGCGAGGGCAACGGATCGGGCGTGCCAGCCGCATAGCTGTAGTATCCATCCTCCGGTTCATCCACCACGGATAAGCGATGCTTGGTCCTGGCCTGTCCTCCCTCATCGCTATACAGATACTCGTGCATGGAGCGCGCGTACTTGCTGCTCTTCCTTCGCTGTTGGGCAGGTGTTAGCTGACTAGTTGGCTTGTTCCGGAGCAGCTCGCACTCATCCGGCGAGGCCCTTATCCAGGAACTGGCAGGCACATACTGCCTCTGCTGGTGGCTCTGCACTAGTTTCGAGAAGTCCACATAGAGCGACTCGTCATTCGATGGCTTGCGCTGGAACTCATCATCTTCATCACAGTGGGCACGGTGGACATTCCCCTCCAAATCCCCATCCTCATCGTCGTCATGGGGTGTGGTGGGCGCACCCACGGAACTGTAGAAACTGTAGTTGCTGGAGGACTGCGAGTAGGAGCGATTGCGTCCGTAGAACTCCTCCTCGAAGGGTAATCCCTGCGGAAATTTGGTGGAGAAGGCCTTCTTGAGGCGCGGCGAGTCGTGCGAATCACTGGAGCCCGTCGAGGAGCCAGCTCCCTCTCCGTTGCGGGTGCACCCGTTGCTGCGCTGCTTGAGACTCAGCTTGGGCGTGGCCGGCAGCTGTCGGCGCTGGGCCAGAGGAGTGGCCTTTCCGGCTCCTCCGTTGGTGAGATCATTGGTGGCCGCCACCTGCCTGCGCGCTGGCAGCGGAGGCTGCGGTGCCGGGTAGTTCTTGCTGGAGCGCTGACTCACGCGAGCCGGGCAGTTCTCCTTGGCGGCCATGCGGCCAGCCTGGTGAGTACGCTTCTGGCTGGTGGGGGTGCCCATCGGCTGATGAGATACTGATACTGATACTGGGCCCGCTGGCTGATACTGTTTCCTGGCAGTGCTGGGCGTGGACACCGGGCGGCCAGCCTGGGTGGGCGGTGGTGGCGCCCTCGCCTTGCAATGGCGTGTGGGCGCCGCGGTGGAGCAGGTGCTTTCGATGCGTCGGATCAGCTTGGGTGTCAGTGGCTTAACGCTGCCGCCATTCACCAATCGCTGTTGCTGCTGCTGCTGCTGGTGATGCGGATGAAGATCGGGCTGCAACTTGTAGCGGTTGCTGCTGCAATAACTGCTCCTCCAGGGCTGTTGGCGCACAAAGTTCCCACCGGTCACACCCTGCTGGTGGATTGAGGAAGTGGACGAGGCGGTGGATGTGGACGATGATCCAGCCGCCGGGTTGTTGTTCCTGCCTGGCATCGATTTCACCATCGATCTGTTGGCTCCGTTGCTGCTCAGGGGTTGGGCAGCTGCTGCTCCCATTTGGCCACCGCTGTTGCTCATGCTCATGTTGCTGCTGGGGTTGTTATTGCTGGTGGTGCTACTGCTGTTGTTGCTGTAGCCACAACTGCCGCGCGGCACTCGAAAGGAGCTATATGGCCGAAAGCCATTTCCATACTGTTGACCAACGACTGGCATTTTGTTAGCTTTTTATGATTTTTATTTCGTTGTTAAATAGACTCGCTCGTTGGTTAATTATTCGTAACTACTGATGTTGCTGCGGGGCAATGATGTTGTTTTGTTGTTGGTGGTAGTGATCTTGTTTAAAATTGGCGTTGAAATTTAAACTGCTTAAACGTTTACTTTAAACGCGTGCACTTTGAAGATCGCTTATCTTTAGCTTTATCGTTATCATTTGTATATCGCTGGCTGTTTGAATTTCAGAATTTTACTACCTTAATTTTCAATGCTGTGCACACACTTGGCCTGTCGCGAACGGACTACTATATAAACTACAGCTCAAAGCCAGATTCCATGTTAAACATTGGCCCAGCCTTTAATTTCTATAAATTATCGAACACTTTTCTTTTGTCTATTGGCGTCTGCTGCTGCTGCTGATTTTGCTGCTTGGGACGCCTGTAATTAACACGTTCTCGATGGCTTATGAGTTGGCCACCCCACTATCCATCAGCCAACCCCTCTGCATTTGTGCGACTTCTTGCTGGCCGCATTTCGTGTTCGTCTCAGCCACTTTTGGCCTGTCAGCACGGCGAGGGCCACAATTGAATTAGCTGCTACAATAACCCTGAACCTTGACTGCGATTTAGCCTGTGGCAAATCCAATTGGCCCCCAGGCACCGGCCACTGGCAAGTTCATTGATAAGACCCCCAAAACGCAACCAGTTAAGGCTTTATGCAATTCGCAGACCCAGAGAAATTCGTTGGTAGTTGGTAGGTTGGTAGAAAGTGTCTGCACATGCGCTGAGCTCAAAGACCCGGCTTCGAACAGGTCCTCCTCCGACCAGTTTTCACAATTTTTACTTTTTTAACCTGATTCAAAAAGGAAACGCAAGTCTTGGGCTCCAAACGGGTCAACAACAGCAACAGCAGCAGCAGCAGCGGGAGCAGCCGAACAGCAACTTGTTGTGACGCCATGAGTAATAGCTTCGGAAATGGGTGCAAAATCCCTTGCCCAATAAAAACACAATCGGCACGTCCGGTTCCCCCAAGTCATCCAGTCATTGCAACCCGTCTTTGATAAGTCGTAGGCGTCGTCACAGTCGCTGCTATCTTATCTTGGTTTAGTTAGCCAGAGTTGCCTAAGGTTTGTCCCCCATTGGCCAGTGATTTTTCCTGATCTAAAGCTGGCTAAAATGCCAGGCCAGAGAATGCACAGCATTGAAACTTCTCGGAATAATTGAGGGGGTGTTTTGAATTGAAATTCCGTAGGCGGAGAGTCAGCGCGAATTATTATTTTTGGCCAGGATGCATAAACAAATCGCGGGAAGCGCGCAAATCACACGATGTGCTCAATATGCACCACACAGACACACTTTTGACAGCTGCATTTGTTAAAAATTATAAACAATAATTGCGAAATATATATGTTGTTGTACATTTCTTTCAAAAAACACTTGGTGGCGGTTGCACGGCGGCGACGGCGACGAGCGAAGAAGCCAGCACCTCCATTCGCTTTCGAGTTGTCGTTGCGACTGAGCAATCGAGCGACAAGTTGGTAGCGAACAAGTGTCGGTTGGCTGCTGCCGCGGCCGCTGCTTTGTACCGCCGCTGCCTCTACCGCTCGACTTCGCAGCTCGCTGCTCGCATTTCCAGTTTATTACAGACGATCGAGCGAACGATCGGGCGAACGCTGCGAATTCGCCGCACCATGCGTGCACCCAATTGATGGCTTGTAATTTAAATAAAAAATGATTGAAATTGAAAACGATCAACGGCAATAAAACAAGAGGATAGCGGAAATGCGAGCAGCCGACAATTAAGAATACTATTCCTTATCTTTTCGTTTGATTTTCATATTTGGGCTGCGTTTTTCGGCCACTTCCGCGTTGCAAGATGTCACCAGCATTTGAGTAATGAGCCGGGACAGGTCGATTAATCTGCTGCTGCTGATGCTGCTGTTGTTGTGGTTCATGAACACTTAGCCAGCGTGTTTTATGGCAAATGCAAAAGGTTAATAAACAATGACAGCAGCAGTGGCGGGCATGAAAACGTCACTTTATCGACAAAGAAAGCGGTCGCTGCTAGTGGCGTATAAATTACAAAACGCGACTCTGATTAAGCCAACTCCCCAAGATGCTCTTGCTGCAACTGCCTAAAAAGGCCACGCCAAGTGTATTAAACAATAATAAATGCGACAACGTCGCGCCTCAAGTTGTCCGTTGTTTTGAGTAATATGCAAATACGCTTTAAATACGCAGGCGCATAAATTAAGGCAAGGAAATGCAGGGGGCAACCCGCCAGGATCAGCCAGCTCCGTCGCCCACGTTCACCGGCCTCCCGAAGGGGGTCAAACACACAAAGAAATCGCTGAGTCCGCATTAATTTACAGTAAGCCGACTGAAGAGGATGACTCTTCACTTGCAGGAACCAGCGAAGATTTCACTTGCCATATATGGCCAAATGTTAATTTGTCTCTCTGGCTGCTCCTGCTGCTCGAGCAGCACTTCTTTATGGTGCCATGGACCATTAAAGACACGATCGTTTACAAGCCATTGAAAGAAAGCGAGTCCCAAGGAGCACAGAAAGCTGCGTGGGCAGGACACTCTGTCTGCCACAGCTCCGACAGCTGGGGAAATACCCGTGGATCAGTAGGCAGAGCCAGTTTACATGAACAAGACTCTTGTCAACACGGGGATATTTCCTCATTCACACCTAGAAACATGTATGTTTAATACGTTATTGTTAAGGAAGATGTCGATGCGTGCCCATTACTCGACACTCAGGTTAATACTTCCTCTTTAACAGAAACGGAAGATTACATATCAGCAGATTCAGTGGAAATTATAGTAACTTAATATTCCATTACAAAGGAGTACGTTTTTCAGTACCATCTGATCTGATGGAAATCAATCAACTTCATGCGATGTGAAGGGTTTTCATTTTCAATTGGAATAAAAGATTTGATCCCGTCTCATAAGAGATACCCAAAGAACTAGTGTAAACATTTCAAAGCCCACAAACACTGATATTTTTCAAATAGCATTTCAAGCTTATGAGTCCAAGGGGCAAAGAGTAACCTAATGTGATCAAATTATTTCCCTTTCAAAGGTTTAGATTTGTTCAATCAAAAATTCGCAATGGTTTATCATTCGCTTTCATAAGCTTGAAGGTTTATTAATTATTAATTTACGGGCATGAAATAGCTATCAACCCAAAGCCAAAGCACTTAAATCCTTTTGAAAAAGCTTACTACTCGAATTCTAATAAAATTTTTAGACCAAGAACAGAACTAGATGTGGTCTTCAAAAATACGGTAAAACTACAATTGCCAACCTAAATTGATTCATTCGGAAATAGACTAAGAAAACCATGCGCGCAAAAGTTTACACAAAGGGTAATAAAATCCTTTGGCAAAAACAAGATGTTATTTATAGATTTCAATGTCAAATTTAAATCAAATTGCCTTGGCAAAACATATGGGACTTTGGGTAAACATAATCGATTTTCCACCCTGACCCATGGACAGGGTCTGTTCCATACATCCATCCGATTAACTTACGTGGGCTCCTTGGTTATCTGGGCCTTCTTGGCATCGAGTTCGTGTCGCCTTCGCTTGGCCGCCGATCTGGTGTGATGTGTGTTGGTGATGCGCGGCCTGTGGGCAATAGAAACAATGGATACGATGAGTACCGAGATGCCGTGTGCTGCGAGACGGGTGAGTAATTCCTCACACAGCTCGAAGAGCAACCCGCGAGTATCGGAAAATATAAGACGAAGAACTTACGGCGATGGGGCCTCAGCTAGGGGTGGCGAATGATCGGCAGTATCGTGTCGTCGGCGCTTGTCTCGCGTGCCCGCCGAGGAGCGATCCCTTGAGTGGTGGAGTCTCCGTGTTCTGGGCATCTAAAAAATAGTATACAGAAATTGTCAGTCAGTTAATTGATGTTCGGCGCACCTGGAAGAGTTATAATGCTACGACGCTATTAGATACATTCATATAAATGTATGAAATATAAGGGAACGAGTGTTGTGAGCACTGGGAACACCCCCTACCACAACCCAACTGCACTCTGTTCCCACCCAGAGGTGAGTACAGTACGGAATACAGCTGGCACGCACACTCGCACACACGCGGGCGCCTAACCAAATTGCAATGCCTTTTGCGTATGTATTGGTGAGTTGGAAAAACAGACCACAAATAAAAACCTAAAACCACAAACTTTCGCATTTTAATTTGCCAACAATCAGGCCATCTATCTACCTTGCAATTTGCTGTTGATTTTTTTCACGAGCGCGAAAATTGATTTTTGTTGTAGGCTGCGCTCCGCTGACTTTGCTTTGATATTGTTGTTGCCTGGCCAAAGCGTCGCCGTTTTTGTTGTTGCTTTTGTGCCTGCTGCTTTCGCAAAAGACGCAGTTGTTGACCTGCAAGTCCTGGCGATAGTTTGTAGTTGTAAACACGTCCTGGGCTTATAGAGCACTCTAAATTTTGTGCATTTGCGTTGGAAATCGTGTTTTTTTTCCCACAATTCACGTCACTTGGTATTTTATTCACCACGTCTGTGAGGCAGTGTTGGGTACTTTTTGCCAACAGTGTTGAAAAGTGCTGCCGCAAAAGAGTTGTCGAGTTGGCGAAATAACTACCCCACACAACACGTTTTGCACAATTTTTAAAATAGGCAATATAAAAAATATTTGATTTAATTTTCGAGTTTTCGATCATAGAAAAATAGAGGAGCAAATCGCAAAATATCTTCTCGAACATTTTAAAGCTGACAAATAATCAGATTATGTCTATAAAACACAAAAGAACATAAAATAAATACCTATTTTTGCAAAAAAAAATTTGTTTCAAGTTGAAAGTGGTGTAGATCTAATTAGTGTGGAAGAGCGTTGTTACTTTTTGTATAGGAATCAAGGAGTTTAAGAAAGTGGAATAAAAATTAATCGTAGATTTTGTTTATTTCAGGGATATTTAACAGCAGTTTAGTTGATCAATTGTTTGTAGCTGTAATAACTATGCGGTTTTTGTTTGTTTTGTTTTCTGTTGGCGCGGGTCAACAACTCTGGCAACGCGGCGTGCTGCTAGTCAGCTGTTTACACTCACGCTCGAGTCTGCGCCTGTATGCGTGCCTCAAATCCGTGGACAGGTAGCATTTTTAGATATCTTGTCTTTCGCTTTTCCTCTATCTTACTATGCCTTTTCATATCTTGTTTTTGGATTTCAGCTGCCTTACCTCTTCGTTTGCGTGTTGCTGCGTAGTATTGGCTGGGGGCGTGGCCAGGGGCGGCGCTGGCAGGGCTAGAAACGGCGAACGAGGCAAATACAAGCGCTGCCACAGACCGCTCAAAAGTTGCGTTAGCGATTGCCAGGAGTTGTGCATGAGTTTGTCCTTAAACGTGGGTAGTTGTGGCCTTTTATTAATCTTTAAACGCGGTTTGTCGCCCGTTTGTTATTTTTTCACTTCTTTGGCGCCTTTTTAAGCTTTTTGCGCGTAGTCCACCTCTAACAACTTCCCGCCGACTCACAAACCCGCCTGGCGTTCGCCATTTGGTTTGGCTACCTTTTGTTAGTAGCCTGCAATGTAACTTTGTAATTAATACGCGTGAAATTGCAACGGATTAAAATTGAATTGCATCTAGCGAAGCGCGTCAAAGGGCGGGAGGTGGGGAAAAACCGATAACGCAACCGATACCATCGATGTTTTAAAAATCCGTCTTATCGATTATTGAAGGGATCATCGATTTATTTCCATCTCTAACGGTGTCTTATCGTACGATATTTCATGCTGTTAACTTCCCACTCCAGTTGTTGCACACTTAGCCCGGCTCCACACCAACTCTTGCACACTTTCCGTTTAACTTCTTAACATCTAAATAATGTTGAGAGGAAATGTAAAAGATTAATAATTCACTATTTCTCATATTATATATGTGATTATTTTTTAAAGCTTAAAAATAATTTTCGTATTTAGTCTTATAACATACAAACTATTGTTAGTTTAAAAAATTAAAAAAAAAGGTTCCTATTAAATAAAAGTAACGTATGCAAGAACGCCAATGAAAAGTTAACAGTAAGTTAACAGATGCCTAGGTGTAAGTCTCCACTAAGTGCGGAGTAAAAGCACGCTAACTATCGATAGACGATGTTTGAGTCACCGGTAAAACAGTGTTGGTAGGTGTGTGTGCTCAAATAAAGCAACATGCGCGCCTAATCTCAAATGAAAAGTTAAAATAAAGCATGAAAACTAAAACGGTATAAATTAAAATTTTTGTTAGATAACAAAGAAAACTCTTTTACTACCCTAGGCACTTTTATTTGTGGTCTAGCTCTTGTGATAAATTCAAAAGTCAGCTATTGACCCCATTAAAATATTTGCCTAAATTTGATTGTTCTAACATAGCTTAATTTCTTTGATTGATAGCCAAGTAAAACAGCTGACTGCCTCGTGTTGAGATCTGCGCCTGCGCTGCTTTGGCGCCCAATAAAAATACGGGGTCCAATTCATTCAATTGCATAACAAATACGCAAGGAAAATAACGGTATCGTTATCGTGTGTGCCCACGCTCAGTCAGATACTGACGTGCCTGTCCCAACGGTCGTGTGCGCGGATTCCCCCCACTGCGCTTCCCGCGTTTTATAGCTGGAAAAAGTGTCCATCAATCCGGGACAAACTCTCCATTTCATCCGCCAAAGAACGCAAAGGGCAGCCGATCGAATGGATTAATAATTGCGAGAAAACGTAGTATGCCCTGCCCATGTAATAGCTGCACTTCGAGTGGAACACACTGCTCATAGCATCGGTCCAGGACTTCAGACCAGGACAAGTCCGTAGTCCCCAAAGTTTTGGTAGGCGGATTCGGATTCGGATACGGATTCGCTTCCACAATTGTGTGCGCGTCCCATGGCAGAAGTGAGTATTTTTATTGATTTTTTCCCGGGCCCGGGAGATGGTATTTGTGGCCTAATCCGAGACTCGCGTGTTTCGCATGGAATATTCAATTACACACACACACACACACACACACACCCACACATTGGCAAAATGGCGCAGGCCTTTTTGGGTCACGAGGCTGCTGTGCGAGTGTGCGAGTGAGTGTGTGTGTGTGTGTGTGTGTGTGTGTGTGTGTGTGTGTGTGTGTGTGTGTGTGTGTGTGTGTGTGTGTGTGTGTGTGTGTGTTGACATTGTCCTGGTCTCGTTTTCGTTTTCCCTTTCGCACACACCAGCACGTGCTTTTTTTTGGCCAACAAATACGTAACATTTTGGCCGCCGCATATAGACGATCCATAATTCATGACGTTGGCGTTCGCTTTCGCTTTCAGCTGGTGCCGCTGCTGCTGGCTGGCTAGGGACCCCAAACCGGAAACGGAAACGGGCCACGCAATCGGAATTGGAACCGGAACTCGAACTCGAACTCGATCTCGAACTGGTACTGGAACTGGAACTGGAACCGATTTAGCAAACGATCAAAGGTATTAGCAAGGCATGGACACCGCTGCCGCCGCCGCCGCTGCAGTCGCCGTTGATCTGAAACCCGATCAGCAGCTCCTCGGCAGTTCGACAAAGTCCAGGATTGGACCCGGAGGCGGAGGCGGAGGAGGAGGAGGAGGAGGTGGAGGAGCTAGTGGCTGCGATTGTCTTGGCAGCACCGTGGAGACCATGTCGCTGACGCCGCCACCCACGCCGCCATCGCGCGCCTGTGATGTCGCCGTCGAATCAGGTGTTCCCGGTGCCCAGGCCGAAACTCATGCCAAGAACGGTCTGAAGGGCAAGGAGGCGACCGAAAGCGTGTCGCCAGCAACTGAACCCACTCAGCCGGATCTGCCCGCCACCACATCAACGTCTTCCGCCAAAGCTTCCATAACGCCAACGTCTGCCCTGCCGGGATCGGGATTGGGAGTGGGATTGGGATCGGTGGGTGCAGCAACGGAGCATCCACCAGCTGCAGCTCCTCCATCAGTGCCCAGCAGCAGTAGCTCCGGATCCGGATCCGGATCCGGATCCGGCGAGAATGTGGTCCAACTGCTGCCCTGGCAGGAAATGCCCACGTATCTGCAGTTCAATCCGTACGTGCTCCGGGGATACCGACCCCTGCAGACCTTCAAGGGATGCCTGCTCAGTCTCTTCTACTGGCACAACGAGACCATCAACATACTGACACACGGTGAGTGCCACTACCCCATTTGCTTCCTCTTCCTCTTCCGCCCACCTGTCACCTGTCACCAGTGGCTCATTTATCGATCCGTTCGCGTCTCTCTGCTCGTAACAATCACGGTCAAAGCCAAGTGGAGGCACGTAAATAGATTAGGTCGGCATTTGTAATGAGCCTTGACTGAGGTTGGCTTGGACATGCATAAGAAAGTGGCCAACTATGGATATGCTATTTTTGATCGGCACCAAATTAGCTAGGACCACACCTTTGACGTTTAGGCATGGTTTATTTATTTATTTATTTTTAGTTATTTTTCATTATCAAAAAATATTTAATATAATCTTAGTATTCACTTGAGAAACCTATAGTAATAGAAATTGGAAGAGATTTTTAAGACTTATGTGTGTAATTTCAAAACTTTATTAGGTAACGCGTTTTCCCTCTAGTAGAGTATGCACTTCTCAAAGGTTCTTAGTTAAAATATAAGTTTTTGGTTATGTTTCCCTTCACAAATAAATCTCCAAAATAATCTGAGTATCCACTTGAGAAACCTAAAGTACAAGAAATAAGAAGAGATTTTTAAGATTTCCAAACTTTATTAGGTGAAGCTTAAGCAGCAAAATTATACAAAAAATCGAGCTTTGTTCAAACAAAACTGTAGATCAATATTGACAAGCAGATAATGCGTTTTCCCTTCTAGTAGAGTATGCACTTCTCGCTGGGATTCATGGCGGATCCGGCTGGGCAGTTGAACTCTTTCGCGAACTCTTCAAAGTTCGATACTGAGCCAATGACGCGGAACTTTCCCGGCATGTGCTGGTCGGTGGACACTTGCAGGGCCTTGACACTCGGATGCGCATCGTTGCACCAGATCTGAGCGAAGCTGATGAAGAAGATCTGCTTGGCAGTGTACCGCATGCTGGGCAGTCTCTCCTTGGCCAGGTCCGACTGGGACTCGTACCACTTCCGGTAGGCGGTGAAGGCCAGCCGCAGGCCCCCATTGTCCGCAATGTTCTCCGACTGCGAGGCGGACTCCTTCAGTTGAATGCCATCGTAGACATAGCGGCCATACTGCTTCGTGAAGCAGTCCCTGCGCTTCAGAAAATTGCTGCTGGACCTCTCGTCCCACCAGTCGTAGGCGTTTCCCTTGGCATCGAACTTGCGTCCACTGTCGTCGAAGCCGTGGATCAGCTCATGTCCAATCAGCGAGGCCAGGGTGCCGAACATCACCGCACTGGGATAGACGTCGGACCAAATGTAGAAGGGCTGCAGCAGCGCCACCGGCACCTTGATGATGTTCTCTATGAGGATGTTGGCCGGGGTGTAGCTCAGCTGGGAGCCCGCCTCGAACGGTTTGGCCGGCTTGTGGAGCATCTCGCGCATCTGTTTGGCCGCAAGCAGGCTGGTCTGCCGCACGTTCTCCACGTAGTCGGCACTTTGCAGGTTGAGATCCGCGAACTCTTCCGTGAAGTTATCCTCGGCGTAGTTGTTCACCTGCAGCCTCATGGCCTGCAGCTTGGCGATGGCCAAATTCCTGGTGGGTCGCTCGATCCAGTCCAGTGCCGGACTCGTGTGCAGTGTCTCATTAAAGGTGGCTTTCAGCTGACGCCACATGCTGTCGATTTCTCTCGAGGATTTCTCGTTGTTGTAGCGACGGTAGAACATGTTGTCCAGGTTCTTGGCAAAGAACTTTTTGGTGAGGTCCAAGCAGGCCTTTTGCTGCTTTTCCGGCTTGTCGGCTGGCGTCTCCACGAACTCCCAGATGAGCCGGAAGAACATATAGTTGGCTATGGTGCGCAGTGGTGTGCGCTGGATGACGTCGACCAGGTTTTGCTGATAGCGTTTGTTGTACTCGTAGATTTGATCGGAAACGCGCTCTCCCATGCTCACAAATATCAGTCGGTCGATGTCCAGAGTGGGCGAGTATCGCTCTTGAATCTCTTGCACTGTCAGCAGCTCGGTCAGTTCACTAAGGTCCAGGCCTTCGCTGTCGTCCACCAGCCCTTGGGCAAGGTCCACCTCGAAGTCGACCAGCTCCTTGGCCGTCTGCCTCGCCAACTCCGACTTCACGCCCAAGGATCGTTGCAAGATGCGTTGGATGCTGCTCCGGTATCTCTGACGGTACATGGCCGTGGAATTGTCCACGTACATGGACCGCGACTCGAGCGGAAACTCCTGCTGCCCCAGGTAGATCCGGTTCCTCTGGTTGCTGGCCAGGTCCTTGTTGACCTCAATGCCCAGAATGGGCGCTATTCCGTAGCGGAACGCGATGCGTGCCGTGGTCCCCAGCCAGTCGAAGTCCTCGTCCTGCCAGGAGGACCCTTCCAGCACCGGCATCGTTCCGAACTCGGCGATCAGCCGCTTCAGCTTTCCTGTGTACGTGCCGTTGAGCTCGTTGATCCGGAGGCAGGACTCGTAGAAGTGCTTCACCTGAATGTCCTCCGGCGTGTCGTGGGTGTCGTGCGCCGTGTTGAGCATCTTCAGGATCTTACGGTTCAGGCCCTTGGTCAGGGTCTCAAACACGCCGGTCGTGATTACCTCCATGCTGAAGGCCGAGTTGATGCGTTTGTAGTTGCCGCAGGCAAAGGTGTAGAAGTCGTCGCACGGATCGGCCTTTTGGTCCATGAAGCTCTCAATCTCGGCCACCTTGGCCTGTCGCAGCAGCTCCCTGTTGTAGGGCGTGTCCTGGTTGAGGTCATCCTGGACAATGGAGGCCGCCCACGCGAGGCCAATTATTGGCTGGCCTACAAGCCAAACATAGAGGATCTGCACCGCGTTGTGCATCGTTATAAGTGCAAAGATCGACTGGCGGGCCTCGGTTGTTTTGATGAGCTAATCGCCATCCCCATTTAACCCAAGTCGCTCCACAGTTCTCGGAAAACAAAAGGCGACCCCGGGGCTATCGCTGGTACTCTGCTTCAGAGCTCCGCTCAAACACTGGGCTTCAATTGTAAGTAGCTGCAAAATTGCTATCTCATCATCTCTCCGGACAGTCATGCATTTTATTTAAGTTTTTGTGTTAATACGCTTTCCAATAATTTGTTTTAAGATAGACTTTCCAACTGATTACAAAACAAACTTTATCGAAATAAACACATACTTAACTATGTTAAGAAACAAGACGTTTGGAAGAAGTGTTAGTTTGGTATATCTCTAATCTACTTTGATCCTTTAAATTATAAATAAATTATCTTTGTCGTGAGTTTTCAATGTCAATTGATTGCCAAGAACACCAAGAAACATTATTATTTTACTACGAAACACAGAGACTTTAAATTACAAATTGTACTTAAATATATATGCAATGTACGTATATACAAACATTTGTGCTTTTGCCAGAGTATAAAGATTTTATAATTTGTTCATTGTCGTGACCAAAATTATTGAATACTGAAAATTGAATAATTGATGTTTACGTTGTTTATTAATCTTCCATGACGTGCCTGTTAAAAAATTAATGGGCATTTTACATTAAAAGAAACTCGAGTTAAAACCGATTTTGTAAAATAACCCACACTGTGATTAACAATTATTACTAACATGCTAAGCGTAAATAAAGCAAGTGAAAAATAAATTATTGACTTGAAACCTTTTTTTCACACGCAGCCCACTTGTCTAATTTACACAATAGTTTAAAACATTTCTTGTCAATTATTAAAAAATAGGTATTATTTTTTTTAAGCCTGATAAATGTAGTGATAAAGGCATATCAGCTTAGTTGGTATAGACTAGATGGTCAATTGAATGCTTAACGTTCTGGTTGATTTAAACATTTGGACTTAATTGTTTTAAGGTAACAGTAATCATAAATTTATTAAATGAGTCTTAAAAGCCTTTTGGTTGGGCTTTGTTATATCATAACAAAATTATAAATTACAATCTAGTAAAGAATGCACTTTCTGCTGGGATTCATGGGGGATCCAGAAGGACATTTGAACTCCTGTTAACTTCTAGAAGTGACATTTGGCGCCACCTAAAACCCGCTTGTTTTCTAGGTTCTCAATTTTTTTTTTTCGATTTGAAAGCTGTCTCTAATTTTTGTAATAATCAAACTTGATTTAATTAGTTTTAAAACCTTTTTTGTATTGTGAAACATTTACAAAAGCAGCTCGTTTCTTAACCGATTTATACCAAAGCACCTTTCTAGTAAATAATGCACTTTTGGACGGGATTCATGGGGGATCCAGGAGGACAGTTGAACTCCTTGGAGAATTCGTCATGATTTGATAGCGTTCCCATAACGCGAAGCTCATCGGGCACGTGTGTATCGATAAACACCTGAAAAGCCTTCAACTTGGGATCCACATCCTGGCAAAAGGACTGCGCAAAACTTATGAAAAATAGCTGATTGGCGCTGTAATCCAGGTTGGGTAACAACTCGTTGGCCAAATTCAAGCGGCCATTGGGAAGCGCCATTTGGGACTTATACCACTTCCTGTAAGCCGTGTAGGCCAGACGCATGCCTCCATTGTCAGCAATGTTCTCCGCCTGCAATAAGGACTCCCTGAGCTGAATGCCATTGAAAACATATTTTCCATACTGCTTGGTGAAGCAATCCCTTCGCTTCAAGAAGTTTCTGCTGGACTTCTCGTCCCACCAGTCATTGGAGTTTCCTTTGGCATCAAACTGTCGACCACTGTCGTCGAACCCGTGGATCAACTCGTGTCCAATTAGCGAGGCCAAGTTGCCGAACATCACGGAATTGGGGTAGCCATCAGCCCAGATATAAAAGGGCTGCAGCAGGGCCACCGGCATTTTGATTATGTTCTCAGTCAGGGCGTTGGCCGGCGTAAAGCTGGCAGATTCGTCCGTTTCCAGCGGCTTGGCCGGCTTGTGAAGCAACTTGCGGCTTCGCCTCGCCTCTTCCAGCATGATCTGTCGAACATTCTCCACGTAGTCGGCACTCTGCAGATCCAGATTGGCGAACTCTTCAGTGAAGTTAACTTCGGCGTAGTTGCTCACCTGCAGCCTCATGGCCTGCAGTTTGGCGATGGCCAAATTCCTGGTGGGTCGCTCGATCCAGTCCAGGGCCGGACTCGTGTGCAGTGTCTCATTAAAGGTGGCTTTCAGTTGACGCCACATGTCGTCGATTTCTCTCGAGGATTTCTCGTTGTTGTAGCGACGGTAGATCATGTTGTCCAGGTTCTTAAAGAAGAACTCCTTTGTGACGTCCAAGCAATCCCGTTTTTGCTTCTTCGTCTTGTCGGCTGGCGTCTTCACAAACTGCCTGACCAGATTGTAGAAGATATAGTTGGCCATGGTGCGCTTAGGTGTTCGCTTAATGACTTTGACAAGATTTTGCTGATAGCGCTTGTTGTACTCGTAGATCTTGTCGGAGACTCTCTCCCCTATGCTCACAAATATCAATCGGTCTACGTCCAAAGTGGGGGAATACCGTTCTTGGACCTCGCTCACAGTCAGCAGCTCGGTCAGTTCACTGAAGTCGAAACCTTCGCTCTGGTCCACCAGTCCTTGGGCAAGGTCCACCTCGAAGTCCACCAGTTCCCTGGCCGTTTGCTTGGCCAGTTTCTGCTCCACACCCAAAAATCGGTGCAGAATGCGCTGGATGCTATTACGATAGTCCTCGCGGTAAATGGCCGTTGCGTTATCCATGTACATGGACCTCGTCTCAAGCGGGAAGTTCTGCTCGCCCACGTAGATGCGGTTCATCTGGTTGTTGGCCAAGTCTGTGTTTACCTCTGCCGTGAAAACAGACCTAACGCCGTAGCGGAACGCGATGCGTGCCGTGGTCCCCAGCCAGTCGAAGTCCTCGTCCTGCCAGGAGGACCCTTCCAGCACCGGCATCGTTCCGAACTCGGCTATCAGCTGCCTCAGCCTCTCTGTGTACGTGGCATTGAGCTGCTTTATCCGGAGGCAGGACTCGTAGAAGTTCTTCACCTGAATGTCCTCCGGAGTTTGGTGAGTATCGTTGACAGTGGTGAGCATTTTCAAAACCTTACGTTCCAGACCTTCGAGCACAGAATACAAAAGACCCGTCGCGCTTACATTCAGGTTTTCTGCAGAATTGATGCGTTTGTAGTTGCCACAGGCAAAAGAGTAGAAGTCGTTGCACGGATCGGCCTTTTGGTCCATGAAGCTCTCCATCTCGGCGGCCTTGGCGTGTCGCAGAAGTTCCTTGATGTACGGGGTGTCCTGGTTGAGATCATCCTCTCCGGCAGGGGCTGCCCAGGAAAGGCCACCGAGCACATGGCCCAGAAGGCAAAGGTAGAGTAATAGCATCGCGTTGTATTTCGTTTAAATTTCAGTGACCGACTGCCTTCCTAATACTATTCAACTCCAGATGCCGAAAAAAACGAAAGTCGACCCCGGGGCTATCGCAAAGTCTCTGTTCCGCTCTTCTTTAAGATCGCAACTAGTGATAGTGATAGGTATACAAGTAGTTAAAGTAGTTAAACTTAATAATGATATGTACGCATATTGAAATTGTCCACTTTAATTTGTATTGATGCACGTCAAAATCGGTGCGGTTCGATTTTATGGTTTCTACGAAGAGGCCTTATTTCCTTATTGCCTTAAATTTATTCTATGTTATTGTTGAATATAATTGAAAAAATTTGTATTATGAGGTCAACATTTAACGCATATGATATTGAATAATTACTTCTGCTCGGTGTCTACTTTTTACTTTGCACTTGTATTGATTTAACTTAATTAAAATTGCAGTTACTGCAAGCTATGATGATTCTTGTCAACTTATTGTTGTATAATTATTATTTTTGGGTTTGCTATTAATTTTATTGGTCTAAAATAATAATTATTCTTAAAAAGTTTTAAGAAATCCAAAAATAATCAAAATGTGTTTATTCTTGAAATATAACTCTCGATGGGCGCGGTCACTGCTTTGTAATGCTACCAATTACAATAAAATGCAAAATAAAACATTTAATTCGTCTATAATAATTACCAGCAACGTTGAAATGCTTTCAGCATTTTCCAAGCCAATACGCTACAACGTGAGCTGTTTTTCAATCACGCACTCCCCTCTAACTTTGGCTAGAAATATGGAACCAACGACCGAGCGGATGATAAGGCAGAGCTTCGGCTCCGTTCCCACTTCTATTCCCTCTCTACACTGAAAACAATTTCAAAATGGGTTTGGTATGGTGTCTTGGTTAGCATAAAGATCTTACGCTTTAATTAACTAATCGTGTCAGGAAATAATAATAAATAATACAAAATATAATAATAAATAATATATTGGCCCCATTAAGGGATTATATACAGTTAGATTTAAAAAGAACGATTTTTTTTTGCTTTATGTAAATACGAGCAGCCGGAGATCAGCTGTAGCTCCTTTCCAATAAATATATTTACTTATACTAAATCTTAAAATACAGTTCAAAGATAAGTTACAAATGTGTTTCAGAATGTTCTCAAAGTAATTACCTAACTAAGCCTTATCAAAAGTGTTCTAAATGGACAAAGTTTGGTCATAAGACATACCATGATCAAAAAGAAGAGGTCAGTATTGTTTTTGCGGTGTAGCTTAATCTCAGTCAGTGAGTGTAGTTGCGGAAGTGCGTCGCTGTGAGCTGCCCGTTCAGTCGCCTTCGGAGCGTTCGCCATGGAGAACATTGGTATCGCGTTGGCGCTGGCGCTACTGCCACTGCTGTCAGTGGGGAGTGGTCGAGGTCACCTGCTGCAGGGTCAGCCGACCATTGACCTGCACATCCAGGCCCAGGAACAGTTGATCTCGCAGAGCAACGACACTGCCTACTTGCAGCGACTGATGCGCCTGGCCAAGTCGGCCGAGATGCGCAGCTACATGCAGCCGGGTGCGGAGGCCTGCGGCAATTTCTACGACTACAGCTGCGGCAATTGGCCCCAGATCAATCCGGCCAACGATGCCCATCCGCGGGAGACCAACTTGGAGCAGCTGCTGGTCAAGGCCTATCGCCACAAACAGCAGCGTCTGATGGAGCAGCCGGCGAACGAGGAAACGGACGAGGTGGCCGTGCTCCGGCTCAAACAGTTCTATGCCAGCTGCCTGATGTTCCGCCAAACGCCAGAGGATCTCTATCGCCGTCAGTTGCAGGAAATTGTGGCCGAATTCGGACGCATGCCTGTCCTGAGTCTGCCGGGTCAGGATTGGCCAGCCGAGGAGTTCGATTGGCTGGACACCGTGGCCCGGATCAAAAGAAAGTACGGCTTTGATATCCTGCTGCTCTTTCAGTCGTCTGGCGATCGCATCTACGTGGGTCAACCGAAGCAGATTCTGCCGGAGGCCAATAGACGGGACGTGGCTGATGCCATAGCCGATCGCCTAGAGCGCCACTTGGGCGTGGATCCAAAGCTGGCCAAGACAACGGCCCGGGAGATCACGGATTTGGAGAAACGCATTGCCAGCATTATGCTGAATCGTCGCGTTGGTGTTCTGTCCCAGTTGCGCACCTCCAATGAGTCGGATACTTATAAATTTGATTACTCCAATCTTACCCAGTATGTGGAAACCGTCCTGGAAAGCATCCTTGGCGACGAGACTCTCTACGAGCATGTGCCCAGCTATTCGATGGCCTTGGTTGACTTGGTGGCGGAAACACCACCCGAGGTGTTGGCCAACTACATTTTCAATGAGCTGTTGCAGCACTTTTTCTACGAGCGATCGGGCTCCGTGGTGGAGCAATGTGTGAGCCGCGTTAGAGATCTGTTCCCCGACCTCCTCGACAACATGGTGTTCGAGCAGTATGGAGATGCAGCCACGATCGGTGGCATTGAGGCCATCTGGCAGCAGATCCAGCTGAGCTTTCGAGGTGCCCTTGAAAACTCATCAGCCGACTGGTTGGTTTTGGAGACACGAGAACAACTGCTGGAGCAGTTGAACAGCACCAGTCTAGAGATCAATGGCTACACCGATGTCAACTTCACGGAGCGGTATGGGGGCATGGAGCTAAAGCCGCGGGACTATCTTCACAATCTGAGGGCCGTGCTCAACCATCAGAGCTTGAGTGTCAAAGAACGGACTCAGACGTCTGCCGTCTATGACCCGGTGGGGAAGAGAGTCCTGCTGCCGGTGGTCCTGCTCCAGCCGAACTTCCTGTGGTCCCGCTTCTATCCGAGAGCCGTGCGTTACGGCAGCCTGGGCACCCTGCTCGCCCAGCAACTGGCGCACAGTCTGGAGGATGCCTCCAAGTGGGACGCCAAGTCGTTTGCCGAGTACTCGAAGCGGAAGGCCTGCTTCAAGGAGCAATACGGTCGCCTGCGACTCAACGGACACTACTTGCCCGAGAGTGATCTGCAGGCGGAGAACATAGCCGACAATCTGGGCATCCAGGTGGCCTACCACGCCTACAGAAGTTACCTAGCCACTCTGGATCCATCCTTCCTGGGCTCGGAGTCACTGCCACAGCTTAGCCTTAGCTCGCGGAGACTGTTCTTCCTCAGTTTTGGCCAGCTGTGGTGCAACGATGCCAACGAACAGTTCCGGGACAAGCAATCCCTGCTCCAATTTAGGACACCCAATGCGCTCCGGGTGCTGGGCGCACTATCCAACTTCAAGGCCTTTGAACGGGACTTCAACTGCGGACGAGGAAGCCTCATGACCCAGCCTGAGAAGTGCCAACTGTTCTCCGTGAACCTGGATTAACATTTTCACTTAAATTGTACCATTAATAAACACTATCTCTGAATATTGTATTGGTAATTGGAAATCTAAAAACTAATTGCTTTCAACCGGGCTTAAATTCTAATTGAAAAAGCCAGTAATTTATTCTTTGGCACATATTTTGAACTACCATTAACCATGCTATACTCAGAAAAAGTATACAAATTACCTACATTTTAGGAATAAATACCTAAAAAGTACCAAAAAGTCTTGAATTTGAGAAAAAATTACAAATTTTACTGGAAATTTATTTTTGTCTTCTACAAGTATTTATGCCAGAATCAATTAATTGCAATCCTAATCATTCTAATGCGAATTATTGTAGTTTTGATGGCCCAAAAGCAAACTGGTTTGAAGCCTTGTCTTCCTAGCCATATTAACACATGCTAGTTAATTGACATCATTTCCCTAAAGATGAAAATACTATAGTCTCAGTAATGTTCAACTTAATAACATTTATTTACATTTAAAGATAGTCGAGCTGAAAAGATTAAATTGATTGAAAACAAAGTTTAGTGGTTAGAGCTCAAGGGTTCTTCAGTAAATTGCGCACTTGTACTCCGGATCCATGGGCGCCGATTGGGAGCAGTTGAAGACCCAGGAGAACTCCTGGAAGTTGGACAGTGTGCCAACCACCCGGTACTTGCTCGGGGCATGACTGTCGCCCTGGGCAACTGTGGACTTGAAGAGCGACTGGACATCGTCGCACCACAACTGGGCGTATCCCACGAAGAAGAGCTGGCGACTGTCATAGGACAGACCCGCCATGGTCTCCCGTTGACGCACTTCCTCTGTCTGTTGCCCCAGCCAGCGCTCATAGGCGGCGTAGGCCAGCTTAACGCCTCCATTGTCCGCAATGTTCTCCGACTGCTCCTCGCTCACCGGCAGATGCAATCCGCCGTACTCGTACTGGTGGTACTGGGCCTGGAAGCACTTGCGTCGCTCATCGAACTCATAACGCGACTTGGAGTCCCACCACGGGGCCAGGTTGCCGGCCGCATCGTATTTCCGGCCATCGTCGTCGAAGCCGTGAAGCATCTCGTGGGCGAGCAGGTAGCCCAATGTGGCGTATTTGAGCGCCTCCGGATACTGGTCAGCCCAGAAGTAACGTGGCTGCAGCAGAGCCACCGGAATGGTTATGTTGTTTTCCATCACATTATATGCGGGTGTAAAGCCGAGCAGCTCTGTGTCCTCCAAAGCGGCGGGAGGCTCCCTAATCCTCTCCATGTATCGCCTGCCCTTCGCAATGAGCAGCTGCTGGATATTCGGCACGTAATTGACCCGATCAATGGTGACCCCACCGAAGAGCTCCTCGAAGTTCTCCGAGTCGTAGGAGTTTATGTTCAGCTGCATGCGGTCCAACTTGTCGATGGCCAGCTGCCTGGTCGCATTGGATATCCAGTCGAGTTTGTCGCCCATCAGTTGCTGCCTGAAGATGCCCCTGATCTGCTGCCAGATATTGAAAACCTCCGCTTCCGCCTCCACGCTGCGGTATCGCTCGTACACAACGTGCTGGGCCAGCTGGCCAAAGTACTTCTTGGTGCTCTCGGTGCAATACTTGGTCATGTCGCTGGGGCCGGTGTTCACCAGGTAGTCCTCCAACAGGGTCCACAGTACGAAGTTGGCCTGCGTAGCCAGCGGTGTGCTGCGCATTGTGAGAAGCGCATTGTCCAGGAACTCCTCATCGTTGATGTACAGGGCCTCCGGAACGTTCTCCTCGCCAAGGATCAGGCTCAGGAATTCGGTGAAGTTCAGTTGGTCGCTGTACTTCTCTTGAAGATCGGCCAGCGTGTAGAGTGAGAGGCCATTTTCCAGAGAGCCTGTGATGGAAGATCCTGCTGATAGGCTTTTCTGCAATTCGAGAAGCTGCTGCGCTGTGTGCCTCGCCGCGGACGGACTTACACCGAAGTATTGTTGCAGATCCGCGGAGGTACTAGACTCTACCAGGAGATTTAATATACTATTTCCCGTCTGTTTTGCGTCTGCCGGACTGAGATACACGCGATTTATCGACTTGTCACGAATATCCTGCATTATTGCCAGGCCCAGGATGATTTGCTTGCCGTACTTATGCTGAATCTGGGCCACCGTTCGCCACCAGCTGAAATCGGATGAGTTCCATTGGGCGCCAGCCAAAGCAGGCAGTTCTCCGTACTCCCGGATAACGTTCTCCAGGGCCAACTTGTAGTGGACATCATCGCGATGCACCAGGGTACAGGACATATAGAAACGCTGCATCTTCTTCTCCAGCTCGGACTTCAGCTCGTTGGAACGCAGCAAACGCTGAAGGCGCCGATCGAATCCTTTCGATATTAGTTGGAACTTGTCGGTCATGAGGTCACTAAATAGCTGGGCGGGATTGTGGCGATGCCAGTTGCCGCAGGCATGCGTATAGAAATCATCGCAGGGCGCTATCTCCGGCTTCGTCATGGTCTTGATTTCGGCCACTTTCGCTTGTCGGATGATTTGCTTGGCGTACTCCGACGTCAAGTCGTCGGCAAAGGGGTCGTCCCCATCCGATGGCTTGGCCAATATTGGAGCAACTACAGCCCAAAGCAGGCAGAGCCACAGCACACGACTCGTCATGATCTCGCGTTAAATTCAACTAATTTGCGATCGCTCCCGATCGGTGACGGCCACCTAATCAGCGGGATTTGTTTATATTTACGATGTCCAGAGTGCTGGGGTGGGTCAAACTGTTATCTCCTAAGCGGCAGACGACGCCAATTCCGTTGGCTCTTATACGATTTTTCAAGTCTGATACAGTGGCTATTATAAGAGTTCCGTCGGCTCTTATACGATTTTTTCATGACTGATACAGTGGCTATTATAAGAGTTGGGTTTCAATTAAATCCCCTCTAGTAAATTTCGGACTATTATCAAATCTCGCTTTTCTATAATTTTTATTATTTTTTTAATATTTGGAACTCGTTTAGGAATTTTTTTTTTTTTTTATTCCGGAAAGATCCTTTTAAGGGCTTTTTACTTTTCCCAAACATTATTTCTCCAAGTAAAATATTAAAGAAATTTTAGGCAAAAAATAAGTTTCTGTGTTTACATTTTAGCGATTTTTTTTAACGCCAGTAACGATTTTTTCCAACTTCGAGTCCTTTTACCTTTTGAGATTACGCAACTTTTAGAGAGACCTAAAATAAGAGAACTTTGACCTATATATGGAAGTTCTATTGATCACGACCTCGAACATTTGAATGCACTTATAGTTGAGTAGTCTGAACAAAATCGTCACGACTTGTCTATCTGTCTATCCTAACATTTGACCACAAATTGGTTTGGTACTGATATGAGTAGAAATCAGATGGAATTAGCTAATTAAATATATTTGTCCTTGCCATTTCAGCCATACCCATCTTCTACATCCTTGCGATTGTGCCGGGACTGATGCCCTGGGACAGTGGCTACAAGTTTCTGTCGTTCTGTCACGTCTTCGGATCGGTGGCCCCCTGGTGCGGAAGCTTCGTCTACCATCTGTTCATGAACATCGAGAAGGGCGAGAACGTCTACTACACGCTGCTCAAGCTGGACATGGTGGGCATCTGGGTGAGCCAGAGCTTCGGTGAGTAAGATCGCGTTAATTGTACAATGTACACATATGCCCCAATGAAACGCAAGCTCTAATCGGAAGCGGAACTGTTTAATATAATATATACGCACACACACATATCGCGGAATCAGCTAGACGACGGGTATATCAATACATCAAGCATCTGGTTGGGGGATTCATTTTGGTCTTGTTACTGCACTGAAAGGCTTCGGCGAAGGCTGCCGAATTGGCCAGCATGGCAAGGACCCGGGACTCGTTCGGCGGATGGACACTGTTCCGCAGGAAGGCTGACCGCCTTTCGAGCCAAATATCCGAGCACATAGACTGGGCCACGCTGAGGTAGAAGAGCTGCTCCGGAGACTGCGACATATGGGGCAGCGTTTCCATATCCTGGGTCCTCAGCTGCTCCAGCCACTTCCTGTGCGCCGCCTGTGCAATGCGAATGCCCACATTATCTGCTATACTCTCGCCCTGCGACTCCAGCCTGGGCAACATCTTGCTGTCGTACCGCATCTTAGCGAACTGATCCGACAGGCAACTCTTCACGGACTCGAAGCCCATCTTGGCCTGGCTGCTCCAGTACTCGTTCAAGTTGCCCTTGCTGTCGAAGAGCCGGTTCAGATCATCGAATCCATGGGCCATCTCGTGGCTTAGGAACAAACCCAGGGTGCCGTACTTGAGAGCAGACGGATAGACGTCGTCCCAGAAGTAGCGATGCTGCATGTAGCTAGCCGGCAGCACTACCAGATTGATTTCCGTCGCATAGAATGGAGACTCGATGACGCCGTCATAGTAGCTTAGCCTCTGGGATTCCTTCATCAAATCGGTGCGGAGATTGCTCGCCTGCACTTCCAGCAGGCGCTGCACGTTGCCATAGTAATCGGCGGAGCTGACCACCAGCGCACCGTACCGCTCCTCGAAGTCCACGGCCTGACCGCCAGCTATCTCGAAGGACATGAGCCTGAGCTTTTCCAGCAATTCCGCTCGCGTCGTTTCGTCCAGCCATTCGAGATCTGGAGAGCTGAGTATCTCACGGAACGAGGTCTTCAGTTCCAGCCACAGGTTCCTCAACTCGTTGGCTATGTGCGGGCTCTGCTGCTCCAGTGAGAGGTACACCATGTGATCCAAGACATCGGGAAAGAGCTGAGCCATCCGCTGGGCACAGATCTCCTCCTGCTGGCCGTCACTCGGCCGGATCTCAAAGTCGGTGAGCAGGGTGGACAGCATGTAGTTGGCCAGCACATGGTTGGGAGTGCCCAACAGGAGCTTCTTCACCTGGAACAGATAGCTGGGCACATGCTCGTAAACGGGTACAATGTAATCGTGGCCCAACCAGGAGGTCACAAAGCTAGTCAGATTGAGAACGGGTCCGTAGACATCGCTCATGTTGGACAGCATGGTCAGGCGGTTCCTGAGTCTCGGATCGCGATCCATTCGACGGTCGAGAACAGTGTGCGCTAGCTCCGCCTCCAGTTCGATGATCTCTTCGGCAGTCTTGCCAGCCAGCTCCTGCGACAAGCCGAGGAGGTTCTGCAAACGCTGCTTGAGCTCCTGCTTTTTGGCCAGACTCGCGGACCCGTCGCGCTCCATCAGGTCGTCCCTCTGGCCCAAGTACAGACGCTTGATCTGCGAGTTGGTGAAGTCCGGAGACACGGTGACACCCAGTAGTGTGGTCTTTCCGTAGCGGCGCAGCAGCTGGGCCATCGTCTCGAGGGCATCGAAACCGACATCGTTCCAGGACTTGCCCTCCACCGCGGGCATGCCGCCGAATTCCCTCAAGACACTCAATAGATGAGTGCGCTGGTTAGCCCTTAGGGCCGCCGTGTCCAGGCAGGACTCGTAGAAGTACTTGACGCGCACCTCCATGGGCCGATCCGTGCTCATGCGGGGCTGTTTGAGCAACTGCCTCACCCGCCGAAGGTAACTGGCGAACATGAGCCGACCAATGTCGGTGTCCTTCTCCAAGGTGGCTGCGTTTATCGCCGCATAGTTGCCGCAGGCATAGCCGTAGAAATCCTCGCAGGGACTCACATTGCTGTCCATGAAGGAGCGCATCTCAGCGGACTTGGCCAGCCGCATGATCTGCTGACCCAGGGACGTCGTTAGCTCCTTGAAGACTCCGCCCTGGATGGCAGACGATGAGCTGATGGTGGCGGCCAAGGTGATAAAGATTAGGCAAACGGAATGCAGCAGGCCTTCCATCGCGATTGAGCTTTGTTTTCCGACTGACTCGTCTGTCTTATCGATGGTGGGCATATTGTGTGTGTGTGTGTGTTTGCTAGCTGCGGAGTGACCACTATCATCTCTTCCGCTCTCTGTTTGTTTTTTTGTTGTTTTCAGGTGCCCTGCCCCTGGTCACGGCCACCACCTTGTGTTTCCCGCCGGTGCTCAAGTGGCTGATCATTGTCTCCTATTGCGTGCTCTCGCTGTGGGGCCTCTACAAGGTGAGAATCTTGCAGAATCGGGACTTGATTCGACTTAACTCCCATCCCCTCCAATCTCCACCAGGCTCTGACGGCCAGTTCGCCCTGGCAGCGGCGCTTGTGCTTCGCCCTGCCCTTTGGCATGCGCTCCATCCTGACCTTCCTGCGCATCCGAGGAATGGTGGGCGGCAGCCACATGGCCCTTTCCCATGTCTACCTGCAGGTGCGTATGTCCAGGCTTTCCAATTGACTAACTGCTATTTTCTATAACTAAACGTTTTTGGCTGGCCTCTCTCGGTGCGCATAGGTTGAAGTTGTAAGTCACATTTTCATACATATGTACATTCGAGTAAATGGACAGAGCCGCTAACCAATTTTTCTGGCGGTCAGAGAACACAATTTCCGCCAGCACCCATCAGTCTGCTAACCTCCGAAATAACCCTCTGTTCTAGGACGGCGTCTCCATACTGGGCGGGGCCATCGGAGCGATGCGAATCCCCGAGAAGTGGTTCCCAGGAGTGGTCGACTTCTATCTGAACTCCCACAACATTATGCACGTGCTGGTCGTGGTGGCAGTTTACTCCATGCACAAGGTGGGTTCAAGAACTTTAATTCTAAATTACGCTGAATAAAATTGGAACAGTAAAATTAAATATCTGGCTATTGAATTCAAAACATTCTAATTCATATATAAATTTAAATTAAATATAAAGACGTAATTTTAAACACAGTGCACATTAAATTGGGATGATTAATTTTTAAATATTTAAAATAAAACATTATACTTAAAATGGATTTAGATGGATTAACTTAAATTTGATTTAAATGAAAATTCTTTTTTTTATATATAAAAACACAATACAATAAAAAACGTAATATTTTCATCTGTTACATAACTAAAAACATCAATCTATCAAAATCAAAATAAAACATTTCAATTGATTAGTACGCTTTTTGTACCAGTGTAGCTTAAAGACTATTCTGTTTAACTCTTATCGTAAAAGCCAAATAATTTAAAATCATATTTTAGTTGATTTAGTTTGGTTTTAAACGAGAAGCAATTACCATGTTTAATTAACCGAATTGTGTATATAGGTTAGGTAAATTATATTGAAAATATTTTTTTATGTATTGAAATGATTAATTAAATTGTCATTTACCCATAATCAATTGAAATGATCAACTTTAGGGAATGTCCCAAAAATGCAAAATTTGATTATCATCTTCTTAAATGAACTGCTTTAACTTCCTGTTTGAACATATAATGTTTCTTTTAGGCACCTTTGAATATGATTTTCAAACACTACTGATTTCTGTGGCTTCTCTTATAAGGAAGTTTTTAATTTCTGTCATAGCCATTAGATAATCTTACTGAAACTTAATTGCGATTTGCCCTAGGCCACCATCAAGGACTTCGAGTGGATGTCGACGCAGACCTGCCACACGGCCGCCAATGCCACGGAGCAGGCTCTGGGGCACGTGGAGCTATGACCCGCTTATTGGCTGCTGCCGCTGGTGCTGCTGCCCTTGCCGTGGATAATCCTGGCCAAGAGGCGTGCCCGGCGGCACTTGATCCGCGCCCTAATCGCTCCCATCGCCTGGCGGCGTAGGCAGGCCCAAGTCCCCGGATGAGACTAGATGTGACTGGATGAGACTAGATGAGTCTAGACATCAATTGAGACACTGAGGAGACGGAGGACGACGACGAACGCTACTTGAATATACCGTGTATAAGAGAGCTGTTGTAGTAACAATATACATATGTATATCTAGGTGTAGGTATAGGCCATACATATATGAACTGTATGCGTGTATTTACATATAGTACATACTTCGACTGTGGTATTAAGCATTAAGGTTATTTAATAACTGAGACAAGACGAACAATAGTCGGTCAATAGGCAGGAGGGTTTTCGGAACCAAGTCTTCGGATTTTCACGCTAAACTCTTGAGTATACAGTTGCTATATGGCTGCATAATGGGTAATAAGTATTGAGTAATGAGTAATGAGTAATGGGTAATGAGTAATTGTAATGATGATTTGAATGATGTTGATACACATGTACCTCATTGTGCTTACGACAACACATCTTATTTTCAAATACTCGAATGTATAACTTTGTACCTCGTCGAAAATTCTACAATAAGAACACCTATAAGCTAATCTCTTCCTAGTTGATCTTTTTAGATATGCAAATTGTTAATTTTGGCAAGCTAGTGGTAGTGTTAGCCTAGTTAAAGCTCCAATCTGTGCATAGTTGTGAACGAAACTCAACCACTCAGTTGTTGCTGTTGTGTGCCAGTAGTTAGAAACCCGTATTCAAGTTGGACAAGTGTGAAACCAAAACAATCTTCTTCTGGCGCGTCGCTACTGCAACGAATCACGTACATATGGTACATACGTAGTAGAGTTCGATATGAATTGGGTTTATATCATTTATGTCAATTGATTGCGCAACATTAACCTCAAGTATTTATTGAGCTCCCCGAGTATTGAATAATATTAGAAACCGCAATATTTATTACGAGTACGAGTACCCTAGGTGTTAAGCATTAGGGCTGGTATACAACCAACTTAACTAAACGATAGCAACTTTTCGGACGTGGGTCTATTTTAATCCTAGCAAAATGTTTTAGTAGTGTCAATAATTTACACCACCCCGTGAACGAAAAAGAGAGAGAACAAATCTAACAAGTGAAACGTAAGCTAACAAACTAATTCAAACAAACAAAGCAATAATTATAGGCAGACTCAATGCTTTAAGTTTAAAGTTGCTGCTAGACGTAAGTGACAATTATACGAATAATGTAAAATGATTTTCTGAGAAGGTTAATTAATCATTAAAAGTGTATTTAATGAGCAAACGAATGAGCTCGTAACGTCTTTTAATTTTAATTTGAAACTGGGAGTCCCCGTATTAACTACCGGTAGGTGGCGTTGCAATTCCGCCAGAGGTCGTTTGGCTGAAAATAGTCCATCCCTGAGGAAACAAGGTTGGCAGCCCCGACTCAATTTGAATCCCAAATTAAGACGAAAATGTCAGTTTATTCGTTTATAGTTTATTAAATTCTTTAGTAAATTCTTATATTCGCGCCATGCATTTATAGACAATATGTTTTATACTTTTCTTTCGTAATAATCAATGTTTATTCGAGTTGTTGACTAGTTTTAGTTTATGATTAGTTTATATACGAGTTTAACGCTTTTGATTGATGCGCGTTTTTGAAGTATATGCAGATACATGCATATAAGAAGTCTCTATATAAATAAGTTTATTTAAAAAATTTACAAAAATGGAAAACTTATTTGATCTGTTATGAAGCTAGTAGCACTTTAAAATTCCTAATTGCTCTCCGCATATGTATATGTAGTAGTCGTGTGTGTATATGTCTATATTTGTGTAAATATGTTCGTTAAAGTAAAAACTGCATTGCACATTTTGTCGGTGACCTGCTTTGTTTTCAGTGTATATTTTTTGCGTTGACTTTTTTTGATTAGAGTTCTGTGTTTTGGTTTTATTTTTGATATTCTCTTTCGTTATAAAAGTGTGTTCATCTTTATTTTCTTATCTCTTATTATTCTTCTTAGTAACTTTAGCGACAATTCCCCGTATATAAATATAAAAATAAAGTAATATTAAAATTATGCATAATAAAATTGTATAAGCAACCTATATCATTACAACATTTGTTTATATTGCGCTTTGGGCTTGCAGCAAAAATTTGGCACCAAAATAATAATAGAAGTAAAAAAAACCGTTCTCGATCGAACGAACTTGGGTTCTATAGAGAGCATTTTAAAAAACATAGTAAAACAATATTATCGTATAAGATAATCGATCTTCAATCTCACTCTCTGTGGGTCTATGGCTCAATCCTTTAGCGCTGCGCATAGGAGAAATCCGTCTGAGCATGTGCATCCTGACTGCCTTGGGGGTGGTGATAAAGGGCACTCTGCTGGTGGTGGTAATGATGCTGGCAGCCGGACACCTGCTCCACCTGGAAGCCCTGCGACTGCCGCTCCAGCGTGGAGAACCTCGAGGCGAGCAGCCTGGGGCCCAGCTGCTCCTGCTGATCCTGTCCCACCGAGAAGCTCAGGCCGCACGAGCAATGTTCGATGTGCGACAGTGTCTGGGATTGGGACTGGGGTGCTGTCAATCCCGGCATGGCATGCACCTGTGCCTGCTCTGTGATGATTGTGGGCGGTGGCGACGGCGAGGAGAGGCAGTCCTGGCAGTAATGGGGCGCACCGGCCACCTGCTGATGGAACTGACTGTAGGAGGATGCCGGCGGCGGCGGCGGAGGAGGCGGTGGCGGCGTCATCGAGTGGCTGGACGAACTGGAGTCCGTGGACTCCGAGGCCGTTTCGGTGTCCGCGCTGTCCGACGTCGATGTGGATGAGGATGGCTTGTGTGGCTGATGCGGTTGATCGGGTGGATGATGGCAGCGACATATTGTAACTCAAAAAGTGCCGCCATCGTGCTGATGACTAGATGAGGATGAGGCTATGGCAGATGCCGGTGGTAGAGCGACTTCAGCAGCAGCAGCAGGCAGTGGCGGATGAGTGGCTAGGCCCAACCCGTTGACCTGGTGCTGCAGCAAGCTGTAACCATCGCCATCTCCATTCTGCTGCTGATGCTGCTGCTGCTGCAGGACGAGATGATGGTGACTGTTTGTGGAATGATTTTGACTGTGATTGAGTTGTGTGGTGTGCGCTTGTGAGCTGGGATGCGGTGAATGGGCCTCATCGCCGCCCATGCTGACCCCATTGCTGGATATGGCCAAGGATTTGGGCGGAATGGGCGGCGGTGGCACCGGGAAATCCTCCACGTCGAACGAACTTGTCGAACTCTCGCGCTGGGTGATGTTCATCGATGCACTGGCGTTGTAGTCCAAGCTGCCGTTGCTGCTGATGCGACAGTGCTCCCGATGCTGCACTGTGACGGCCGAGATCGACGATGAGTCTTCGCTCAGGTTGTTGAGATTCATGTGGTTCAGTTCCCTGGAGCTGGTCGTCGAGATGCCCGAGTCGCGGAAGTCGTTGGGCGCAAAGCAGACGCTCAGGTGACCCCCACTGCCGTCCTGGAAGTTCGGCGGCAGCGAGTGCGGCTGCTGGTCGGCCTCGGGATCGTCGTAGCTGATGTCCACCACGGAGTATTTCTGGCCATGCTGCTGCTGCTGCTGCTGGGAGTGACGTCGGCCCACGGCATCGGCGCCGCCAAAGTCATTAAAGATCATCGGATTCGAGGCCCGCTTATCCGGCGTTATTCCACGCGGTGGCAGCGGCGGGGCATTGGGTGAGTTTATAGCCGGCTGCCGTTTGGGCGGCACCTCCGGACTGTCCATGGCTCCGTTGCCCATAAAGTTTTGCGAGCGCGGTCGATTTGGCACTGGCGGAGCTGCAGTGTCCTCCAGCGGAATAGTGAGGCTCTCTTTGCTCAGCGTTTGATAGGAGTTGAGTGGGTCCACGGGTCGCAGTGTGTCGCCCGGTCTCGTGTAGATCTCGTCCAGATCGTAGACATAGTTGGCGTGGGCATTGGCATTGGCATTGGCATTTGAGCTGGAGCAGGCGGTGGTGGCCTGCGCCACTCGCTGCTCCGTGGGCAACGGTGGCAACGGCGTGTTCACAATGCTCTCCGAGTGCTGTCTCTTCAGTCTGCCCATGCCGGAGAGGCTCTGTTTCAGCTGCGAAAAGCGCTCGAGGAGTCGATTGTGCAGTGGCTGCACTCCGCTGGGCGCCAGCTGGCCATGCAGTTCCAGAGCCTGCTCCAGAATCTGGATCTGCTCCAGGATCAGGGCCTTTAGGCGCTGCACATTCGCCTGCTGGCCGGCACCCTGCGGCGACTTGAGGAACTGCTCGGAGAAGAAGGCCTCCTGGTACTTGCTGATGCCGCCCATGACATTGGCATCGATCGTGCCCTGTAGACGCATCGAAAACGGATTGATGTTCCTCTTCGGATCGCGTTTGTACTGCACAATCAGTTCGGACAGCTCCTTGCCCGCATTGCTGATGATCTCGCAGGCGTACTCCACCGGCGTCAACTCCTGCATGGTCTTCTGCTTCACCTCGTACCAGCGCAGGATTCCGGGCAGGGGACTGGCGATCTCCAGGATGGTACGCTCAATCCACAGCGACTTGAACTCGTTGTCCTTGTCGACGGTTCCCTTGTACATGGGTCGGTCGTAGATGAACCGGGTCACATCGTTGACCTCATAGAATCGGGCGATCTTCTCCGGCACCGGCACCATGGCCGTCTTCAAGGCCTGCGCATCCCCGACGGGTCTCACATTGCTAATCTGTATGTACTGATCCGGAGCGTTCAGGATGGCGCTGTCCGGCGGACTGTTGTTGCCCAGGATCTGGGCACTGGGAAACTCCGTTTGCAGACGCTGTGTGAAGGCACCAATTCGCTCGTACTCCAGTCCCCGATAGACAAATTGCTTGTTCTGTAATTTCAGAATATAATAAGCATTACTAAGATCTCAGATGGAATTTGGTAGTGCAGTTACGTACCCGCACAAAAAGCGGCAGACCCATGCCGTAGAATCCCACCCGGAAATACTCCGGTTCCGGTCGCAATTGAGTAAGGATATTCTGGAAGAACTTGGCCTCCTGTATGAGTATCTCACTCAACTTGTTGTAGTCAAACCGACGTGTTTCATAGAGCTGGGCCAGTTCCTTGCACAATGGTATGCCCTTCTCCCAGCACTTGCCCTTGTCGAAGTATTTGAGGATCTACAAAATATAATTTAATGTTATTTTAGTTTATATGGCATATAAGAGTGTGATAGTTGTTAACCTCATGATAAAGTCGCTCCTTGCGCTGCCACTCCGGCTGGCCACTGTTGTCGAAGGGGGCAAAACTCTGGGTCTCCCGATCCCAGCTCAGCATGGAGGCATACAATTTGAGTGTGAAGCCCGCCTCTGTGTAGTTCTCTGCCTGCAGGTGCAAGTTGTGCAACTTGTAAATGTATCTGTGGATGTCCAGAAAGACAGAAATTCATTTTGAAACCTTTAGCCTGTGTCTAATCAAAGTAGCATGTATGCTTTATAGACTCACCTCAGATACATCTCCTTCCGATTGATTTCGTTCTTGTAGAAATTGAGTAGATTGACGGTGCAGGTCATCCGCTTGTCCCGATTCTCCTCGCCCTGCATCACACTGCGGTAGTCCAGGAGTCGCTCCAAAAGCCGGGTGACCGAGCCTATGAAGGCAATGCCAGCATCCTTCCAGTTGGGATTCTCCACCTGGACTTTCTCCAGCAGACTGGCAACACACAAGAAATGCAATTACTGAATGCCGAATATCTCGCAGAGGGGTTGAAGTTCAAACGAAATAAATTCACAACAGAGGGACTAGAGACTAATAGAGGCTAGCGGAGGAACTACACTTAAGGCAAAGGATAAATTGCACTGAGTTAGACTTACACCAAGCTGAGATGTTCCCTTTTTATGGATGGCGATTGCAATGAGTGTGAAGTGAGTCATATATGTATATTTACAGACATTTACAAACATTTATGTACAGTGGACAAAGCGTGT
Organism: Drosophila gunungcola; assembly: GCF_025200985.1. Lineage (NCBI taxonomy): Eukaryota > Metazoa > Arthropoda > Insecta > Diptera > Drosophilidae > Drosophila > Drosophila gunungcola. The sequence goes on from NC_069139.1 coordinate 17,533,107, forward strand.
TTCGCAACTTACATGGTGCTGAAGAGCTCCCTGTACTCGTCGTCACCCTTGTTCTCGCTGATGAGCAGGTCCAGCTTGTCAATCAGTTCGCTCTCCACCAAGCGGAACGAGCCCCGGGCAGCCTGTTCGAGCACATTTACATTAACGTTAACATTTACATTAATTACCCATGGCTGGGGCCGTAAAAAATAAAAACCAGGAACCCACCTGCTCGCACTGCATCATGTCGTAAAAGACGGAAAGCGTGGCCTTCCGCAGAGCCGGCTCTGGCACCAAGGTGACCTCCAGGAATGGCCCCACCATCGAGGGAATGAAGTGCAGCTTTTGCTCGCCCAGCTGCGACCACATGCTGAGTATCTGGAAGCCCATTAGCACCCGCATGTCGCCGTGCGAGTGGAGTATCTTCAGTCGCTTGGGCTCTCGATACTGCTCCAGCTGTAGCGAGGGCTGGGTGAGGAAGGACACGGCCAGGCTGAAGTAGTTCCACCACAGCTGCGAGTCGAAGGCCTGCGGTCCCAGGAATCTGTACACCAGTGGCTTGGCGAACTCCTCCAGCGACATGCGCAGCACATCGTTGGCGGCCAGCTTCATCACCAGCCAGTCGTTGGGGAAGACATGCCAGTCCTGGGTCAGCAGCTCCTCGTACACCAGCAGGGACTTGCTCAGGAACTCCTTCAGGTCGCGCGGATCCTTGTTGGGACTCAGCTCGTCCCAGTAGCGCTTGTAGTGCGTCTCGTCGAGCAGCTGCAACAGCCCCAGCAGGCAGGAGACCAACTGAGGCAGCACTGCATTGGAGCCCTCCATAATAATGCTAATGGTGCGGATGAGTATCCCCAGTATGTTCTTGCACAGCGAGTCCAGGTCGTGCTGCAGTGTGTTGGTCACCTTGTCCCGCTGCTCCTTCTGCAAGTCATACAGCTGGCTGAGAATCTCTGACAGAATCTCCGCGCACAGACGCAGTTCATCGCGACGGCTGAGATGCATTCGCAGGTGCTTGCAGGCCACCGAAAGCACCACAGTGCGGGAATCTGTAATAAAAAAGGAAAAGGGAGTCTTTTGTCTGAAAAAGTAATGTAAAAAACCACATACCATCCTCGTGGAACAACTCCCCAGACACCAGATCCTTGACAGCATGCAGTTTCGCCTGAATCAGCCGAATGGGAGCTCCCCGGGGAATGGCATCCAGCATGTTCCTCGCCAGCATGCCCAACTCCGGAGCGGGCAGCGTGTCCTTCAACTGCTCCAGCACCACACCCGTCGAGTTGAGCAGCGCCTCCTGGGTGGGAATGATGACATCGTACGAGGGCACGGCCAGCATTCCGTTGAGGGCCGTAAAAAGGGAGTGCAGGTCCCGGCGGAACGAGTCCTCGTACTGCCCGCCGGTGGCCCTGGCAAACAGTCGCCTCGACTGGATTAACAGCTTGAAGATGTACTCCAGCGAGCCGAAGCACTTCTGGAAGGGATCAGGGTGCTCTGCCTTGGTCATGAACACGGCCATGTGCTCCACGGAGGTAATGAGACCCTTGTAGACCAATGCGGCCGCAAAGTGGTTCTCAATGTACTCGTTCATCACCGGCCGAAAGTGTTGGAACTTGTTGCTCTGCAGCAGGCTGAAGATGCTCACCAGCACATGGAAGACCAAGCCCGAGTGCTGAGTGCTGTTGCCCTCCTCGTTGGAGAACATCGCAAACAGGGCGTCCAGCACATCCTGCAGGAACTTGACCAGTTCTTCATCATTTAGCCGCAGCACTCCCGTCAGCGAATCCTGTATCGTTTCCGGGTACGTGCGCCACTGCAGCAGCGAGAGGAGGTCCGCGTTCTGGGTCAGCTTGGTGGAGCAGAGCAGGGAGCGCAGGACGAACACCTCCTTGGAGCTGCGACTGAAGCAGCCGCCGCAGTCCATCTTGGCCTGGGCATCACGCGGTCGACACTGCAGCCGCAGATAGTTCGATGCCTGCAGTTTGGCGGGATCCTCGCACTTGTACACATACAACTCGTGCTGGCCATCGCCCAGGGTGGCTCCTCCCGTGTCCATAAGCCTGGCGAAGCTGAAGGCGAACAGCTTCGGCTCCGTCTTATCCCTCGTCGAGCAGTGTCTGAACTCGAATCGCACATGAGCCGTGCCAAACTTGTCGATGGGCACACTGAGGCGCAGCATCTCGTTCCAACTGGGTGCATTCTGGTGGTACAGGATCATGGACCGGTACTGCATCTGGGGGTCCATGCCAGAGGCACCCCACAGACAGTCGTTCAGAACACTGCCCGTTTCGTCCAGCACCACAACTGTCACCAGGATGTTCTTTCCCGTGTTCTTTCCACCCCGCTCGAATTCACCGCGTTCCAGGGTGAGGAACAGATCGTTGCGGACATCACCGGGCATGATGACATCCGGAAAGCCCATCTTTCTGGTGATCGTGGAGCCCTGGAAGAGCAGCGGCTGTTCCTGGCGAGCCTGACCCAAGCCACCGTGCAGCAGTTTTAGAGACACCACAATGCCCTGCGTTCCCTGACTCATCTGGATGGGCGAGTATTTTCCACTCGACTTCTTGATGATCAGCTCCGGCAGCAGGTGGAAGTCCTTCTCCTCGCTCTGGTACAGCTTGAAGTTGTACTCCCGCTCATCGGAGGACTGCTCCAGGCTGCTGTCGAAGTGGGCAATGTCGCCCAGCGAGAGCACACCCACGCCGAACGGACGACGAAAGGTTGGCCCATGGCCATAGGTGCCACTCTTCTCGATCTTCTTAATGGAGTCCGATTGAATGATCTTGCCCACGCGCATTACCACGGCCACCAAATGAAGGTCCTCATTTAGATCAGCCGCCCCTAAAGAGAGATTTAATTACAATTCATTTAATTTTAAATACAATACTATATATATATATACTATATTTTCAAGTATTTATTTAATTTTGATTTGCTTTTAAATATAATATAAGCTTATGAGCAGAAGATCTCCATTAAGCTACCCCCAAAAGATAGATAAATTATTTAATAGCAATTATTTTAATTTAATAAGCACTACATTTCGAAGGTAACGTATTTCTTTAGTTTTGATTTGCTTCTGAATATAAGCTTATGAGTAGAAGTATTTTAATTAAATAAACAATTTTTGTATGAAAATTATTTCCAAAGGCTATCGTTCTTTACTTAAAACTACTAAAAACTTACAAAATTGACCAATAGATATCGATATCTTTGAAACATAATCCTTACCCAGATCGGTAAACACCGTGCAGTTGCTGTGCAACTTTTCAATGTAATTGGAGAAACCATCTTTGGAGATCTTGACCAGAAACCGCTCGGACAGTGGTCGCATGTGACTGCCGTCGTAGAGAAAGAAATAGACCTCCGCATCATCGCCGCCTATCCGATGGCCAAAGTCGCGCATGCAAAAGTACAGATGGTGGGTGAGGATTTTGCGCTGCGTCTTACGCCTCAAAGTTCCTCGACTCTGTGGGTCATCGAATAATAAAGAACTCAAGTAGTAGTAATAATAGTATTGAATTTTAAAATTCCTACCGATGAGGCCTTGGCGTTATCGGCACTGCTCACGTGCACGTTGTACAGCTTGACGATGCCGATGCCATGTGGATCCACCGCCAGCGGTCCCTCTCTGGGCACCAAGTCCAGGCCGAGTTTGCTGCAAAGATCGAAAAGCATTTGTAGGTTGATTGATAACGTTGTTGGGGAAGGAAGGAAACACCCAGCTAAAACAACTTTGCCACTTTGTCACGTTCCGATACGAAAAACACATTTCAATTAATGAAACGTGAATGTGGGAGCTGCAACTTGAGGGGGAACCCTCCGAAGGCAGTCCAGTTGGTTGTTTGGAAAACCATCAGAGCTTTAAGGAAATTGACGCATTCGTAATTAATTGTCGCTCGACGGAGTCGTGCGGAGCGCCAAGAATTAAATACAAATTTGGTCAGTCATCATGGGCGATCATCATTAATCACCGCATATTCCCATAAATAGAACAAGCCGCGAAGGGAATGGAGATTTATTTGTTAGAAGAATTTAAGGGGGTTCGAGAGAAGCATAGGAGATCTCTTACAATAAAGTACTCAAGGACAAACCATAAATAAAACATTGATTTAATTCAAATTTAATTAACTTAATTCTTTGAATAAATATTTGTACTCAAAGATAAACAATTTTATTGAGTATTATTAGTCGCACTTAATATATATATATATCATAATTAATTTTTTTTGCATTTATTTGAATAAAAGATAAGTTTGTTATGTTCATATTCAAGTATAAGAACTCCAATTCATTATACAATCTTCAATTCCCCGTTTCTGAGTAACTATTGCTACTCATGCAAATGAATCAGTGCCAAGGCAGGCAGAGAACCTGTCACGAGTCCGCTCAACTTTCAGAAAGTAGCTCAAACCGAAAATCAATCGACATCTATCGACAAAGATCGTATCTAAATGGCTTGGGTCGATCATTAACATCACACTATCTATGGCCAGTACGTGCCTGCTGTTTGTACGGCAGCTACCGATTGGAATTTACATGATGATGATGATCATGCACGGATCATGGACTCACATCGCATGGCCCGCATGACGCATAAATTTCGGCTGCTTTACAGCCGACTCCAATCCAGCCAGACCGAGTGAGGTACACAAAAAACTACACAGCTAATGGGTTCACGGCATTTCGGTGGCGCATGCGAGAAGATGGAAAAGTGGTCGAGGAAAGGAGAGGCCAGAGTTGGGGCCAGGCTCGTAGCGATGGCCAACGCCAACACAACCGTCCAACGTCATCGGCAATATGTTGGCCGACGTCGCGACGTCGTTGACGATGCTGCTACCTCGGCTACGCTGCGTCTTCTACCTGGCTTACGCAGAGAGAGCCGGGCATAGGCATCTTTTACCAACCTCCCTCCAGAACCAGCCGAAGAAGCCGGTTTGCTGTTAACGAGGCCTAAACGGCTTTGCTCTGGCTCAGACTCAGGTGAACTTGAGAGAGGGAGAACAAACGGCGAATACAGAGAGAGAGAGAGAGAGAATCTCCATGTTGGAACCGGAACCAGTAGAGAAAACCCAGTGGTTGAGACCCAGAGAAGCCAAGAAAAAGGAGAGAAAAAGGCCTAAAGATCTCTGGGGAATGTTCAGCGCTCTCTCGCCATGAAAATATATATACAATACATATGTGTGGTGGGGTTTGAGCCACCTCTGTTACGCCGGGAGTTGTGGCTCTGAGTTGACGTGACCAAATGAAGCACTGCGACTCGAAAATGTATCTCATGGATACAAATATGAGAGGAGCGCGTGCGCGGCGATTCGGGACCCGTCAAAGCCCAAACGGTAGCCATGCTGGTAATGAACACTTTAAGTCATTTTAATTAAGTGCCTGAACCAAAGCTCAACAGGTGAAAGGCAAAATTTATATACATCTACCCCGAAAATCGAAGATGCTTCGCTTATCCGAACAAATTCATTTTTAATTAAGCCTTGCCTGAAGTGGTGAGGGAATCTATGAAGATGTGACACCACAGAAACAGAACGAGGCGAGAAGACGCAACAAGATGGAGACCCAGACGATACAGAAAAATTTAATTATTTACACTTCGATAAGCAGGGCTGTCAACCACAAACAAAAGCAATAACAACAACGTGTTCGATGGCATTGTATCTATGGGTCTCGCCTCGCCAACGGCCCAGATACACGGCTTATCACAATCACACATGCCATATATTTCGTATTTAATGTCTTTATAAAAGGTGTAGCCCGCAGATACATTTCTGGCAAGAGGCCACAGGCAACCAGGCAACCAGGCATCAGGCAACCAGCCATCGACAATAAACAAACAGTGCAACGTGGGGAGGAGCGAAGTGATGCGCTGAGGCTCAGGACATGGAAACAGCAGCTCCAGAACAAAACCACCGCACCACCAAGAAACCAAGCAGAAGCAGAAGCAGCAGCAGCAGCAGCCATTTCGAAATGCCATTTCATTATGGCCAAGACTGACTGAAGAACCGGCAGGCAGGCCAAGCTGAGTCATTCCGCTTTTGCTGGCAGGGGAGGCAGTAGTTCGAACTTGGAACCTGGGACCCGGGGACATGGGAGGAATGCCTGGCAACAAGTTTGGCGATGCTTGTCTAGCTCTCAGCATGCAAATGGATCTTCATTTTGGACCCTTTGTGAGGCTGTGTGCGATCAGCGGCGACGACGACACATTTAACCCTGAAACACGAATAGTTTCTTAGACCCACTTGGCGGCCACTTCAGAGCGGCGTCTGTGCTGCCAGAGGATTTGGTGGACATGGGAGTAGCGATAAATTAAATGGACATGCAGCCTTAGGTTCCGCGGAATTAATTAAAATACGTTTTTATAATGAGAGACAAAGGGGCATTATCAAAGAACTTGGGGTATACCTCATTAATTTCAATTACCTGTCTTTGAATTAAAGAACACATAAATAAACAGGTGATTAATAGAATTTAACTGAGCCAGACGCGTACACAAACTAATTGCCTGGGAATTGGGATTAAGAAATATGCATATAGTGAAAGTTCCTGTTTTATTAGAAAGATTTCAAAGTATTTGTATGCACAAAAACACAATTCCACGATATCCCAAAAAGGTTATTAAGATTATTAACAAATTATCTAGTTGTTCATGTTAACAACATTCTAAAAACAAATATAGTTTTGGTGATTTATCAACAGAATACCCTTTTGAAAAATTGAAGTTACTCATTATTTTGTATAAAATGTAGTCTTTTTTTTGTGAATTTTTAACAGAATATCCTTTTGAAAAATTGAAGTTACTCATTATTTTGTATAAAATGTAGTGATTTATTTTTTTTTAATTTTCTCGAGCGTTGTTGCCTATTTTTGGATATCTCTTTTGTTTCGTAAGTCTTTTATTGGGAGTTCCAGTTCTGTGCGCATTGTGTTTCAAAATCTTTGTTTAGTCTGAATGACTCTGACTCCGAATTGTTGTGCTACGCCAGCTTAATCTAAAATCCAGATCTCCATAGTTGATAGAGTTGTAGAAAACAATCAAATCTGCTGCTCAGCCTAACTAATCAATGGCTTTACAGATTTCCAATCCAGATGTTTGCACCGCTGCGCTCTGGTCGGTTCAAGATCGAGGGAAATTCAAAGATCGGAGAATAGGAGAATCGGAGTGAGCTACCTGAGCGACCTAAGGTGGCTGTGTCTGTGGCTGTGGCTGGGTGGGTCGATATCTACAGGTAATGCCGGGTCTCAGGTAAATGCTAATGCGCGAGTGCAGCTTGAGCGTAGTTTCGAGCTGTGAGCGGGAACCAGCTGCGATCGCTGGTTCCGTCGTACCGTCGGAGAGACAGAGGGAGAGGGAGAGGGAAAACCACCCAGATTGAAAGAGAGACTCGCACTCCGCTCGGGAATCGTGGCTCGTTCGGCTGGCTCTGGGAATCTGGCGTCGGTGTCAGTAGGTTTTTGAACGCCGCTGAGAGCAGCTGCATATTTTCGAGATACGGATACGGGTATGGGAACCACCGAATACCGAACATTGAATACTGAACACTGAGTGCTCAGTACTGAGTAGTGGTCTGAAATCAGAGCTCAGCACCACTGAGCAACCACCAAGCTGCACGCACACCACAGCAAAATGCAGTTACGAATGCAATTCCAGCTCCACAGCTGAGTCTGTCTGTGTGTGTGTGTGTGTGCGAGTTGCTTGGGTGTGCGAGTGTTTGTACTTGTGTATAATAGAAATCTTGAATTTGCAACAAAGTTAAAAAAAAAACAACAAGAAACACAAAAAAAAAAACCACAAATAACGACAGCCAGTAATAATAAATTTAGGCAGCAAAAACGAGTTTCCTAAGTGTCAAAGTGGCAGCAATAAATTTAAATGCGAGCGGAGAGCTCAAAAAAACACGGCCAGGAGCAAAAGAATCACTTAAGTGTGCGAAGGGGTCGTCGCAGTTCGGTTCTGGCCAACTGGCAGGTTGCTGTTGCCAATGTTGGTAGCAACACCTTCAGACAAAAAAAAAAAAAAAAAACCACCAAGGAAAACGAAACAAAATGAGAGAGAAACAGTGGCAACAACCGATCGGATCCGATCGCGCCCGCTCCGCTCCCAAAAAGAAAATACCTTAAAACCAGTTTCTTTTTTTGTTTTTTTCGAAAAAAAAATTTATTGAAAGAAAAGAAAAGAGGCAAGAATTGAAGTTGGGTTGAAATGAAGTGCTCTCCTCGTATCTGTGTGTGTGTGTGTGTGTGTGTGTGTGTGTGTGTGTGGTATCCGTGTTGATGTGTGCGATGTGGTAAGATTGAATGTTCAATGCAGAAGCTGATGCATTTAAAAGGAGTAGCTGCCGTTGCGCAGATACAGATACTTTGCGACTTTAATTGCTGCTCGCATGCGTGCGACAGAGACGACTCTATGTGCTGTGCGCACGTTAGTGTGTGTTTAGTGTGCGTGTTGCTCTCGGAGTTACGGAGTTATACGATCTGTCGTGCCGAAATGAAATACAGCCAAAACACACACATAAAACACACAATAGCACCGCAAAGGCTGAAAAAAATTTGCATATAAACAAAAGAGCCAAGAAGAAAGCAAACCAAAACCAGAACCTGATCCATGGCGAGTCGAAAAGTTGAACTGAAATCCAAAAAGCACCGAAAATGTGGAAAAAAGAAAACAAAACCCCAAGTGATTTTGGGCTCTTTGGGTACGGCGGCGACAAAGTGAAATTTATGCGTGGGTTGACAAAAAAGCTGTACCGGTTGTGAGAGACCAAGTTCTTGAGATGAACTTGTTAGCTATATTGGATGGGCGATGGAGGACAGAAGGTAGTGGACAGAGGGTCGCGGGGAGGGCATTCAACCTAGCCGAGCTTAGCGCAGATTAGATTAGATTGCACAACATATAATGGAGGATAGAGAGAGATAGAGAGAGAGAGAGAGAGCAGCTATGCCAGCGATGTTCCTAGCAAACAATTCCGGCACTGGCCAAGCACTTACTTAATTGTAAGTGCGGCTTGTCGACGATAACGTCGAGAGCCCAGACAAACTAGGGACCCAGATTGGGAGTGGAGAGGAAATATGTTCGCATATGTACGTACGGTTGGGAAATAATTTGGAATATGTCATGTCTGTCCTAGATAACGCACAAGGCAAACACAGCACACAATTAAGTATGGCGAAGAAAAAGCGATGGCAGTGCACTTAGAAAAAAGGGGAAATGTTTGATATCCTACAGGCCAGTCTGAAACAGTCCCAAAGGGAACAACTTTATTACTCCCAAGCGGCTGAGATAAAAATTAATTTCTAATTTGCTCATATAAGTAAAATTAGCTTGCCTTGGGCGGCATTTAAACCAGTTTTTGCTGCATTCAATTAGGAATTCTTTCGACTTTCGCAGTGTACGAGTGCTCATTTGATTATTATTCTCTGGTCCACTTGCAGTTAGCTTCGTTGCAGCAGCACACCACCAACCATCAACATGGCGGTCTTTGGCATGGTCTCGGCCGTGTCCGGCTTCATCAAGATACGCTATCTGCTGGACAAGGCGATCATCGACAACATGGTGTTCCGCTGCCACTACAGGATCACGACCGCCATTCTCTTCACCTGTTGCATTATCGTTACTGCAAACAATCTGATCGGTAAGTTAGCACCTCCCTCAGTCCGATTGCACTCAAAATTAGTGCAACTATGCAAGTGTTTAGCACCCGAATAGCCTAGTTTGCACTTGCAATTGCAGCATTGCTGCTAATGCAGCACTAAAATTGAAGAAATACGATTCGACCGATTTGAAATCGAAGCCATCGAAACAGAAATGACAAGCCACCAGAAAAATAACTCGTGCAGAGCTTTCACAAATTGGCCGCAACACGTTCATCAGATTTCAGCTTAAGCCATTTATTCGAATGACTCATTCTTTGGTCGCCACGGGTGGTGGCCTGTACTATGTCTGAATGTGGCGTGAAATCAATGTATCTGGTTCAAGCTGGGCTCTTACATAATGATACTTGTAATAAACATGAGTTTACGTTCCCACGCACTTTTAAACAGGCTTGACGAGAATTATTTTACAGTAAGCGCAATGAAAGCCATTCATTAGCTTATTAAACCTAATCGTACCATAATGAGCATAGCTCTACAAATAATATAAAAACAAAGTAATAATAATAAGAGGTTAAAGTGTCTCAGACGCACTTCAAAAAATGCTAGCCCTAATCAATAAAATAAAACATTTCAAAACACATTATATAAAGTATACGTAACACTCATTGAATACAGCTTTAAGATGACTTAGGCATCGCCTGCCAGCCCAGCTTCAAGCCAAATATTTGTGCATTAAAAGAAGTGCTCTGAAAGTGAACAACTGACAAAACCACAGTCAAATATTGACGGTTGTTTCTGGGAATTCTCCTAGCCCGCACCCACCACTCGTCTGCACTCCGTCCATTTGTATCCACTTTGTTTGCCCAAACAGAGTGGGTGGAGGCAGAGTTAATGTTGAAGTTGGGGCGCACCCAAAAAAAAAGTGACTTTCTGTCTATCCGTCCGTCCGCCTGAATGTTGCAGGTCTACCTAGGCACTTTGCTACGTCTGTGAGCGACCTGCAAACGTAGTAAATGTAACCGTATGGCAACCGCACCCACAGACCCGACAAATTGGGACTGCGGAGCTGGGACCAGAGATTGCCCTAATGGCACTTGACGTTGACGAACGGCATGCGAGATTGCTGGCGAGGAATGCGCGTGCATTTCTCTCGAATCGAATTGCGGGGAGGTCGAATGTAGATTTACAAATAATCTTTATCTCTGCGCTTGCAGGCGATCCCATAAGTTGCATCAACGATGGCTCCATACCCATGCACGTGATCAACACTTTCTGCTGGATCACCTATACCTTCACGATACCTGGTCAGCAGCATCGGCAGATCGGAACGGACGTGGCTGCACCCGGTTTGGGCAATGATTATGGCCAAGAGAAGCGCTACCACAGCTACTACCAGTGGGTGCCATTCGTGCTATTCATGCAGGTGAGTTTTCACAAAAAATATAGATTATAAGAACTCAGCTGCATATTTTGTATACATTTGTATTAATACATTATGGTTTAGAGTTTTAAAGCGCAGCATAAATATATTCCAATCACTATTAGTGTCCACAATTTCTCTCAAATTTAATTTAAGCTGAATGCAGCATTTTAACTGCTCAGTTTCCTATTATGAAGATGAGCTCCGTTTTGAAAAGTTCCATAGAACCCGAATTATCATGTTCGTTTACAAAGTGAGCTTAATTGAAGATTTAATGCATCTAGAACCTATCACTTATTGCGCACTTTGAGCGTGACAAATCTTGTGTCTTTAATTTAATGTAATTCTCACATCCGTTCAAACTAATCTGTTTATTATTTCAGGGGCTCATGTTCTACGTGCCCCACTGGGTTTGGAAGAACATGGAGGATGGCAAGATCCGCATGATCACCGATGGACTGCGTGGCATGGTCAGTGTGCCGGATGATTATCGACGGGATCGTCAGGACCGGATCCTCAAGTACTTCGTGAACAGCTTGAACACGCACAATGGCTACTCATTCGCATATTTCTTCTGCGAACTGCTGAACTTTATCAATGTGATTGTGAATATATTTATGGTGGATAAGTTCCTGGGCGGTGCTTTTATGTCCTACGGAACGGATGTGGTAAAGTTCTCCAATATGGACCAGGACAAGCGCTACGATCCCATGATCGAGATCTTCCCCCGACTAACCAAGTGTACGTTCCACAAGTTCGGTCCCAGTGGATCGATCCAGAAACACGACACACTCTGTGTGCTGGCACTGAATATCCTCAATGAGAAGATCTACATCTTCCTGTGGTGAGTATTTAAGCACATATTTTTCTTCAGATTGATTACAAATTGCTTTCTTTGCCTAAGGTTCTGGTTTATAATCCTGGCCACCATCTCTGGCGTGGCTGTGTTGTATTCTCTGGTGGTTATCATGATGCCCACCACCCGGGAGACCATCATCAAGCGTTCCTACCGCTCAGGACAGCGCAAGGAAATCGCCGGTTTGGTCAGGCGCTTGGAGGTGAGTTACTCCCAGAAGAAGTTACTCCCTAAGACGGAAATTTAATTTGAATTTTATGCTTCCGCAACAGATTGGTGACTTCCTGATCTTGCACTTCCTTAGCCAGAATCTCAGCACAAGATCGTACAGCGATATGCTGCAGCAGCTTTGCAGCCTGCTCGGAGCATCCCGAACCCCATCGGCCCCATCGACCCTGGAAATGAACCCCATCAGCCATCCGATATACCCGCCCGTGGAGAGCTTCGGCGGCGGCAAGGAGACGGAGACATGAGCCCCCATTCCGCGGTGGCTTCAAAAACAATGATTTCAATGATTTCTCAATAATATTTGTAGGGGGGACACGATAGAGAGAGTTGTGTGTCATGAGGTTAGGCATTTCCATTTCCGTTTCCATTTGCACCACTCACAGACTGCAAGAGAACGAATCAAAAGTTGCACTTTCGGACATCCAACTCAGTAATAATCTATGCGAAATATATTTAGCGAAATTGTAAGAAAATAAACTTTGAATTCGGTCGTAGGCAAGTGAAAGACAGGTGCATGCAGTTCGTCATTGACACGAGGTGAGCCACAGAGTGAGACATCGAGGGAGGAGATAGTAATGCGAGGGGGACATAGGCAGACCGTGCAATTTGTAGGTTGAAGATTGAACGACGAGGTGGACAAGGAGGACCCCATTAAACGATTTTGCTACTTGGTATCGTAGTTAGGTCGTTGACAATGATGCGCCATTTTAAATATACAATTAAGTTTAACAGTTAGCTCGATAGTGGATAGTGGATAGTTCGGATCGATCGATCCCTAATGAGGAATACCTATGCAGCTAAATATATATCTGCTTATCGCTCACGCACGCTCACGAAACGTTGATCTATATAAAATTGTAGTAATCGAATGATACGAGTACGACGAGGAATATAATTATGAATATTTAAATGAGTATACACAATGCTCTCGCTATTTTTGTCCTAACATTTAGTCTACAGATATATTGTAATTTTAAGGAATTTTGTTTATAACAAAATTATTGTGATTATTGCTAGAAAAGAACACATTTTACATAAAGCAAAAGAGAACCCAAGCTATCTAAGTTCAAAGTTGTAATAAATATTCTATATACAATTTCAGCTAAACTCCGGTCTTATCAATGAAGGGAAACGGTTATGGAATTTATAAATATGAAGGTCGGATTTTACATTGTTATTGCTAGTGCTTTCAATTACGACTGAATTAATACGCAATCTTTGGGAATTTGTATAAACAAAGCTAAACCTTAATAACTATTTAAATTTTGCTAACCAGCTTAAATTGTGAGAATAATAATAATTGGCATTCTCTAAATGGATTATTATCTATCTCTTTTCTAATTATCTCCAAACTTACCGATTGCCCCAGTCGATTTTTGAAACCACAACCATCTGAAGCTCCAGTGTCTGATCCTGAGTCATGGTGGCACTCAAGAGCTCCCGACGACTTTCCAATATGGAAAACATAACTTTGCGCAGGGTTTGGAACTTGTATGCCTCGCGATCCTAAAATAGATTTTGAAATCGATTAACTTTTAAACTCCATAATGGATCGTTTATTGACTCACCACATAGAGACGCTTCCAGATCTCCGACCATTCGCGCAGGACCTGCGTACATTCGGCGACCACGGGATCGATTTTCGTTAGGTCCTTGATGTGTATGTAGGTTTTGGGAAAGAGGCCCACAGCCCGAGATTTTCGGGGACACGAGCCGCGATACCAGTGCTTGCACTCCTCCACAATGTCCACGGAATCGCCGACGTCCAGTGCCAGGCCAAACCGGACATCGCCATGCCAATTGTGGATGGCTGTCGGGGAAGAAAAAAATGGGAAAATGAAAATTAGAGCAGGAAAAGTTAGTCTTAGATGCGGTTGGATTACAACCAGTTGCGTTTCCCATTCTTGGCCATGACATTGCCCCAGGATGGACGGCGTGGCAATTAAAGTGCCCCCATGAGTGGCCACTTGAGCATGCCACGAGTGGCCCGGCAACAATAAATACTTCAACTATAAATAGGCAAAATGGCTATGAAAAGAAAATGTATGCATCCGAACGTATTTTTATGGAGCCATGCGTACATATGTATGTGGGGGTGTCTCTTTGTCGAGCACGGAACAATGAGCAGCACTTGGCCACGCCGGCAATCGAACACTTTTGCTCGCAGCTCCTCAAACTCAAATGGAAGCTTACTCCAAGCCGGAGCTTCAACTGGAGCTGGGAAAGCTGCTGGAGACATCCGCAATATTGGATATGGTGGCCATGGTAACGACTACACTGCCAATTTTGGATTTTGGCCAGAAGCCACATGTCGGAAAATTCCTATCGGTCGTTCGATTATGGGAAAAAAGCCATCTGGAATCTGGATTTTAATTCTTAATTTTTTTTTTATTGAGTTTACTGACCTCCGCCATCCAGTTCAGCAAATTATTTTATGGACAAATTTATTGGAAATTAAATATTAAACTTAAGAGGATGACTTACCATCTTTTATTTAATTTTATTTCATTAATAAATTTTTATTTCCATTTTAAATAATTTTGCATTTAAAAAAATATTTTTTATTGAATATTCAAGATACGTCCATGATTTTGGATAATAAATGTATTCATTACTGAATGTGTTCTCGGAAATAAGGGATAAGAAGCGAATTTTACAAGAATTTTTTGCCTGGAATTTCCCCATGAATTTCAGTCATGAACTTACAGTACACAAGGCTAATTGAAATTCCAGGCGGGTCATGTCCGATTTTTCGCCGTGTATCAATTACAAATGCAAGGCACACACTCTAGTATAGGAGGCGCCGCAAGACGAAACACCCGGCCCAGCTAGGGTGGTGGTGCTGTTGATGATGATGGTGGTGCTACTGCTGCTGCTTCTACTGCTGGTGGTGGAGGTGGTGGAGGTGGGGCTGGATGGATGTGGACGTGAATGTGGATGTGTATGTAGATGTGGGCTCCCTTGTTGAAAGACAAACGAGCGAGCACGGCATGAGCATATCAACGAAAGGAGCTAATAAAACGCACGCCCAGACAGACAGACAGACAGACAGACAGACGGGGGGATTTGGGAGGCGGGGAGATGTACAATGAAATGCTTCAGTGCCATGAAAATGGGCAAACTGCTTCCTGTTGTTGCTACTGTAGCTGTTGCTGTTGCTGCTGTTGCTGTTGCTGCTGTAGATGTTGCTGCTGTAGCTGTTGCTGTTGCTGTTGCTACTTCGAGTGCTTTATGGTTGCTGCTGCCCATATGCCTTTGCCTTTGCCAGAGTCTCTTTCGTCTTTATTTCAACTATTGCTTGGACTCTGCCAACCGCCTTTAACTGGCTCCAATTTGCGCTGCTCGTCGCGAATGCGACAGACTGATGTAAATGAATTCTGGAGATGCTAAATAGCAAGTATTTTATAATTTAAAATGCCAGTTGAAGGCCTCGCATCGCTCCGGTCTTGGCACTTCAACTGGCGGGGGCAAACACTCCAGAAAATGAGCACACATGCCCACACTTCGGCACTTTGAAAATAATCCACATTTTTTTCACTTTAAAAGAATAGTTTAGCAAGTAGCTATTCATGACCAACAGTCAGAAACAATAAATTTAAGGAGACATTATCATCTAACTATCTATTTTGCTAGTCATACCAAATCCTCTTTAACCTTCCTATTATTTAAGGTACCATATAGACTTATTTAATACGTTTTTTGGAACATTGTTTTTTGCTCAGTGTACGTTTCACACATCCCGGATTCCGCAGCGGAGTAGGCAAAGTGCCAAAGTGCCAGCCAAGCGTTTGCACTATTTAGGTCAGTCACATTAGGCAGGCGTCGGCCTGGCAAACAGCTAAAACTCCAAGCCTGGAAAAAACCCTCAGAATACACTCACAGAAAAATGACACTTTTTCTTAATTGCTGCCTACTTATAGACTTTTTTCCTCACAATTCGACTGGGGTTAACCTATTAAAATCAGTAAACTTAAAATATAAACAAAAAAAAAACAACTTATACCGTTCAATATTTTACTACTTGGTTACCACTAACTTATTGGTTTATGTCTATTTCAGGCGTCAAATGTTAAAATGTAATCTTTTTCTCTACGTGCATTAATAATTTTAATGAGCATTTAAGCAAGCTTAGGGAAATTTAATATTAAATTTAATAAAGTTGACTTGAAGTGCCACTGGAAATTGGCAGGATCATCATAGGGCTGAGCCGCATAATTACTTTTACGATGAATGCAATATCCCAAAAGGCTTGGCTTACATCACTCCTTTTGTTTGCCCGCACACAAAGGGCAAAATGGGGTAAAACGCTGGGGGATATATTTAGGAATGAGCGGAACAGAGAGCACAATGCTCACTCCAACAAGTCCGCAATGTCAACAAACGTATTTAAATAAAAAAGTCGTTAAGGCAAGTGCATGCGAAATGGAAGAAGGGCGAACAGAGGGGGCCATAGGCGGAAAATAATTTTAAATTGAATGAGAGAGGGCACTGCCGGCACCACTTGCTGCGACTCAAACCGCAGCAGAAGCTCAACTGCAAATGGATTACATGAACTGGGCGACTTGCAGGGGCGTGGCGGGCAGCCCACAAATGGGAGCCCATCTTCACACTTGACCCCCCCCCCCCTGCGAATTTACATCCGCATCCGTCGCCGCCCCAGCACTCAAGTGCCGCTGGGGAGGCTTAAGAATTTAATTAATTAATTGTGTTATAACCAACAATACGAGGTCGCCAACAAAGTGGAACTCGCCGACTGAGGAAAGGGAAACCGCCCGAATGTGGGTTAAGTGGTTGGCCTAAAACCACTAAAATTAACTTTCAATCGGTAGGGACATTGTTTCTCTGGGGAAGAAAAAGTGGTAATTAATACATTGCGCATTAGCGGATAAAGGCTTTGATCCCCCGTCCATAATATACGAGTTTATATTTCACATGCGTCAAAATGACAAAGTGTGAGCTTATAACTTAAGGCTTACAGTTTTTAAATAAATAAACATTTTAGGTAACGCATTCGGATCATCAATGACACATTCAAAAATCCGTATCAGTCATTTTAAATATATTTAAATTAAAATATTATTTTGGCGTTGCAAAGCAATCCAGTTTCACACACAGAACTTACATTGTCATTCTAAAAACTTGATAAGTTAATAATAAATGGAGCAATATATTGGTTAATAGTTACATTAATTTAGTTAATTTGCTTGTACAATCCATACGACATTGATAAGTTCTTAGTCAGCGTTTAAAAAAAACAAAGACTTCTACAAATACAACCAAATCATAAACATTTTTTAGGGCTTCCCCGCTTTTTAAAGGTTTGTTAAGTACACACAAGCCGAACTTTACTGCAGTAAGGAAATTTGATCGGCAATGAACGATTATTGTTTTTCTTTCTTCTTACTCCCTAAAGATTTACCTCTTAAATCGATCAAATCTAATTGAATATCTTTCCAAAACGTAATGACCTTATAGCTTATCTGCAATTGTGCAAACTAAGCTATAGTCTATGTCCGACCTAGAAGTGAATAGATTTCAAATGCAAATTTCGCTAAAATAAATAGAGGTATAAAACCCGTTCAAACACTTTTCTTTGTTTGCCGGAATCGCTGGAAACCTGTCCAAAGGAGGAAGCATGACCCAAATGTCAATCAGATGTCATTATCACAGACATTGTCTGAATAATAGAGTTGGTTGAATGGATGCTGGCGCACTTGCTCCTCGCAGAGAGCGAACTCCCAGCTAAACAAAGGCGAGTTCTCTCCATTGTCAAGTGGATTTTATTATAATTGTGAGTTAGTGCCATCAGTTGGAGAATAAATGGGTATGTAGATATGTGTACGTTTTTTGCTGGGGCCTGAAAATATGTGCTTGTTATATGCATTTTGTATCTCTCGATGTGGCTGGCATTACTGTAATTAAATGCATTTCATATATATGCCACTCAATTGAGTGCTTGCACACTTGTTTGTTTTTTGTTACTGTTTGCATTTTGTTTTTGCATGTAAATGAGTATTTAAAATCCACATGGCGCACATTTGGCGCTGTCAATTTGCTTGCTCATTTTTGAAAATTTATATTTTAAGGCCACCCAGCCAAGGCAATCAATAAACAGCAACTGTTATTGACCCTTTCCCATCAATTCCCCCTTTATTTGGTGCACCACCGGAAGAACTTGTTAATTATTTGTATAATATATTTACTTCTGGCGTATTTGAGCACTTTATGGGACAGGTAACTTATTATCTCTCCTGGCTTATCGAAGAAAGGGGTCACTTCCTATAGGGGGGGATATCAGTACCTTTTCGTAGACAAACCCACAGTGCCTGCATTAACATAAATCAGCCAACGGATGGGGACACCCGTCTATCCGGCATTGTGACCGATAATGCGCCCAAATGCGATATACTGATAAATTTCGAGTGTGCGTGTGTTCGGGTTGTTAATCATACGCCGCGTGTCCCACAAATGGCAATTCATAAATAAATCGTTAAAGACGAATTATGGAAGTACAACTCAAATAGACGAGTGTTTCATACGCACAACTCGAAACGGGTGGGGGAAAAAAAAAAACAAACAAAAAATGCTGCCGCCAAGCATATTAAACAATGGAAATGAATCAATTTTATGCGCACTCATGTGTGCGGTTGTGCGTTCTGAAGGAAGGAAGCGCTGCACAAATTTGTGCGCGGCTCCAGTGGCCAAATGCATAAAATGAATATTAAATTAAAGTTGAAACTGAAATTGCCGCAGCGACAGCGGAATTCACTGGAAAAGGCAGACAGCCAGGCAGAAAGTCGGAGCGGCAACATCCGGTGCCGCAGGCTGGGCCTTCCTTTGCCCTCCCCAAATTCATTTAGATTTTTTGCCAAAAAAGTTGCGTAAACTTTCAGCTTCAAATCTAAGTTCGCAACTCCCCAATGGAGTGACCCGCATGGCCAGGCCCAGAGTTCCGAGGGTTGCTCCGCAGAATTGTCACCATTGCAAACTCGACTCAATGCGCAATTGAGGGCAACAACTACAGTCGGACTTCTTCCAGTTCAACTTTTTTATATTTAAGTTTTTATAGTAAACAAATATTTGTAAAACTTTTCGGTGAATATATTTTTGTTTAGCCAAAGAAGGGGTTAGCATGTGGGGACCCATGATGGAAAATGAAGAATCCCTTGTAAGTGGGAATATTGTGCTTAAATACAGTGATTTGTACTCGTTTTCGTTCGTTTTCCTCACCCTAACAATTATTATAAACAAAAATAATAATTGCTATTGTCAGATTAAGTCTCTTGTTTTTAATAAAGACTACGGACTTAAATATAAAAATCTTGACAAAGACTGTATTTCTGTATTTAGTGACATTTTTTGGTGAGCACATAGTTAACAGGTTTATATTTAAAAAAAAATATCCAATGTGTTTTTAATTAAAAATACGATCATGTTCATATTACTTCCGAAAATCCCCAACAGAAATGCAAGTAAGGTAAGCTCTAATAAATTTAAAAATGCTTTCCTATAACAGATGGTGCTTTTGAAGTTATTGATGTTCGCCTGTACATGCAGCAGCGGTACAATAATTACTTATAGGGGAAAAAGGAGACAAAGAGTGCGCTGGCAATGAAGTCATTGCCCAGCAGTTGCCAGCACGTGGCGCTTGCAGATGAAAGGCCACTGGGAAAGGAACTGGAACTAAAAGGAGGCGGTGGTGGTGGTGGTGGTGGTGACACAAGGGGAGGAACCGGGCATTGTGCAAGGTTAGGGCGTTGGCTTGACAGCGCCTCGAATCGAATCGCTAATGATGTTAACACAGCCTGGATCGCTGCTCGACGAGTGACTGATTGATTTGTGTAAACTTTGACCGCTCTCATGTCAATCTTTGCCGGGTTAAATGTGGAGCAAACATCGGCGAACAGCAGCAAAAAGCTGTCTCCACGAATGATGGGGAACTGGAGCAGTTTAACACAACAACGAAGCAATGATAAAGAATATTTGAATGGCATTGCCGAATACAAAACACCCTTACACTTTTAGCTCCAAGTATATTAATTTGTGTCTTTTAAATATATTTTTAAATTTTTTACAAAAATATTGGTTTTTAGTACCTATTCCCATTGAGAAATCTATAAGAGTGATAAAATAATAAAAAATAAATAAATAAATATAATTGATATTAATGTTAAAGTGTTATAAAACTCTTCTGTTGCATCGAATTTTTTTGGCTTTACATTAAGAGGAACATGCCTTTGACCAGAGTATACCATCAACAATGAAAATTGGCGCTTATCTGGGCAGAGAACCATTGAAGCGGCACAATGAATAAAACTTGGCACAGAGTCCGCTACTGAAGATGGCAGACAATCACTCTGTCGTTGGGTCTTTTATTTCATTTTTTTTTTGCCCACTTCCCTGCCCTGCCCCCTAAGTAATTTGTTAAGCGTTGCCATTGAAGCGAGAAGTGTGACGAATACGGAGATAATGTGAAAATCCAGTTGAAGAGAAAACAACAAGCACAATAAAGCTGCATTAAGTACGCACAAAGAATACCCAAGATCTACTTGTATTGTTCGCATGTGTGTTATCAAAACACGCAACTTGATTTTCTACGGCGGTTAAACAGTGGTAACGGTTAAAATATGGACCCTATATGAAGTATTTCATCAATTTATTTATTTAATAACTTTTTATATATACAAATTTTTAGCTTTACAAAACATAAAAAGATTAAACATTTTAAAATTAAATTGGTTTTATAAGTTCATCAATTTGTATGCAAAATCTACAAATTTATACTTGAAATTGTTTCAATTTTTTTATTTTCTTAAATTGACACTCATATAAAAACTTTTTCACATTTTTCAATTTCTTTTTAATAAATAACAAACTTAAGTTACAAAACAAGTTAATATTATAATTATTTTCAAAACGTACACATAAATAATCTAAATCTAGGTAAATAAGTAGATTTAATATTGCGTTGCAATCTATTTATGTGCCATTTTAAATATCAGCTTTCTTCAGCTTCAGTTTTCATAAAAAGATGATTTCATTGTTAAATTTTTTTTTAGGTGTGTAATTACGAAAGCATTTAAATTGGCAGCACCTGGGCTGGGAAATTGGCAACGCGACAGAAAAGCGCTGTGCGAAAAAACCGTGTGAGAGGAAAACTGTGTATACAAACACATCAAATCGCAGCACGGCAGCAACAACAAACAGGAAAATCTCTTTGAGATACATGATGGGTGGAAAGAGGGGGGTGTGGGGCGAAAGGCAGTGGGCGGGGGGCGGTGGTCTGAGGGATGATGATGCTACAAAACAGTTTGTGTACAAAAATAAGTAGAAAAATCGCTTTTCCTCCCCTCCTGAAAAGTGTGGGGGTGGTTGGTATCCGGCGATTCGCGGAAAAAAGCGTGAATCGCCGCAAAAGGCAACAATAAAAACAAAGGGCAAGCACGTGACGCCCAGCGGGGGGGTGGTGGGTGGTTGGGAGGAAGAGTGGGTGGTACATTTCATTTTATTTACTCACCAACTCCGTATTTGTTGTTCGAAGGTATCCACATTTTATCGTTGCCTATGAGCTTCAAGTTTAGCCGAAAAATTCCCACTTAGCCGGCCACTCCCTGCATTTATAATTTATCAAGCGATTTGTGCCGAAATACCCTTTTATTAGCAAAGATTTGCATTTATTATTGCCTATATTTATCCACCATTTTTCGCACAACACCACATAATACAACACATATACAAACGCACTCAATAAAACTTTCGCTTTTGTTGTTGTCTCTATCGCTCCCTTTCTCACTTTATCTTGTTTAGTAACTACAACTACACAACAAAAACACTTGCACTTGTCTACATTGTTGTTGCTGTCGCTGGAAAGCAAAGATCGCGGTTCCAATTGGCAATGATTACCGCTAGGTGGAAGAAAAGGAAGTGGCTTATTGGGAAGTCTGGAAGTGGTTGCTTTTGCTTTTGTTGCGTTTTTCACGGACCCGCGCACACACAAACAAGAAAATCAATACGATATTCGGTTTTCCAATTGCATTTCCAGTTGAATTTTTCACTCTTAGCGATTTTAGTTGCTTGACTTTTGGCTTCTCTAATTGTTGTTGTTGGACGCCGCATTCGCGACCGTTTTTTGTTTAGTTTTTGCGTTGTGTTATTTTTAAGAGTTTTCCGTGGCGCAGCTTCGCGTCGCGGGCGCAGCAACGACAATTTCGTTCGCCGCGCACAGCTGTGGATCAGTGTGACCGAGTGTAAGAAAAATACCTGAGAAATATACCTTTTACCCCGTTTTCATTCATGAAAAATACCAAAAAAATTCGAACTAAAAATTGTACTGTATACTTAAAATTTATTTACTTGTTTTATACAAAGGAACATTTACTTTAATATTAACAGCAAACACAAAAACGTTTATTTCCACTAGAAATTCAATTAGATCAATAACATTAAAATTAATTTATAGATACATATTTACCTACATTATTTTTTAAAATTAAAGAAATTCATGTTATTTAAGCAGTTTACATATATTTTCCATGTATTTATGTACCGGCATTCTGATGTTCTATTTACCGTAAAATGTTTGCCTCGCTTACATATCATAATAATATATTACTACATATACAAATTAGAAAATATTTCGGCAAGGATCAGAAAACAAAAACATAATTTCTTGAATTTTTAAGCTTCTCAAAAAAAAAAACTATCAAATTTAGAGCCGAAAGAGTTACTTATTTAGTCCCTTTTTAAACTGTATGTAGTAATAAAGGTAAAATCTCCGACAATTGTTAACAAAATAGATTTATTTAATTTTAGATGGTTATCGTTTACAAAACACAATACATACTAATCATTGCTTAAGGAGAATTACTACTCCTTTTAGTGTTCAGATGTACAGTGGAAATGCCCGGTCCTACGTCTTTTTCTGGATAATCTTAAAGGTATTATGCCGATTCATGACGTAGCTAAGGGCAGTGGCAGCCGTAGTTAGACCAGTCAGATACCAAAGGCCATGCAAAGCGGGATGATCTGCGGTGGTATAGTACAAGATTTGGTTATTTGATCTATGACAAAGGTGCGGAATCTATGTTTCTCACCCAAATAGTTCCAAATGGGAGCTCCCAAACTGAGGCCAATGGTGGCCAACTGCACGCCCGTGTTTATCTTGCTGAGCAGCGTGGGCTCCAGTTGAGCAGTCACATGGGTGGCATCGAAGTAGCGCGAAAATGTTTTCTACGGGAGAGGAGTATAATGATCAAGTATAATCATCATCAAGGGCAATTGGAATCCATCACTCACCGGCGGTGGCAGACTTATGTAGCGTATAACAAATCCAGCTCCTAGGAGGAACACATCCCGGAACACCACGATGCCGGCTAGCCACACGGGCAGCAGATCCGTGTAGCACAACGAGATGACCAGCGAGCCCATCAGCAGCTTGTCGGCCATCGGGTCCAAGAAGGAGCCCGCCTTGCTCGCCTGCGAGGGCCACCGGCGGGCGATCTGTCCATCCAACTATGATAGAGAACAAGATAAAAAGTTAATATATGATATATATTAACTAGATTAAAAAAAACATTTGAACAGATACTTGTTAAAATGTTTTAAATATTTAAAAACAAAATCTCTTTTAAAGAAATATTTCCAGCTGCACTCAAAATATAAATAGTGGCACGGGGCAACTATTCTTTTAATTATAATAATGCTTTAGATTTTCAAGGAACATGAAAACTTATATCAATTCCTTAAAATTTGATTTTAATTATAAAGTAGTAAAAGTCAAAAGTCCTCATTAAACTTAAGTTATAAAAAAATATTCCCCATTTAGTTTAACGAAAATATCAAAACATATTTCATAAGTCGCTTGAAAACTATGTCCAATTGGTATTTCCATAATCTAAAAAATACTATTATTTTGACCTCAACTATATGTCCCTTTAAGAAATATACATATGATTTAAACTAATTTTTAAATATAATATTATAACCCCTTTAGAAACTATATTATTTAAAAGCATTGTTGAGAAGCAACAAGTACAGCTATTGCAGATGTGAAGATAAACAAGTTATTTTTAGAACTAAGTCTGGGCCATTTGAATAAAAAACATACCATTATAAATAGAATTGTTTTGTTTTTTAAAGTATGCTGTTAAATATAATATATGATTGTTCAAATTAAACACAGACGGACACAATACAAATCAATAAATGCTGCCAATATATCCTCGGCATACATAACAAAAAAAAACTTGAATAGAAAACTTAAACGACTGGTTTTGCGTTTTACTTTCTACAAAATTTGACAAAATCAAATTAGCTTTGAATCATTTTACTGCTTTTCAGAATTAAACTTTAGACATTATTATTATAGCATGTTCAAGGTATACATAGTTAGAGAATGAATATTAAATATTTTCCCATATAAGGAACTCACCAGATCGGTGACCCCGGCGATGGCCAACAGACTCATGCCCAGCGTGAAGTCGCCCTGGACGATCACATATCCAATGTAAGGCGATAGGAAAGCCCTACTGATGGTCAGCATGTTGGGTATGGTCATGATATTCTCGCGCTCCTCGCGGATCTCGTCGATCTTCTCGCGAACCCGCTCCTGGACTTTGTGCCTCGCCTCCCGGATGTCATCCACGAGGAAGTTCTTCCTATCGATGACCCCCTGCAGCAGATGGCGTCCCTGAAGGGTGCGCAACTGGAGGGATTGCTTCTTGGCATCGGCATATTGGCGAAGTCGGGCCAGTTCCCAGTTCCTTCGGCGCTTGATGTCCAGAAAGGAAATCCGAATGAATCCCGTGGCGGCGGCATGGCGATTCAGGCAGTTCACAAAGCTGCTCCCACCGACGCCCAGAACGTGCTCCAAAGTGGCGGCTCCATGGTGCAGTGGCCGCTGCACCTGCCGGAAAATGATGGCGGGCAGCATGGGTTAGTTATCGGGCAATCCCTGTCTCAGCTGCAGGCTCTTCCTTGCGTTCTGTAATCACATAAAACCAACAATCAGTCGTGATCCGTAACCTTGGTTCCAAAGAGATCGTCCAACGACCCTTGGACATACTTTATCTCCAAGCCGAAACCAAACCCACCATTTGTCGGAGCTGCTTTTTTGCTGGCTGCACCTCGGTGCAATGCGAAATCTGTTCGAGTTTAATTAATTCAATTAACTAACTAGACCACACCATTTACGGAAATTTTTTTAACAATTTTGTCTTGTTTTTATTACACAAGCAGTGTGACCGCACCGATAACGATAAGAAATACCATCCGGCCCAAAAGAAAATATACATTATGTTGTACAATTTCCTTTTAATTCCTTACATTACTTTACCAAACAAGGGCAGCCTCGGAATCACACAACTTACAATAATGTTATTAGGATCATAGAACATTATATGATTTAAAATATTTAAATTGGCGCCTAAATTCGATTAAAATAATCGACAGGAGGACCCGATGGAATATCGAATACGAACTAGAGGTGAGCAAACACAAATAGCGCTATCGATATAGCGATGTCATTCACTAAATAAGCTATTTTATAATACCAAAAATGCACTATTTACATCTAACGGTTTTTTGAAATCTTGATATATAATTCGTTAATATTGTTATTTAGTTAAAGAGATATAATTGTTTTATATTTACTTATAAAGGTATAAGTTCTTTGACGCGCAGTATGACCTAGTGTATCCTAGTGGGATATCACAATTCGCAGAAACTCATTTAAATTCAAAATAAAAAAATTAAAAATATCTGAAAAGTTACCATTTCCCTGCTCTTAACTAAAAACGGTTTAGTACCAAACTCTATCACGTCAATAATTATTTCCCGGCAGAACTGAGTTCTAATATCAGAACTGACTTTTTTGAAGTCGAATCAATATTAGTGTATACGCAAGATCTTGTAGTTAAAGCTTTGTGATTATATCTCTTTCGCAGTATACTCCTTAATGTAGTTTATTTAACAATATGTCAAAAAGTTTGGCGGGTATGTGAACAATTATTTTTAAAATCAAAATAAGTTTTTCGCCCTTTGTTTTTATGAATTCTAATTCCACAATATTGGTGTTGACAAAAATATTTAAATACTTCTGAAAGGTCAAACGGGTTTGTGCGTCAATGAAGATTACGCCGAGTTAAGAACTAAAACTGAACTTATAACATAAATATAATTTTATTACAAAATCATTTTTTGAAATTTTATTTTCTTTTCATATTGAGGATTTATTGATTTTGCTTTTTTAGAATAAAAGAAAATTGTTAAAAAAATTATACTAGAATTTTCAAAAATCTTAAAAACTATACTTTTGTAACTGACATTGCTGTTTGTTGCAAAGCATAATAAACTAAAATCTTGCATGACTATAACATGGTCAGATTCAGCAAGCTAACATTATGTTAGCTCTAGAAATGGGCGCGCAAATTTGAACTCACAAATTGGGGCAACTTGATCAAGCTTTTATATATTAAGGCATCCCGCTGCTGCTAGGACTGGCTTGGAATATATTTAATAAAGATACCATTAATGAGCGCGACCGCAAGCTGCTCTGGACTTGTCAGTCGTTTAATTGGATGAAATTTAATTATACTCCCACTTAGCCCAGGCGAACGATGCTCGGCGTCCGTTTTGGATATGCAAATTAAACCTCGGTTAACGTTTATTACATAATATAAACTTTGGCCGCGACTCGACCATGACCTGACCCTATCAGCCGGCTCATGAATTTTCCCGAAAGTTGCCAAGCCGAAACTGTTCCTCGTTTAATGGTACGGCCGTACCATTCTGGTTAATAAATGCGAGCCAGAGCAAATAATTATGAAAGACTGCCCGGTTGCACTTCTTCGACCATCTTTAAGAAATGTGGCGATGGTCATCAAGTCACGTTCACGGCTATTAAAGGCGAGAGAAATGGCGATGACACTTACCTGAACATATCCCCATGGACGGCAGTACAATGCATCGGCATTTATAATGAACTGCGGGCGGTGTTCGCCTCAATAATGTCCATGGCATGTCAACCGTCAGTCTGCACGTTAATTTCCAGCAGCCTGCTTCCTTTTTCCGATTTTCCGAATGGCACTCAGGGCTACTCAGTAGCTGTCTGCCATAAACAGGAGGCTCGGGGAAATCGGGAAATCGGGAAATCGGGAAATGCAGGAAATGTGCAAAATGCGCGACAGCGGAAGAGATTGAAACCCTTTTGTGATACTCTATCGAGGAGTATAGAAATTGCGCTAAGAAGTTGGCCCTCTTCGAAGCATAAAAGCATTATTAAGGAAGAGTTGCACGTATGCAGAATAAATACATGAATATTATCTATTATTAAGGCTTTCTGCCATTTGCTTTGATATCATTTCAAGAGTTATACACACAATAAAATAATTGGTTATAGAAACATAAATTTTAAACTATTGGGTATGACAAAATTCTGAGCATGGTGAGTATGAAACTTTAAAGTAAACTTTAAAGAAGTATTGAAATAATCTGTAATTTATTTTTAAGAAAAACTAGTTTAAAATAAATTTTAAACTATTTAGTTTTTGGGTGTAGAATACTTAAATAATTTAAATTTAGTAGCTTTTTGTGTATTTAAATTTACTTCTTAATCCCCATTGATTTTTGTAATCTAAAAAGGACATTTTAGATTAATAAATTGAAGGGGATTAGCAGAGTCAATTGTGAAAAAAACACATTTTCTCAGTGCTCTTATCATTTTGCAAAGGGAATTTAAGCGTGGTGTTTGGTTCTTGCTGCTGTCCTTCCATTGCTTTTTATAATTTTTACTTGGTTTCTTTTTTCGCGCCTCATTGGGCTTCATTAATCAAAAGTAATTTTCCGCCTTTCACAGCAGTCAGTCCCCCGAGGCCCCCTCATTTT